>NW_026267160.1:512844-516338 GCF_000697945.3 Frankliniella occidentalis | reverse complement strand
CACCATGCAATGTTTAAAATCATAACTTGCACACGTTGGTGTTTAAATTATGCACACTAGTTTACCAGTGTGGGGCGCAAGGAGCAGGGCGTGGGGCGCTGGGCTGGGAGCGCGGGACGCAGGGGGTGGGGCGCGGGGCGCAGGGCAGTCGCGGCCGACGCAGAGGGTGAAGCAGGCGGAGGGAAGGGGAGGAGGGCCCTCGATGTCGAAAGTGTAGTTCCGATGGCGGGGCGGGACTGGGCTGGCGCGTCGCCACGCTGCCCTCTGCCCATCACTGCTCGCGCGCCGAGGCCGCACCGCCGCGAGGATGAATGATGTACCGAACCACATCGGTTATGGTTTCCGCGCGGGGCGTCACTGCTGCGGCGGCGGCCGTGGTTTAGAGCTGTCCTGCGGTATAGGTTTCGCGCAATGAGTCGCGCGGTCATTTGTTTTCCAGTAGTTGGGCTGCGACGCGGGGCCGAGGGCGGTCGAGTGGCGAGGCGGGTCCTGCTCCGCCTCTACTGCACTCCCGCGCGGCTTTCCCCGCGTCCCTTCTCGCGCAGCTCGCGGACACGCGAAAATTGTGCGGGTGACTCGTCCGTCTCGCCACGCCACACTACTTGGCCTTGGCGGCGATCATGTCGTTCATCTATACTTGGCCCCCCCCTCTCGCTTGCTTGCTCGCTCACTCCCTCCGCCTGTCTCGCTCGCTCCCTATCTCGCTCGCAGCGCGCGGCCTCGTTGGCGCTGCGTGGCGCCGCTCTCAGCTGCCCACGCTGCTGCGCGCGCGGGTTGCGAGTCGCATGCGCTTGTTAATTATTTTTGAACTGGATCGATGGGGGGCGCGCTGGCCGCCGCTCCTGTGCATCACGCCATGCCATGCGGGGCGTGCGTACCGTACACGCCCCCCCCCCCTCACCCCCTCTGCAGCGCCTGGGCTGCTTGGCTCGGAGCTTGACCCAGATACACTTTGACTTATTGCACACGGAGAGTCGCCGGCGGTGCATCGATCCGGGCCCCGCCGCCGCCGCCGCCTGCCGCAGCATGGGCATCATTTATTTCTTTACGCGTGCCCCGCCGCCCGCCCCGACCCGCCCCGCTGGAGCCGGTGCGCCCTGCCCTCGTACACCATAGCCGAAGACGACCCCGGCGGCGGCGGCGGTGGTGGGCGGCCACGAGGCGCGCGGCGGGCGTCTCGGCTCGCGCGACCTGGAATTGACAGATTGGGGTTGGACGGGAGGAGGCAGGCGGGTCTAATAACGAGAGGGAAGACAGATATCGAGTGAACTGGTCGACGGCGCGCGGGGGTCAGGAGGGAGGAAGGGACAGACAGACCCGGACACGTTGGGAGTGTGCTCTCTCTCTCTTTCTCTGTCTCTGTCTCTCTCTCTCTCTCTTGGTCTCTCTCCCTCCCCCCTCTCTCACTCACTGTGTCCTCCCTCGTGCTCTATTGTGCGCGCCTGCCCTCCCCTTGCCATGTCACCCCACCCCCTTCTTCCGCCCCGCGGCGCATCGAAAGGTTAAAAGGCGTCCCGTCTCTAGTTTAAGCTTTGCGCTCATCGCTCTCGGCGGCGGGGCGGGGCGGTGTGGCGGCCAGCAGGGGGCGGCGGTCGCAACCGCGGGCGTGTGTATGCGCTGCGTCCGCCAAATAATGCCGACCGCCACGCCCCGCCACGCCCCGCCACGCCGCGCCACGCCCCGCCACGCCCCGCCACGCCGCGCGTCCGTTGAGTCACGGCCAAGGCAACGACGGCAAAGCCAAGGTAGCTTCTGTGGCCCCTCGCGGGGGGCAGGGGCAGGGCCGCGCCGGTCGGCGGAGAGGAGGTGCAGGACATTGCCGCTCGCCCGCCACCCCACACCTGCCTCCCCCAAACGCCACAGGAGTGGGTGGGCCGACTTTCGCCACCCGCTGCCCGCCGGGCTGCAATCGCGGGGGCTCATTGCCGAACACATGATGATGCTCCGAGACGCGCGACCCGGGCGCGGAGACATCCCGGCGGAAACAGTCTCGGAGGCGGCCTGCGGGCCGGTATTGTCGCGCCACCCTGCGCCGCCCCGCTGGCTGACGGGGGAGTCAAGGGTGCCACGCGGGCTGCCAGTGTGGGTTGACAAACAACGCAGGCATTTACTTCTCTGTGCTGTACTCCCACACAGACGCCCTCCAACTATTGCAATACTTACCACTTACGGTTTATTTGAAAAACTATTTTCTGCTTCTTACCGCGGGTGACACTAAAAGAAAACTGCTGTCGGTGTGTACTCCTGACGTCGCCCGCGCTTTCCCTGCGATAGGATGGATCAAGTGACGACCACGCAGCATTGCACGATACGGCTAAAGGCTAACCGGCACTCGGTTGCATTTTCAAACTCTTTTTTTTTTCATTTTACCATTGTATTTTTTCTAGTCATTACTGATATCCGTGCCGGGTTTGCTCTCTGCTCCGCGTGCGCGGAGGCGGGGCGGGGGCGGGCGGATTAATTATTGCGTAACGCGCCGCAAGAAAAATGAAACCAAGTGAATGCGCCGCGCCACGCCATGCGGCAGTCATTATGAGGTTAGGGCCGTAAGGGTGAGAGAGACGGCAGAGCAGCGTGGATAGAGAAAGAGAGACATTGTATTTTATTTTTTTTCACGTACATTTTTTATTTTTGCTTTCTGGCCCGGCCCGCCGCCCGCCGCCGCAGTACGTACGAGGTGCGGAGGCGCTGCGCTGCTTGGCGCGGCGGCGGCGGCGGCGACCGGTCGCGCGAAAAATTCCGTTGCTTCCGTGCGAGCTGCGGCCCGGCTTGGCGTTGCACGCACGGCACGGCCCCGCTGCGCTACTGCACGTTTCGCGGGTGCATATTTGACGCTTTGCCGCCGTGCCGCGCACGCACTGCGCGCTCCGGCCCGGTCCTGGTGGGGCCGCGCCGTGCCATGAGCACACCGCATTCCTCCCTCCTTTTCCTCGTGTGTTAATTGAATCGCAAGTCGCACAAAAACGTAATAAGATTGAGCTCGTTGGCACGCTGCTGGGCGCAACGCCTCTCGCCCCGCCCCGCTCCCCGCGCGGGCCCGCGGCACGTGAGCGAGTGCTAGCTGCTGCTGCTGCTGCTGCTGCTGCTGTACGTCGCCTGCAACGGCTCATTTTCGCTGTCAAAATGGAACTTTTTCATCTGGTTTGCCGCGGGCTGGGCTGACCTGCCGGGCCCGGGTAACACTTTGCGTGCGGCTGATGGGGAAAGAGGCGCGGGGATTCGGGGGTGGGGGCGAGCAAAGCCATCGCATCAGCACGAAAACATGCGCTGCGCTTTTTATCCTGGACGTCGGGGTCTAACTCATGTTCCTCATGCTGCTCGTTGCTGCTCATGCTGCTCGTTGCTGCTCACGCAGCTCATGCTCTTCGTGCTGCTCATGCTGCTTATACTGCTCATGTTGCTCGTGCTGCTCATACTGCTCATGCTTCTGTAGTACTCGGCTGAACGTTGCCCTTTTTGTTTTGACCTATAACAGTGTGCGGTACCCCCCGCAC
>NW_026267160.1:507286-511947 GCF_000697945.3 Frankliniella occidentalis | reverse complement strand
TGTTTGTGGCGCCCAGCGGTTGTGCGGGCGCCAAGTTCGCACCGGAGAGCGAGGAGCGATGGAGCGTAGCGGCGGCCGGCGGCCTCCCCGAAATATAAAGAAAAGGAGACAGAGCGCGCTATCACTTTTACGGTAGACTGAGGGCTTTTTATTTGATATCCGGGGCCGAGCCCCGACACCTGGCGGACGCTGAGAGCGTGTGCATGTCGCCGTCGGTGTGCCCGTCGCCTCCCCCCCCTCTCCTCCTCCCCCCCCCCTGCGCCACGCGGCGCTCATGGAGTAGTAGAGCAGAGTGGAGTCCTCTGTCGGTGTCATCCTCGTGGGGCGCGCATCAAAAATTGCACCAAAACGATCCACGCGTTTACTGAAAGGGAGAAATAAAAAATAAGAAATCTCCATAAACAATCATGAATGAGAGAATAAGGTTCGCGCCCGGCGTTGTGGCGTGCGTTGCGCGCTGCCGAACCGCACTCCGAAAATTGATTCTAGAAAATGCTATTGAAAAATTGTGTCTCTACTGTCAATGGCCCTTCTTAATGTTATTTGCTTTGATTTTTTTGACGGGCCATGCAGAAATTTGCTTCAGAAATATCCTTAGATAATATGGACTGAACTTTTTTAATATATTCTTGATGAAAGCCAAGCTGTTTTGTAAGTGCGGGGCGTGGGATTGATATGAGGCACCGGACCCGTCGGTACCCGGGGCCACCCCTGACCCCTGACCCGTGGTCCGCCGCCGGCCCAGTACCGTTCCGTTCTGCTGCTGTGCGTGACTGCCCTGGCCGCCACGCACTCGGGTTCAAATACCACACGGAAAATACCTGTATTGTCGTAAACGTGTATGTGTGTGTGTTATTGTTTTGCAGGGTTTTCTTTTTTCAATAAATATTCAATACGTTAGTAGCGGATACGTCGCCGGCGGGCAACTGGAGCAGGCGTACTACTCTGACTGACACGACTCCGCACTGTACTACCCGCCGCCCGGCTGGGCGTGGCGCGGCGGTGCGGTGCATCTGCTGCTGTTAGGGCCGAGGCCGCTCGAGTCAATGTCAGATGCAAATAGGCTCGTCGGGGAGTGTGAGAGGAAAAGAGAGGGGGGGGGGGCGCTTTCACTTGCACCCGACACGCGTCACTGAGTGTGTGTGTGTGTGTGTGTGTGTGTGTGTGTGTGTGTGTGTGTGAGTGTGTGTGTGAGAGAGAGAGAGAGAGAGAAAGAGAGAGAGAGAAAGAGAGAGAGATGAGCGCGATGAGGCGGGAAGCTCATCACATCATTTCACACAACAATAACTTTTCCCCTTGCTTTTCCCCTTTTCCCCCATTTATTGTTTTATCTATATCATTCCGCATACACGCGTTATCTCTCAAGAGGGTCGCATGGTGACACGATTACTTTTATTTTGTGGGTATTCGCGCCTATCGATCGGTCGCTGCGGTCGATGCGGCATTTACCTTGTAGTGTACGGGGGCCTGAAGCGGACTCGTGCGTACCCGCTCACACCCACATGCACACTGACGCTCACACACGACACGCATCTGGTACGGAACGCACTGCGATCGTGACTCGCTAAGGGGCAGGTTATCGGGCCGCGGAGCTCCGCCGAAGAGTCACGGCTTTTAGCAAATGGCGTTCCGCGCGAAGGTATTTCTGCGTGAGGTGTTCGGCCTGTTCGGCAAAGGTGTTCGCGTTCGCTGCACCGCGCTCTGATCCGACGTAAAAGGCGTTCGCGTCCGCGCCCGTCTCTGCCCTCGCAGCCGCTCACGTGATCGCTCCGCCGAGGGTGCTTAAACTATTGATTTGGAATTGATTTTCTCGCATCATTTGCTCCGACGCTTTGCTGCTGCAGCGCGCCCCAGTAACGCCGGGGTGGAAGGGGCTCTCCCCGCGCGCCTCGGCTCGGCTGCATGCGTTCACGCGATTCTCACGAACCCCAACATGAAAGGTCATGTCTCCCTGACGGCTTGGGTGTGCTGCACAGGATGACGCCGTCGAGCCCTTTGCTTTCCTTTCTTTTAACTTCTTCTTCTTCTCCTCCTTCTTCTTCTTCTTCTTCTTCTTCTTCTTCTTCTTCTTCTCCTTCTTCTTCTTCTTCTTCTTCTTCTTCTTCTTCTTCTTCTTCTTCTTCTTCTTGTCACCCACCACTACTACCCCCACCGCGACAACGATGACGAACGGATCACCGGGATGGTATCTGGATGGAGTTGGCAAAAGTGCGACAGCTGCCATCCCTTTCTTTTTTGTGCGTCCTCCTGCCTCCTGCCTGTCTGCCTCCCGCCAGCAATACTTGTCGGCCGAAATGAGAAGGAACCGAACAGTACTCTTGGTCCCTCTTCCCTCTCTCTTCCTTTCTCTCCATCTCCCTCGTCAACATACCGAGTCCCCATCCCCACACCCCACTCTCTCCCGTTGGATCAGATTTGTGGCAAACTTGCTCCGGCGCCTATCACTCTTTCTCTCTCGGCCTCCTCAGCTAACAGAATGCCAAAATGTTACATTCTCTGCTACTAACGCCGACATTTTGCAATCTCAAAAGAGAAAAGGAAAGAGTCTTAGGATTGGTGCTAGAGAAGCTTGACCACTACTTCACTAAAGGTTTTGAGGCATTTATTTGGTTCCTCTCCAAAAGCGCTACAAAGTTGCTGAATCTTGCTATTTGATTTGCGAGTACACTAAATCGCTGAAATACCTCACCCACTTTTGCTAGCCGCCTAAGCCGCCCTGACGCATGCACGTGGTACAGCATCGCCACAAAAATGTCAGGCCCGGTGGTCATGAGATTTTCAGCCACCCTTTGCGACGTATGCCTGCAGAAGTGGCGTATCTGTGAAGAGGCGCGGAACACTGGCGGTTCTGCGCCGGCCCGGCCAACACTGGCGGATCTGGGAAGGGACGGAAGGGGCGGATCTCCTTTTCGGCTGATCTGCACAGTCAACTTTGAAGGCCTGTTGCTCGTCGTAGGCATGTCGTACAGTATTGACCGATGCCTCATTGCAATGTTTATATCCTTATGATTGAATTTTGACGTCACTCAATACTATGCGACATACCTGCGATGAGCAATAGTCCTCCAAAGTTGCCTGTGCAGATCAGCCAAAAAGCAGATCCGCCTGTGATGACCGTCGCTTCCCAGATCTGCCAGTGTTGGCCAGGCCGGCGCAACCGCCAGTGTTCCGCGCCTCTTCAGAGATACGCCACTCCTGCAGGCATTCGTCGTCTGGTCCTTTTTTCAAATTTAGCAAGTTTGTTTCGTTTCCTCCTATATGTGCGGGGTATCTGCCGCGAATCCCGAGAAGAAGAAGCAGGGTAAACAGCGACTTTACAGGAAACGACACCTGCTCTGACCTCGCTGCGTCGCAACTGGAGCACTCGCGCGTGTGCCTCGAGGTAAAGGAAAGGGTGGGAGGGGTGGTCGAAGGAACCAAACTGCAAAACTGTTTGCATAATTAAAGCCTGTGTAGACGCAGCCCTTTAGATCTGTGTTAAGAATGGTCATATTTTTACTTTTCCAACGTGTAATAAAAATAATGCTCTTATCCAAACAGGAACGCGTGTGCGTGGTGGATATAGAGGGAGAAGGCTTTTTTTGCGCGATGGATATTGTTCGGATATTTTGCAGTTTCGCTCCCTCCTGTGGTAGTGAAAGCTATAAACGCCTGCTGCTGAAACGCGGCGCCTATGGGACGCGAAGGAAACAGGAGAGGTAGAAAAGGACGAAAAGAAAAGAAGTAGGCGAACGAGAGGGGCCTGCTGCCTGCTTTTACTCGACGTTTTTCCTAAATGTACAAGTTGCTATTATCGTGCACCGAATCTCTGCGTGGCGATATTCGTGAGAACGGTCAGGTCTGATTGTAATGCGTGCTGGGCTCACTCATTACCCCCCCCCCCCCTCTCTACCGCTCCGTCACTGCGCCGCACACGCCAATTGTCGAGGGGTCCTAATGCGTCCTTCTGCAAGTGTGGCGAAAATGCAAACCAATCGCTGGAGCAAAAGGTATAATGCGAGTAAATTTGTTTCACGAAAGTGCGTAAAGTGATACATGCAATGGCCATGAAAAATGTAGCACTACAGTAAGGCACGAAAGAATGCCATCAAGGTGCGAACTTTTTGAAGGAAGGCGCACCCCAGAGTTAAATCACATTACAAAGGAGAACTAGGGCGTAGTTTTGTTTTTCCATCGTAAATGAGGGAGGCTATGGCAGTGTGCATTTAAATAATTGATGATTCGTTTTCTCATCATTTCTAAAACAGATTTGCCGTCCTCGCGGGCGGAGCGACGGACGGTCGGTCTGTCGGTCGCGTTATTTCCAATGATCGCGTGCGCGGCCAGCGGCGCGTTACGTAAGCGGTGTAAATGGTAATGGAGGCGGGGATAATAGTTTGCGATGAGCTCCACTTGACCGTGGCTAAATTCGATTTGGGACGACTCTGCTCTGCGCCCTGCTGCGCCCTGCTGCGCCCTGCCCTTGTTCGCGCTCTGTGCATGATGACGCACAGCGCGGCCACGCCCCCGGCCCGCTCGAACCACACACATTGCACCGCCCTAGCTGCACCAGCCACCAGATTTTCCTCATTTTCACGAAAAATGAGCTGCTGCTGCTGCTTCGGACGCTACAACCGTTGCGTATGATGGCGTGTGTGTGCACACACAAAACACGCGCGTGT
>NW_026267160.1:501648-507100 GCF_000697945.3 Frankliniella occidentalis | reverse complement strand
CTCTCCCTCTCGCACGGCTGACCAGCCAACTCGGGGGTGCGGCGCTGCTCGCTTTCGACTCCAGGCGCAGGCGGGCGCGCCAAAAGAGGCAGGGAGAGGCAAATAATAAGGAATGGGACGAAGAAGAAGAAATGGGAGGAGGCGTGTTATTTAATTTCCTTTTGTGCGTCAGGAAGGAACGGTAGTGAAATTAAAGAGGTAAAAAAAAAATGAAATGAAGCAGTGTGTATGAAGGTGCACATAAACGACGCTGGCACTGATGACGTGAAAAAAGACGCATTTGTATTGGAGTGCTCATCATGTGAACCCTGCCAGCGGCCAGTCGTTATTCGCGCTGATTGGTCCAATTTGTAAAGCGCGCCTTTCTGCTTAATAACCCGGGTGGGTCGAAGCGGGAAAGAGAGGTGGGTGTATTTGAATTTTCCAACCCAGGGAAATTCCCTGCTCATCTCCACATACTGCCAGCGGAGGTATGTGCATGTGTTATTCGCATATTCTGTCAAAGAAATGAAATAGAGGGCGAGCTTGTCACCGCATCCACCTGGTCGCGGCAATGCCTCATTTCAATCATGTTTACTCGAATGCTGTCGCGGGGCGCGACTCAAAAGTTTGAGTTTTAATTAAGAGACGTTACTTATCCGAATTAAAGAGCTTTGCGCTCAGAGACTTTACCTCTCTCTCTCTCTCTCTCTCTCTCTCTCTCTCTCTCTCTCTCTCTCGACGCATTGCAAAGCTTATTCGAGCCACGTCCAAGCCCCCTCCCCCTTTCCAGTTCAAGCGCCCCATACGGGGAGAGGGGGGGGGGCGTAAATGGAGGTTTCTTTTGGGCGTCGAAAATTTTTATTTAATCTCACGCCATTTCCGCGTTGGCCGTACGGCGAGCGGTGCAGCAACGGCGGCGCTGTGCTATGCGTGATGCGTGTTGGCGGCGCGACCCGGCTGCAGGCCCCGCTATCCCAGACTGCTGTTCTCACAGAGAGTTTTTGTTGTTGTGGCCGTGCCTCGCCCCCGCCCGTCCCCGCCCCGCCTAGCGCGCCAAATAATTGCGGGTAAAGTGTGCCTGCCTTTGCTGCGGTTGTGTACGCACACGACTCGCACAAGTGGTGGTGTCTCCAGCCTTATGCCTTTCTCAGCCTCTCTTTCTCTCTCCCCCACTCCTCTCTCCCTCTCTCTCCCTCTCTCTCCCTCTCTCCCCCTCTCTCCCCCTCTCTCCCCCTCCTCATCTTGATCCTAAATGTGTTCTGTCTCTTTCTCTCGCGCTCTCTATGTTCCCGGCAGAAGCCAAGCTTGTTGTCGTACAGGCTGGCACGCCCGTGCTGCCCTATTGCACATAGGTCCTCCCTCTGGCGAGGTACGCCACACTACGCCACGCTCGGCCACACTACGCGACACTCGCGGCCCCCGCTCGGTAAAAACAATGTCTTATTTTTTGAGGAAAAGGGGAAAACTGTGAGGAAGTGTACCCCGATCTTGCCTCAGATTTTGAGGAATCTTCTCAAAAAATGAGGGAAAATCACACATTTTTCTAGGAGACTTCCTCGAAATCTGAGGAGTTTTCGTCAAACCGGGGGGAGTTCCTCAAAGTTTTCCCTTTTCCCTCAAAAATTGAGACATTGTTTTTACCGTGCGCACGCTGGCTGCGAGTGCGCGCGACTTTACAAGATAATAAGACTTTAGTGGCTGCTTTGTGTTATTTCGTTAAAAACCATTTGTAAAGTTGGCTTCATATATTCAGTCTCAAAACGACGTCTTGATCATCAAGCAGACAAGCTTTTGTGGGAGAAATACACGAAAAATTCTCGGTTTTTCCAAAACTGCTTGAAAACATAGATGTCGTTGTCACCGTGAGGCTGCGCATTCGCAAGATGGCGTAGCCACGGCGTATAATGCAGCAAGGTAAACGTGCGTTAAGAAATTAATTAGGAGGGATAGGGGATGGGAGGGAGATAGAACGGCTGAGTGGAAGAGGGGTATATTTTGCCGTGATATACTAATTGTAGCAAGTAGGACCTCTGTTAGTTACAGTATGTGAGAGATTAGGGTGAGGCACGACAGTCCTGATTAAAAACTATGCGTCCGATAAGCAAGCGGCATCTTGTGAAGTATCAAGTCAGACTAATGGCAGGATTGTCAGGTCGCTGGAGCGGGTCGGAAGTCATCCCCTTCCCCCTCTTGATCATTATCGATCACTCGATCGGCCGACTTGATCGGCGCCTCCCCAGCACCGCCGCCGTACGATTGTGATTGTCGTCTGCATCACTCGCAGTCTGGTGCACCGGAGGGGGAGGGGGGAGCCACCGGACCAGGGTGTTACGGAGGTGTCGGGTTGCAGCGGCCGTGTCGCTGGGGCGTGGCGCGGCGTGGCGGTGAGGGGAGAGGGGAGGGGCGCTTGGAGGTCAGGGACAGAGAGACAGGCCTCTGGCAGTGTGTTAGTAGTGGCTGCAAAGGTCGCGTCAAGGCGACCGCTGCCACTGCACTGCCGCGCGGACCAGAGAGTACACTGCTCCGCACTCTGTACGCGCCAACGGGGGCCAAAGCTGCAACAACAACAACAACAACAACAAATGCACGGTCGTCGTTGATGGCGCGAAGGAGTCTATACTGACTGAGGGGAGGGTAGGGAGGGAGGAGGAGGAGGGATTGCAGCGGCCCCGTCGAGCCTCACCCCTACCCCTATAGCTGCAGCCCTGCAGGCGCGCGGGGGCCTCGCGAGGCGCTTTGCACGCGCGCGCGGCCTGTTACAACGGTGACCTCTAGCCTCGCCTCTCCCCCTTCCCACTCACAGCATGCTGCTGCTGCTAGAGCCGTGGCGCTGGGCCGGGCAGGCCGCGTGGCGCGATGGGGTGAGACACAGACACCACCGTACGACCACCACGGCTACCATCGCCACGCGGGATGATGTGCTCTCAGAGAGAGAGAGAGAGAGAGAGAGAGAGAGAGAGAGAGAGAGAGGAGACTCGGACACGCGAATAATGTATACATGACCTAATTCCGTGTTGTGACACACATAGTCTCTCCCTCTCGTCGCGCTCTCACCCCTCCTCGCTAGACACGCCTCCCCTCTTTTCCAACCCCTCTTGTCCGCTGCCAGTCGTCCGCGCGGGTGCGCGCGCGCGCCCTCGCCTCGCTCTTGCTCACACTCTTTGCTCGTAGCTCGCGCGGCAACCCCCTTCTCTCTCTCTCTCTCTCTCTCTCTCTCTCTCTCTCTCTCTCTCGCTCTCGCTCTCGCTCTCTCTCTCTCGTCGAGGGGGTGTCAGGGTGTCGAGGACTTGTGCGTGCCGTTGTTTGTCCCCTTGCGCCCCTGAGACCT
Source organism: Frankliniella occidentalis (assembly GCF_000697945.3). Lineage (NCBI taxonomy): Eukaryota > Metazoa > Arthropoda > Insecta > Thysanoptera > Thripidae > Frankliniella > Frankliniella occidentalis. The sequence continues at coordinate 503,790 of NW_026267160.1, read as the reverse complement.
CATGAAGCGCGGGCGCATGTACTCCCCGTGTACTGTATACCTGTTCGCGGGGGTGCGCGCCAGTGCGGTCGCGTTGGATGGCTCTCCAGCCGCGCGGAAGTTTCTGCCGCCGTGTTGTCTATGTATGTGGTGGCGGGAGAGAGCCGGGGCAGGGCCGCAGCGCGAAATTGGACCGCGCCCCTCGAGGCTTCCCATTTCAGGTTTATAGTCATTTTGTTCTGGTTGTGCTTCATTTTCATGAAAGGAAATAACGGAACGAACGGTTTACGTCTGCTCGGGGCACGCCGTCGATGATTTGTGCCTTATTGATTTCATTATTCTGTTTTTTGCTTGCTTTTGCTTTTTTGTTTTTGTGAAGGTCTTTGGTGTGCTCATTTCGAAACTTTTCCCCTCCCTTCGTACTTACATCAAATTCTCTGCCGCTGCAAACTTGAGCGTCTGCTCCATCCCTGACGACGCGGACCTTTGAAAAACGATTTCGCTATCGTTATCCGTAACGTAAATAAGCCACAATTAGGAGGGCGGTCATCACAGTGACGAGAGGACGGTGGTGAATCCTTGCTCCTCTCTTTTCGCTCATCAGCCCTCAAACTTTTCATCCTCATCGGTGAGGGGGGTAGGTGGGGGTGATCACGGCGAGGGAGAGGAAGGGGTGGGGGAGGGGGAATCAAGGCCACCTTTCTGAAGACTGCAGGTTTATTGGACCGTGGCGCCGCGTGGTGCGGGGGTGGGGCGCGTGGTGAGGCGTGGAGCGGGGCGTGGGGGTGGGGTGTGGCCTCGGGTGGGGTGGCGGGGGGGCATACAGCGCTCAGCTTTTAGTTTATAGGGGCGGGGGATGCTGCGTGGGGCGGGTCCGTGTACGGGTCCAGCGGGACGTCGTGTGTAGCAGATGCACGACCAGTCGGCGTGGCTATGATTCGCCTTCCAGCACAGTCAGACTGTACCGCCGGGCAGGCGTGCGGGCGGGTTGCCTACGCGCCCGGGCCGCAAGGCGCCCCGAGCCGTGATCAGATCTTGAGGCGATAGCGATGGAGGCCAACGCTAGACTAAACAAAGGTGCCAAGTCCAATGCCTTCAAAAGTTTCGTGGTTTTACAAAGGAACCAGAACTGCCTAATGAACCTATCTGAGAACTAATTTTTGGCACATTTAGGCCTTTTTGGTGCCTGTACAAAGGTACTTAACTGAAAATTTCTGTAGCACTGAAAAGAACGACTTGGCACCTATTTTAATTTTCCAATGGAGCCTCGCTCAGGCGTGCGAAGGCCACTGGTGCGGTCTGGATGCATCAGCCACCTGCTCCTGCTGGGGTATAAAGGAAATTGGGAAGGGGCATTAGCAACAAGGATGTCAAATATTTCCATCGCCGTCGGTTTCGCCGAAACGGCAGCGCGCGACAGCGAGAGCGAGCAGATGAAAGAAACGTCTTCTCTAAATTAAAAGGGGCTGGGGACGGTGCAGGGTGCGGGGCGGGCAAGGACGGCGTGATTTGTGGACAATAAGGGCGTGCTGCTGGACCCGACGAGAATGCCGAGGCCAAAAACAGAAGCGGAGGAGGAGGAGAAGGCGAGGGCAGCAAGGCAAGCAGGCAAGTCGGCCCTGGGAGCGAACCCCCTCCCTCCCCTCTCCCGGAGGCCGCCCGGCGCAAGCGTGCTAGGCGCCACCATGTCGGCCAAATTCCAGCGCACGGCCCTCCCGCTCGCCGCCCCAAACTTTGCTGGCCGGCGGCGCGGCAGCGGTATGTGGCACTGTATCTCCTTCCCTTTCCACCTCCTCCCCCTGCTCCTCATCCACCCGGCATCGGATTGCCCCCGCACCGCCGCTATAGAGGGGCTTTTCGCAGAGGGGGCGGCCAGGGCGGCCACGAAACTCTGCCCTGAAACCTTTCTCCGCAAATAGGGAAATAGAGGCTTTTACTATTGGGCAATGTTTAGATTTCTGGATGTTAAATAAAGATGTGCTCTGTAAAAAAAATCCACAATTTTTTTTCGTAAAAATGCATAGCCTAACCCAATCAACGAGATTGTGCGTAGACTTGGACTGTACACATAACTAAGCTATAAAATAAAGTTGCAACGTTTCGCGAGCCACCAGTTACCCCCTCTCCCCACCACCGTACGACCACCACGGCTACCATCGCCAC
>NW_026267160.1:499705-500958 GCF_000697945.3 Frankliniella occidentalis | reverse complement strand
CTCGGATCTCCCCGGCCTGCCGTTGGCCTGGCCGCTCGCTCCCCGCCCTCCACAGCCTCCCAACCCCACAGCCCTGCGTAGTCCCCCCAAAAGTCCTTGGAATACAGCCCTGCGAGAGGGCCCCCCTGCGAGCGCCGGGGCTGGGCTGGGGCTGGGCTGGGGCTGCGCGGGGAGTGGGGGTGAGTACAGTAGGGCCACGCCCCACCCGGCCCCACTGCTCCACTGGAGCCCCCGCCGCGCCGCGCGTCGGGGGTGGGGGGAGGTGCGGCGGCAGCGGGTCAGCGGGGCACTGGGACGGAACTGCGTGCCGCCCCCGCGCCCCCGCCCCGCGCGCCCTTCCTTCCCGGCCTCCCCGCCGCCATTCGCGACGGAGGAGGGTGGGCTGGCTGCTGGTGGGAGCGGCGGGGGCGGCGAGGCGGACGTCCCCAGGACCGCCCGGGACGCACCGACCCGACGGCAGGGAATGTGTTCCCCGCGCCACGCCGGGTCAGCACGCGCCTGTAAAATGTGGGCGGGGCCAACAACGGAGGCGCGACGCGGGGCGGGGGCGGGGCGTGGCACGGCGGGGGCTCCGCGGCGCTGCCCCGCACTGACCCACTTTTAGAGAATCGGAACGTGCGGACCAGTGCAACGCGGCGCCTGCTGCCGAGTAGGGAGGTAGACGACAAACCTATATGGGGCACGAAAAGTACCGAGTAGGCCCCGGCGAGCGCGGCGATCAGCCGAGACAAGGTGGCGGGGGCGTTGCAGGAGCGGGTCAGTGTGTTCCCTTGAGATGGCTGTATTGAAAGGAGAGATGGAGAGAGAGAGAGAGAGAGGGGGGGGGGATAAGCACTCGGCGTCGAGTCGAGACGGACTGACGTCACAAAATGCCCTCTTCGTAGGCCGGGCGAGCACAGGCGGCGAGCAGGCCGTGAGCGGGGGATGGGGTTGGGCCGACGTGGAGCTGCCACGGCGAGCCTCCCTTGCACTTTAGCCCCCCCCCCCTCTCTCGCAGCCGTGTTCCGCATTCTCCCCCTCGCCGCTGCTCTCTCGGCCCCAGAATCTATACCCCTCTGCTAGCTAACCTAAAAGTGCAATGGCGCGCACCGCCTCCACCCCGCCTCCCCCCGCCCTGCAGCAGCGACCCAAAAGGGCCGCCCGCCCCCGGTAGTGCCCGCCGCACTGCGTATTAGGGCGCGATGGAGGGCGCAGTTACTGCGGCTTCAAACGGGCTCGTCGAGGCCGGCCCGGTCGTCCCATCACGTTGCACC
>NW_026267160.1:498244-498837 GCF_000697945.3 Frankliniella occidentalis | reverse complement strand
GAGAGGAGGGCAGCAGCAGCGGCACTGTTACGCGTCGACAAGAACTTGCCCTCCGCTTGTCCGCAGGCTGCAGGCCCTGCTTGGCCCTGGCCCCTGCTCGAGCTCCTTATGCTCCTGTAAAACTTGGCTGATGAGCAAACACTGCAGGACCCCGGCCGCACCGCAAGGCCTGCGACCAGCGGCGGCAGCCTTTCCAAACTTATAATGACGCGGAAGTGTATTGTGGCGGGGGCGGGCCCTCGGCGCGGCGCGGCGGGGCGTAGCTGCGGTTCAAACTCGGGGCGGGGCGCGGCCGCAGCGATAGTCGGGGCGAGTGATAGGCGCCCGCTACTGCCCGCTGCTGCCGCGCTAAGGGCCCTCCTCCCCCTAACGACCTTGCCTCCCTCGACGCGCGACGGAGGACGCCCAACGCCGCCCCACGCCGCACTCCACGCCGCGCTCCACGCCCCACCCTGTTCTTCTCTTTCTGGTCTCGGCTTGGCAGCTTTGTGGAGGGATGGCTGGGGCTGCGCGGGGAGTGGGGGTGAGTACAGTAGGGCCACGCCCCACCCGGCCCCACTGCTCCACTGGAGCCCCCGCCGCGCCGCGCGTCG
>NW_026267160.1:496512-497789 GCF_000697945.3 Frankliniella occidentalis | reverse complement strand
CGCCCCACGCCGCACTCCACGCCGCGCTCCACGCCCCACCCTGTTCTTCTCTTTCTGGTCTCGGCTTGGCAGCTTTGTGGAGAGCTTTGCTGCTGCCGCGCTATGAAATTGGGATGTGGATATTTTTGGTGGATTTTTTTCGTAAATGGCTCTTGCGGGAGGGGGAGGAGGGGTGCTCCCTGCAGCACCGATCCGATCCTGCCGAAACAAACTCAGTAGGGTCCTTTAACGGTCTCCTCGAAGTCTGGCCCGGTTTAGATTTGCGCTTCGCACTTCCTAGTCATTAGTGGCCATGGCAGGAGCGATGTGGCTGCCATTTTCGACTTCTGTTTCCGTATTTTTGTTCTTCTTCTTTATTCGCTGTAATGCAAGCTCATCGTTGGAGTAGTAATGTACCCTACCTATGGGTGGCGGTAGCAGAACCTTGCGTCGCATTGTTAGCGGCAACATTCAACCTACTACACGCCCCATGCTTAGCCCCACCCCGCCCTTCGACGCGGCGACTGTGCTCATCCGCAAGCGAATGCCTGCAGGAATGTATGTTGAGTGCGGCGCTCTCCAGGGGCGGGGAGGGGAGGGGGGGCGGCCTGTGCCCCTGGACCGCCTTTGGGGCCTGCTCCACTCCGCCCCGCACGGCGCGCACCCTCTGCATCTTATGGGCCTGGCTCGCCACGCCCTGCCACGCCTTGCCACGCCCTGCCACGTCCCGACGGGCTGCGCCAGCGGACAACGAGGCGTGGCGGGGCGTGGCGGGGCGTGGCGGGGTGTTGGCAGCGTCCGAAAGAGGGAGGCGAAGGGGCGGCTGAGTGCTCTGCTGGCTCGGCGAAAGGGAAGAGGAGGGAAGAGTGATAAAAAGAGAAAAGAGAAAAAGGAGGGATGGGCCGGGACAGACAAGGGCGACGCGGTGCGTGGGGCGGGCGAGAGAGAGACAGGCAGAAGGTGGGGGGGGGGAGTCTGATAGAGGGCGAGGGCCTATCTTCTTGGCTCTGCTGCAAGTGGGTCAGCCGGAAGCGCCGCGCATGCCCGCGCATCCTCCTGTCCGTGCGCGCACTTCCGAGAATTCCTTAATGAACCATTACCGTTCGGCAGGGCTTCTCTGCTCCTCCCCATCCACTCCAGCATGCCTCCTCCTGCTCCTCCTCCTCTCCCTCCGGACCGAATAGGGGAAGGAAGTCTCGCGCGCCTCGAGCCCGCCCCCGATCAACCCCGCCGCCGCCCCCTTTTGAACCCCTCTCCAAGTGCCTCCATCTCGCCTCCCTCCAGGAGCCTGCCTTCCG
>NW_026267160.1:487995-492092 GCF_000697945.3 Frankliniella occidentalis | reverse complement strand
GACCAGCCCGGCGTGTTCGGCTTAGCTGGTAGCTTGCGCACTGGCGCCGGGTCGGGTAGAGAGGGCTCCTCTGTCTCTTCTCCTCCTCCTGCTCCACCCTCCTCTCTCTCTCTCTCTCTCTCTTTCGCTCACTCGCTCGCTCTCTATCTTCCCCTCTCTCCGCCTTTGTGTCTCATCGCCAAAGTCCTGCTCGCCCGCCCAGCCCAGCCTCTGCCTAGTCGGATTCCCTCCCGTTTGCAGCCCTGCCGAGCTCTGCCGAGCCCTGCCGAGCCCTGCAATGCTGATGATGACAACTGGCTTCCCCTGTCATTTGGACCAGGTCATGGGGCGCGGCGTGGCGCGGTGTGGCGTGGCGTAGCGAGGTGCGAGGCACGCAATGGGCTGATTAGACCACGCGCCGCTGCGCCGCTCGAGGTCACCGCCACCCGCTCCACTTGGTCTATTTCGCTGCCCTGGCGACCCGTTCTGACGGTCCTTTACCGCCCCTTACGGCCCTTACCGCCCTGACGCTCCTGACGACCCTGACGGTCCTGACGCGCTCGCGCCTCCCCTCTCACCTGATATGTTATGCACGCCGCCTGCCTGTCGCCTCCGCTCCGCTCTCCGCGGGAGGGGCGCGCGTGCGCCGCTGCCCGGACGATACGCCAACGCCACGTGTGGTGCGCGACTGTCGACTGCCCTTCTCTATAGCACGGGTATCCGGACCAATTAAAGCGTAACGCTTCGTTTCACAAGACACACGTGTCGTGTCGTCGATATAACGCGGAGGTCACGTGGAGGTTGTCGTGGTCGAGGTCGTGGCCGAAGTCGGGTTTGAGGTCCTGACCGAAGTCGTAGTAGAGTTCCTGAAAAAAGTATGGTCACATGGTGGTCGGGGTCGTGGTCGCAGCGCACTGCACCATGGTGATGGTCGTCGTGGCGGTGACTGACACGTGTGACATGTTTCTTCTCAAGTTGGTGGGCGGTGTGGTGGACTGGCGGAGGAGTGGGAGCGACTGGGCACGACAATAAAGGGGCGCAAATCCTTCAGAAACTTGCGTAAGCTGTCGGAAGAGCTTTGGAGTGCTTTTGTTCTCCGGGGTGGTGGGTGCGCGGGCCGCCTCCTCCCCTGTCCTATCGCTCCCGGGAGCCCCCCTGGGGAGCCCCTCGGGGAGCCCATCCTCGGGGTGGCCTGCAGCTGTCCCCGGGGTGCGCCTGCGAGCCCTGTGGCGCCAGCCACTGCCTGATTTAGAAAGACCATTTGCATAAACCAGTCAGTCAGTCGCAGCTAGTCAGAGAAGTACCCCCCTCCCCTCTTTCTCTTGAATGCGGAGTGCGGTAGCGGTGGCGCCCTTTACCCCTCGGGGTTGTGTGTGTGTTTCTCTCTCTCTCCCTCTCCCTCTCCCTCTCTCTCCCCATCTCTCTCCATTTCCCTGAATCGAACCCTAACTGGTGTCGAGCTGCGCCGTTGTGCCCACGCGCCTGAGCAGAGCCCTCTCCCTCCCGTCCAGGGTAGTTTAGCTGGCTATGGTGCTTGTCTCTCGCTCTCCACACTTCACCCTGAAAAGCCATTTCTCCAGACAAGAAAAATACTCCTAAATTTGACACGAGGATTTTCGCCTTGATCCAAGTGCAATTGGGTCTCGGATCAAGTACACTGTTCTCAAAATGAAAACATTCTTTCTTGGCGCGAGAAGAGTACAGTGGACTCTCGATAAGTGTCGCCTCGATAAGTGTCGCGTGCGAGAGAGATAGCTATAGAAAAATAGCGCGTTCCATGCAGACTGACTGCCGGCTCCGGCGGCTCGCCCGACTCACCTGCCGGAGGAGTGGGGAGAGCGGAGCACGGCAGCAGCCAACGCACAGTACCCTCGATAACTGTCGCGGCGACATTTATCGAGAGTCCACTGTACATACATCCCTTGATCCTCGGTAGAATTGTTTGTCAACCATAAAGTTTCTCTACCGAGTTTCAGAAGAGTACATACATCCCTTGATTCTCGGTAGAATTGTTTGTCAACCATAACTGTTCACAATTTCAGCGAAGAGTAGGCACCCTTTGCAAAAAGCGTGGTCGCCCCCACGTCGCCCCTCCCCCAATGTCTAGCCCGGTCTGGATCCGCTCCTGGGATCGCCGTGCGATTCCCTGGGCACAGCAGTGAGTGGCATAGCAACCCGACTATGCGGCGTGACACGCAGAGACAAAGTACATACAGCTTCCGTACCATTCAGAATGCCCCCCCCCCTTCTCACTATATAAAAGAGAAATGAAAAAATAAAACGAACTAGCGCAACTCTAAAAAGCTTTCATACCTTCCCGCTTGCTGGTAAAAAACACACACACACACACAACGAACGAGCTGAAAGTACACGTATTACACCAATGTGTGCGAAACACAAACAGCTCCACTGGTTGTGTATCTCACGTCATTATCACCAATATAAGAGAGTGGATGAGACGTTTGCAGGTTGAAGCTCGGGGCATGTGCCCGGTTCATCCCAGTCCAGCCGTCGCCACCCTTTAGATTCCCAGAGCTGCCTACAATAAGTGCATGCACATCCGCCTCCGTTCCCTCCCTCACGCCCTTTTACTTGCCTTGCTGCTGCTTGGCGTAAGGTTCTCACCCGCTTGAAGACTTTGCTGTTTCGTCGAGTTTGCACTTTGTGGTAGTGTGTGGGTTGGGAGGCGGGGGGGATGCAATCCATCGTCCTTCTCAGTAATGGCATGGAGGAAGGGATGGGCAATGTGGTCAAAGTGGTTCCAAATCCCCCCAAGGCGTCGCGCGTAGCGGTCCCTTTCCTTGGAGAAGGCAAACCAGAGTTTTAGGATAAACCAGTAAAGCTGCCCAAACTTCGTTTCCAGTAATTGCTGCTACCCACATATTTCCAATATTTGCGTTTTTACTAAATTTTGTGAAATTGCTTATACATTTGCCCGGAAAAGGCCGTTCTCGTAACAATAACTAAATTTACTGAGTAAGGTGTACGAGAAAAATGTCCATGATATGTGTCGTCAAATTTCAATTTGAAATGGTAAATTTACAAGTATTTCGTGTCGATAAAGACTTGATCGACAATAATAGTAATAATCGTAATGAAAATGTAAATTTACGATGGTATTTTTCACAGTACGTTCACTGCTTGGACGCAAGTTCGATTTTGCGCAACAAAATAATCCATAGAGGATTCAGCTGCTTTTTTGTTGTTGTTGTGAAGCAAAACTATTTATTTCCCGCCGCGCCTAAGTTCCGATGTCACGCGCTTCCGCCTAGCCGTGCGGGATTGGGATCTGCAGTGACCCAGATGGTCACGCACACCACGCGCCTCCACGCCAGCGGAAGGGCGGATAAGCATCGCCGAGTGCGAAAATGATCGCTCGGCAATGAGACTGTCTGTACCGTTTTTTTCTTTCCGAGCTTTTTCGTAAAAATGGAAAATGAAAAAAAGGGAGTTGAACGGGGAAGCTATAGTGATGCTGACAGACAGACGGCTCCGCTCTGCCGCCACCTGGGTCGCCCGCTGCGGAGCAGTAGAAAGTTTGGATTTGGTTTTCGGGGTTGGTGGGGGCAGAGGGGGAGGTTGTGCGGGGGATGCTCGCGCCAGTAGTGCAGGGGGCAGGGGGGGCGGCAGCCTGCAGGCGGCCAGGGGCTAATGGACATGACGACACCCCCTGACAGCCAAGTGCCCTTTGGAATGGTGTGGCTGCCCCATCCCCCGGCCCGCCACGCCCGGCCACGCCCCGACCTGGTGACGCGGGCTGCGGGGCGAGGCGGGGCGGGGGCAGCGGTGGCACACGGGGCACGCCGGGCCGGACCAGGCCGCGGGGCCGATAGTGGATAACTCTGTCGGACAGCGCTGCGCGTCGGCGGCTAGGGCCCCGCCACGCCACGCCCTGCCACACCCCACCACGCCCCGCCACGCCATTGGGCTTCCCTCTCCCTCCCGCAGACTGCGAATGAAACATGTATCTCCGAGTGTCAGCGCCATGCACATGCATGCGGTTGCCATGCCCCACGATCTGAGTGCGGAGTTTGTTACCGGGGGCATGGAGAAGAGCCCTACTCTCTCTCTCTCTCTCTCTCTCTCTCTCTCTCTCTCTCTCTCTCTCTCTCTCTCTC
>NW_026267160.1:481652-482440 GCF_000697945.3 Frankliniella occidentalis | reverse complement strand
ACCCTGCCGCCCCTTGGCGTCCGCCCCCGAGCAACCCCCTTTTACCAAGCGCCCCCCGCGGGCCCTCCAGGACCCTGCTACGCCCCTCCCCACCATCTCTCTCCCTCTATCCTTCGCTGCCTCTCTCTCCCGTCCCTTTTCAGCCCCAATATCACGTCCCGTCGCCCCGTCCTCTTTTTCTACCCCGTCCCGACCAGATCCTCAATGTACAGCGCCCCCCCCCTCCCTCGTCGTTGGGCCCCCTCTTCCGTTTCGCTGCGTTCCGTTGCGACCCGCGTTGGCGACCCCCCGCCGCGGCCTCCTCACCCCATCCGTACCCCTCTCCCCACCCCGCGCACTTCCAGCCCCACGCGCACAACAGAGCTCTGCGGAGCCTACAAAGGCATCGTCTGGGCCAAAGTCACTTGGCGCTGCAGCAGCAGCAGAAGACTGCGTCGACGACCGCGCAGAGTTTCTCATTGTCTCCTCCGTTCCCGAGCCGCAGCCTTATACGTAATTCGCGGAGCGAGCGAACTCGCGCCAGCGAGTTCGCGAAGCGGAGCGCCATTCAATGGACGTTGAATGAAATGTCTGTTCGTCACACTTAAAAAAAGAAAAGCGGGGGTCAAGGGGGCGGCAGCCCCCTTGCAAAATAAAGACAAGGCTGACTTAAGGAGTTGAAAAATAAAGCGAGGTTCAAGGGGGCGGCAGCCCCCTTGCAAGATAAAGAAAAAGCTTCGCACCAAGTTTTTCTACCAAGGTTCTCTACCGAGTTTCCCTACCAAAGTTCTCTACCAAGGTTCTCTACC
>NW_026267160.1:479873-481047 GCF_000697945.3 Frankliniella occidentalis | reverse complement strand
CTCCCCTCCCCTCTCTCCCGGAGACCTCCGCCGTGGGTATATGCACCACGTTTCGATGAGAAGGGGTAGGGGGGACTTTTCGCGACCCTGATTGTATATCTTTCTTCCCCTCCCCCTTACGCATAATCATCACCATCATCCTCGTCTCCGTCTTTCTCTGTTCTCTCTCGTTGCCGCCTCATCCTCTCCGCCGCCGTTCTCCTCGCCCCTCCCATACCCCGTTACCGTCGTGCGTCGCGCACCCCCGTCGCGGCCCACCCCCCACGCAGCGCCCCGACGGCGCGCATGGGGCCTCCGCGTGCCGAGGGAGGACCGACACGTATTGGGGCCAACGGGGCGGGGCGGGGCGGGGCGGACCCGCGCGCCGATGAACCGTGGATATTACGCCCCCGTGCCTTGCGACGCAGTGCCGGCCCGGGCCGCCCGGACGCACTCTGGCCTGCCCCATTTCCCCTTTACCCTCGTAACTACCTCCAGCCCTCCTCCTTCTCCCTCTTCCTCGCCCTCCTCGTCCACCTCCTCCTACGGCCCAGCGCGGCCCCGGACACAGACCTGCTTCCAGGGCGAAATAACGAAAGTAGGTTAGGAGTGGTGGCGCGGCGGAGCGGGGCGTCGTGTGGTGGCTCGGGGGGTTGAGCGGCGGGGGGTGACCATAGTGGGACGGGGCGGGACGGGGTAGGTTTAGGTTTTGGGTTCGGATGAGTGGGCAGAATCCGGCCAAATAGGCGAGCAGGCAGGCGAGCCAGGAGCAGCGCGTGGCCGGGCGGGGCGTGGCTGAGCAGGGAATGCCGCGAGGGGCGGGGTGTTCGCCGTCGGGGGCGGGGTGTCGGATGTGGGAGGCGCGGGGCGCTCGGAAATGGGGGGTTTACGCTCAGCGCCTTCCAGCAATCTGCCCAGAAGGAGCGTCAGCTACGCGCAGGGTGCAGGGCTTAGGTTACACAGTGGCGTCGGCACTGGAGACGCTATGCACAAAACCAGGGGTATTCATTTTCGAATAATCCCGCCTCCTGTTGGGTCTTGCGCCCAAATGTGTTTCTTTTTTTTCTTGTCCTTTCTCAATCCAGACGCGTCCGCCTCCCTCTATCTCGCCGTTTATCGGAGGCTTAGTCCGCGCGTCCCTCCAGCCTCCACGTTCGCGTCGTTGTCCCCAATCTCTCCTCCTACGCCCCCCCCC
>NW_026267160.1:479150-479823 GCF_000697945.3 Frankliniella occidentalis | reverse complement strand
TACCGAGAATCTCTACCGAGGTTTTCTGCCGATGATCTCTACCGAGGTTCTCTACCGAGTATCTGTACTGAGTATCTCTACCAAGGTTCTCTACCAAATATCTCTACCCAGTATCCCTACCAAGGTTCTCTACCGAGGTCCTCTACCAAGGTTCTCTTCCGAGTATCTCTACCGAGGATCTCTACAGAGGATCTCTACCAAGGGTCTCTACCGAGGTTCTTTACCGAGATTCTCTACCAAGTATCACAACCGAGTTTCTCTATCAAGTTTCTCTACCAAGGTTCTCTACCGAGTTTCTCTACCGAGTTTCTCTACCGAGAATCTACCAAGGATTTCTGCTAATGATCTCTACCAAGTTTCTCTGCCGAAAATCTCTACCGAGGATCTCTACAGAGGATCTCTACCAAGGGTCTCTACCGAGGTTCTTTACCGAGATTCTCTACCAAGTATCTCTACCGAGTATATCTACCAAGTTTCTCTACCAAGGTTCTCTACCGAGTTTCTCTATCAAGTATCTCTACCGAGAATCTCTACCGAGGTTTTCCGCCTATGATCTCTACCGAGTATCTCTATCAAGTATCTCTACAAAGGTTCTCTACCGAGTTTCTCTACAGAGTTTCTTCACGGAGAATCACTGCCAAAATTCTTTGCCGATGATCTCTACCAAGTTTCT
>NW_026267160.1:470554-471125 GCF_000697945.3 Frankliniella occidentalis | reverse complement strand
CCCCGCCTCGCCTCGCCATGCCACGCTCAGCCTCGCCTTGCCAACCCCGCTTCACACCGCGGTGGTGGCGCGTGGTCGTGGTGCAACGGGCACAACAACGGGCGCTGCTGTCTCTCTCACTCCCCCGTGCTCTCTCGCCTTCCGCTACCCCTTCCGCTCTCTGTCGCTCACTCGCTCCACCTGCGCTCTCTCCTCTCTCCACACCGTGTGCAGCGCCTGGGGGCGGCCGAGGCGTCATGTGCGGCGCCATAAGTATACTATACATGAAGCGTGCCTGCCGCCCCCCTTAGCGAGGCGTGGTGGGGCGGGGCGGTGCGGGGCGAGGCTCCGTATTGAGGTCAAGGTGTGCGCGCTGCACCCCGCGGGAGGGGCGCTGCCGTCGCTGCGGGGCGTCGCGTTGCACCGGGGAGGGGGCCCCGGCGGGGGCGTAAGGGGTTGAGTGAGGACAGGTCGCGCTGAATGGCAAGCGCTCCCCTCTCCCCCTGGCGCGGCCGGGGCTGCCTGCCGATGGCGGGTTCGTGCACTATCTCGCTAGTGAGTATGACGGGTCAGAAAGTTTGGCCTAGAGCGC
>NW_026267160.1:460763-463397 GCF_000697945.3 Frankliniella occidentalis | reverse complement strand
GCCCGCTCGCCCGCGCCCCCTCCCCGCGCCCCACAGAGGCCTGGCGGTGCGGCCGTACCCACCACCGCCGAGCATCCCCCCTGCGTACCTACCACCAACCCCCCCGCTGGGGTGCAGCCCCTACTCCCACCCCTACGGCTCGGCCAGCAGAGCTAGGGTGCGTCTCGGCCGTAACCTACCCCAAGGCCCAATGCAAGGGGTCGCCCGCGGGTCACGCAGGGGCCCTATTTCAGCCCTGGCCGACTCCTAACAGGCACGCATACGGCTGATGATAATCATTGTCTGGCCCCGGCCCGCCCCGCCCCGCCGCGTCAAGGACTGGCGTGTGCTCGCCCGGCTATGGGGCTTTAGGGGCGGGGCGGACGGCGGACCGTATGCAAATTACTAATGTACACATCATCAGTGTGAGTGTGCACACCGTCGTACGGGCCGGGGCCCCAAATGGGCCGGCGGGGTGCGGCGGGGCGGGGCGGGGCGAGATTCGCCACCTCTACTCTCCGCTTCTCCTGCTCGTCCGGCTGCTTGCTGAAGCTCCCCGCTCCCCGGCCCTAACGAGGGCTCAGAGTGACGCTTACCCGCTCTGCTCCGCGCCGCTGCGGGGGGCGCGCTCAGTCAGCCCACCTGGCCCGGGGCGGGCCTGCGCCGTCTGTCGTGCCGCCGTCGTGGCCATTGCTCTCCGCTGCACTACTTACCCGCAGCAGCAGCAGCAAAGCTGTTTTAGTTTCATATTATTGTATCACTTTTACACCGGCTGCTTTGTTTCTCTGTACTCTTTTTTCGTAGGTTTGCTGATGCATTTCGCATGCTAAAGAAACTAACAAATTTTTGGCCGATTGGCTGAGCGATTAGCGAAGCCCATTACTCCACTGACCGGAAAAGTTTCATTCTGTTGGTTTGTTTGTCTGTCTGTCCGCTACGATAACTCGAGAAAGAGAGCGATCTGGGAATTTCAGGGTCGTTTTGTATCATTAAAAGACAGATCGAGTTCGAAGATGAGCATTCTAGCTCAAAAATTGACTTTCAAACCTTTTTCAAATTTTGGGCCCGGAAGGCCCTGTTCCCCTATACCCTCTCCTTAACTCGTCTCGGGTGTCAGCGCTGCAGGCCTAGCTATATGTGCGCCAGGCGCGTCGCAGCGTAACAGTGTTTCGTGAGATATCGCGAAGCCTGTTACGCGAGACCTGGTCTGGCGTACATATAGCTCGTTTTTTAATGGAGGACATGGTGGGAAAGTTTTCGCATTTTCTTTTCAACAGTACTTTGTTGTAGGGCAATGGTTTAGCTGTGTCGTCCTCCTTGGACGGATAGGTTTACCTGGTCCGTGTTTGCTGGTCCGTGGCCGGTGAGCCGTGCAGGACCCCGGGGCACGGCCCGACCGCGGCGGCGGCGGCGCGGCGCTCGTGCCCCGGGACCCGCGGAGCCTGAGCGCAGCTCGACGTGAGTTCCCCCTGCCCCGCCCGGCCCGGCCCGGCCCATCGGTATCAGTTGAGGCGGTGGGTGCAGCGGGCGTGTCGCGTCGTGCAGCCCGTGTCGGAGCCCCGCGGCAGGGCCCCGTGCAGCCCCGCGCAGCGGACGTCCACCGGGCGGGCACAGCGTGACGGTGCCAGGGCGCCCCGCCCCGCCTCACCCCGCCCTGCCCTGCCCTGCCGCACTCCTCGTCATATCGGCGTCACGCAACCCGCGCGCACCACCTGGAATCGATCCTCGCTGGCGCGACCCAACCCGACCCTCGACCCGACCCTCGGCCTCCTCGCGACCCGACCTGCTCCTGCTACGGGCCCCGCCGGCCTACCCGTCCGCGGGGGTCGGGCGGTTCCGGGCGGTTCCGAGCGCGGGGGCCGGGCCTACCGCCGCGGCATTCGCCCGTAGTATGCAATATGCAGTGCGGCTGCACAGAAGCGCCTTGCACCACGGACGATCAAAGTCGTTCTGAGATTCATTCATTCTCTCTCTGTCTCTCTCTCCCTTTCTCCCAACCCTCTCCCTCTCCCTCCCTCTCTCGCTGGCGGGGTCGTGGTGGGGCGTGGCGTGGCGGGCACTGGACATGATGGGCTGCGGTGTCAGCTCTTGAATGTTTGACGCGCGGAGGCGCTTCTGCCGGCGCTGCTCCTCCTGGAGGGGGAGTGGTAATTGCGAGCGGCGCCCCAGAACCGACCTGCTAATAATTAGAGCACACTCAACCGCTCGACGTGATGCAATAACATATTTCTTTCTTTCTTTATTTTATTTTTCTTACCTTTCGGCGTGCAAGTTTGTTTTTGCTGGTGTGTGTGCGAGAGTGTGTGCTTCTGAAAACTACTCTATTTTTCTCGTGTCGACACCCTCGGGGCCCTCCAGTCACATACGACGAGTGGCAGGCGCCTCTCGCTCGGCGCCGCTGCTTGCTGCGCGTCTCAATCGCCCGCCCCGCTCTGCGACTCGTAATTAAAGGCGTAATGAGCCCAGCGCGATTCCCAATAAAAGGAGAAAAACGAGTAGATCACGCGCCGCGCGTCTCTCGTCATTAGAGGCGCCGGCCTTCATTACATGTCGCAGCACCACCCACTCTGCACATCTCTCTCTCTCTCTCTCTCTCTCTCTCTCTCTCTCTCTCTCTTTCCCCACTCTCTCCTCCCCTTTCTCTTCACTTGGCGC
>NW_026267160.1:458559-460342 GCF_000697945.3 Frankliniella occidentalis | reverse complement strand
TTCGGTGTTTTTAGGCACACCTCTGTCTAGTGACGACACATAGGTTGAGCACAATTTCCCACGAGTTGTATGGAGTGGCATCTGCGCCTGGCTGCTGTAGGCAACACCTCAGCACGGTTGTGAAAATGTAAATATTGCCTATGTGATCACCCAGAAAGTACGTCCGTCTGTCACTGTTCGAAAACTTTCCAGTTCAGCCGGTTGAAGATCTCGTGGCCCCTGGTAGGCAGGCAACACATCTTGCCTGCAGCGCATGCGTGTACGGCGGGTTGGCCTAGCCCGAGTGTCGCAGGCGCCAACCTTCCGTGATTTGCGAATTTGGGTAAAGTGGACTTACTTTCTGTATGATCCCTCGTAGGCAAGCGTAGATGCAGCGTATTTTACTCAGGAGTATGGGAACTTACATCACAGTACAGCCCCCATCAATAATTAAAAGTATAGAAAACTGAAACTGACCATTTTTTCTAGGAGTGCTTGATGGGTCCGTCTGTGCCAGGGCATGGGGGCGATTGACGTCTACGTCTTCGTGGCGACGCCGACGCCGGTGTGTCCCAAAGCGCCGCCGGCCGGCCCCGCCCGCCCCCCGCCCCGCCACGACACGCACACAATGGCCCGAGCAACACTAATGATCCACTTGAGCCCTGGGCGTTCGTGGCGCAGCGTCTTCAACGCGGTGCGTGCACATTCCTGTTCACCTCCAATAATGCTCTTATTTTATTACTCAAGTCGTGAGTGGGGAATATGCCATGCTGCCGGCCGTCGGGACGTCTCTCTCCGTCTTGTCTCTCCATTTTCTTTCTCTCTCTCCCCTCTCCTCCTCACCCACTCTTTACGCCTGATGACCGCAGGGACTTTGGCCGTGCGCTGCTCAAAGGCTTGTCCGCCCCGCCCAGCCCTGCTTACGCATGAATTGCGAAAATTCGAAGATCGTGACGCGACGCCGGGGCGGCGTGGACGCTCTGGACGTGGACGACGGCGACGCGGCGACGCGGTGGCGCGACTGGGTGCGTTCTTCTGTCTCTCTTGCGCCTCGGCCTCATGCTGGCGTGCGTGCTCTGTCTCTCTCACACCAGCCGGCGCCGCGGCCGCCGCGTCCACGACAAGACAAGTCATGCTTTATTATGATTTTTATGATTTGGACCGACCGAGTGTGTGTGAGTGAGTGTGTGTGAGCGCCCCGGAGCAGGTGCGCAGTTGGGGTCAGTCGAATGCACTGCTGGATAGAGACATTGTTCCTGTTTCACCGAATGTAAAAGAGGACGGGGCAGAGATTGGTGGCGGCTACCGTTTGTGCTCCGCTCTCGATCAGTTGAGTTGAAATGTTTCAAATGCTTTGACTAAGAGCCTGAAGGCAGTGGCGGCGGGGCCTTGTAAGGACGAGAGGAGGGGGGCGAGACGGGCCATACTGCAGCAGGGGACGCAGCGTCAGGAAAAGTTGTGATGATTACGGATCACAGCCCCAAAAGACGGGGAGAGGAAGGGGGGGGGGCTGCAGAGCCGCTTCCGTTTTCTTCAATCAAAACCGAGTCGGTGCGCTCGGCCGGCCGGCAAGACCGCGTCTGATTGAAGGGGGGCGGGGGTGGGGTGGGGCGCGGCGCAGCGCGTTCTGTTCTCACAAAATGCAGATGAAGGTGCATGGATTTTGCGCAACGATTGCGACGTTGCGTCTCCTCCCGGGGCTCCGCAGGACCGACCCAACGTGCCTCGATGCCTTTCAATTTGCAATTCCCGCTCCTCCCGCTGCTCCAAATGTGCCTCCCACGCCTGCTGATGAGCCCTCCCC
>NW_026267160.1:434368-457799 GCF_000697945.3 Frankliniella occidentalis | reverse complement strand
ACGATTCGCTCCCGGCGTCCCCACCCACCGCTCCCCCACCACGGCCGCGACGGCCACCGCGCGAGTCAAGCGAGCCGCCGAAATCCCCCCGTGCGAGGCGCGGCCCGAATCCGGTTCCAAGCCGCGTTTCGATTGTGGTCGCCTTCCTAAAATCGGGAGGCGATTTCCCTCGTTCGTCTCACATGCCCACGCCACCCCGAGGGAGCAGCACGGTCGCCGGCTTGACTTGTGCGGGCGTGAGCGCGACTATCAACTGACTGCTTTACTGCGTTGGTGAGCCGCGCCGCGCCGTGCCGCGCCGTGCCGCGCCGTGCCCCGCCGCGCCGCACCGCGCCGGGCCGAGTCGAGCCGAGTCGAGCCGAGCGCCGCCGCGCCTGGGCCTGGGCCTGCCACACGCTGTAGCGCGGCGCTGGGCGGCTCAGTCGGCCGGCAACGTCACTGGGGGCCGGACGCGCCAGTGTGTGTGCTGTTGCCGAGGGAGAACCACTATTCTATTTCATGAAGGAAGGTAATGGCACAAGTGTAGTTTAGTGCGTGCGCGCGCGCCGCCCGCCCGCCCGCGCGCCCCCGCTCGCCCGCCCGTAGTGTCCTTCCCTCCGAGCGCGCCCCGCCCGCCTGCCCGCCCGCCCCCGTCCGGGATAAGTGTTGCGCGCCAATCGGATTGCCCACCTCAAGACGCACTTCATCTGCTGCTGCTGCTGCTTCTGTTGCCGTCGCCGCTGCCGGTCGTGCCTGGACCAGTAGACATGGTGCGGGTGCGGGGCGCCCGCGGCGCCCGCGGCGCCCGCCCGCCCGGCCCGCCACGCCCCCGACCTGTCATCCAGTGAAGTGCAGTGTGACAGGGGTGCATCGCCAAGGTCACGCCAGTGCCCTGCGCTTGTGGATGCGTGTGTGTGCGCGCGCGTGTGCGAGTGTGTGAGCGCTGGGCCGGCGGGCTGGGCCGAGCGGCCCCGGGCCTACTGCCGGGTTTTTGCAAGTCCAAGGATGATGCGTTGATTGCACGTGCCGTTTCGCGGCCCGGCCGCCCGGCCCCCCCGCGCCCGGCACGGCTCGGCTCGGCTCGGCCGCGACTTGTCAAAGTGACTGCTGTGTCCCCGGCCGGCTCGGCTCGGCTGCGCTCGCCTAGGCCCGCCCCGGGCCCCCGCACACTTAAACGAATCA
Source organism: Frankliniella occidentalis (assembly GCF_000697945.3). Lineage (NCBI taxonomy): Eukaryota > Metazoa > Arthropoda > Insecta > Thysanoptera > Thripidae > Frankliniella > Frankliniella occidentalis. The sequence goes on along the minus strand of NW_026267160.1, from coordinate 456,638 downwards.
GCTGATACAAGGAGGCGCCCGCCGCGCCCCGCGCCTCGCCCCGCGCCGCGGCACTGGGTCAGCTCGCACCCTGCGCCGCCCCGGCCGGGGCCGCCCAACCCCGACGAAGGACTTCCGCAGCAGCAGCAGCAGTGACACAAGTGTGCACGGACAACTCTACGCAAAGTGCGACGCGCCAAGACAGTGACCGCCGACGGCGGTGATTTGCAAGCAAGTGTGACTGTCGGTGAATGTGAACAAGTGTGTGCCAGTGGATACTTGACGGCGCAGTGAAGTGAGCCAGTGCAGCCCCTCTTGTGCGAGTACACCGAGTACAGTAGGCGGTAGGGAGTGAGTGGGCGTGTCTCACTGTACCTTTTTCGGGGTGGGCCCGTGCCCCCTGGCAACCCCAGCTGGGGCACGGCGCCCCCGGCCCGGCGCAGCCCGGCGCGGCCCGGCGCGGGGTCGGTCGGTCGGAGGGCAGGGCGGGGCGGCGCGGGGCGGCGGTGTAGGGCACGGCGCAGCGGGTTGTGGCGGGGCGGGGGCGGGGTGGGCAGGGTCGGGAGCGTGCAGTGCGGAAGTGTTCACTGCCGATGACGATCGAAGCCGCGTGATTCGGCAGCAGTTTGAGAGTGCGGCCTGCGCCCGCCCTGCCTCGCCCCGCCCCATCGCGCCCTGTCCCCCGGGGCCCACGGCAACAGCACAGTCCGCCTGTCTTTCTGCCAGCCTCGCTCGCCCCGCCCCGCCCCGCCCCATCGCGCCCTGTCCCCCGGGGCCCACGGCAACAGCACAGTCCGCCTGTCTTTCTGCCAGCCTCGCTCGTCTGCCGCGAGTGTTGTGTGGGTGAGTGAGTGAGTGGACGTGTGCGTGCCTGTACGAGTGAGTGAGTGAGCGGGTGAACGAGTTCCTCGCGAGTGCTCGGGCCCAGCTCGCCGAGTTCCGTCCCGTCCTTTATTGTGACGTGCCGTGAGTGCAAGGACGCGGCCGTGGACGCACGCACGGCGGGCACGTGTGCCGAGCCGAGCCCCGCGCGCCGCGAGAGCCGCTCGCTGCTGCGGAGTTCGCCGAAACGTAACGACATGACACGGCACGACTGTTTGCCGAGCGGAAGACATCAAGTCGTGCGTGTGCTTAGCGCGTGCGTGCGTGCGGTTGTGTGGGTGTGGGCCAGTGCGTGTGTGTGTGTGTGCGTGGGTGTCTGCGATGGTGTGTGAGTGTGTGTATGCGCGCGGTGTGAGTGGCGTGCACGAAGGCATTTCCACCGACCGCTCGCACGTCCGTCGCCCCGTCCTCTCGTGCGTGGTCGCGCGGGTGCGTGCACGCACGCCCCCAGCCGCCTTGATGGCGTTCGTGCAAACTGTTAATTTGCCTGCGTGCGTGATCGCGCTGCGGCGGCGCCGGCCGGGTACTGTGTCACTGCGCCGCAGATTATCGATCTGGAAAACGAACGGAAGTATATGGACGTGTTCGTGTGTTGCTGTGTGTGTGTGGCTGTCTCTGTGTTGGGCCCCGTGTGTCTATTACATTATCATTATTTAACATTTTTTCTAAATCGGATGTCCTTTATTATGTCCATTATATTTTCACACGTTGCGCCGGGTCTCTCCGTCTCCGTTCTTTTCCATATAGTTTCTCTCTCTTTCTCTCTTGCTTTTGCGCGCCTCGTGTGCAAGTTTTACTACAACTGTGCTGTATGGCAGAGGGACGTGTATCTCTGCTTGGTATCTGCCATGTATGTATACCTCGTACATAGCCGGCGGCGTGCATGGTGCGGGCGGGCGCGCGCTGCGGCGGGCGCGGGGGGCACGCTCGCGGTACTTATTGACGGGGGCTTCCACACGTGCACGCCACCGCGCCGCGAAACACACTCACAGACTCACACATACGCACACTCACACTTACACACTCGCCCACACGCACACTTACACACACACTCGTGCACGCCTCTTCGGTCGCGTTGTGGGTAATTAATCGGATCTCCCTGGTGTCCCTTCATCGGGACGGTGGGACGGTGTGTGTGTGAGTGTGTGTGTGTGCCGTGTATGTGTGCGTGTAAACGTTTGTCGTCCAACTTGTCGCTGCGGAGGGGGTGATAATGATTAGTGTGCGGTAGTGTCAGTCAGTCCGGTGGAGACGCGACGCGGCGCGCGCGGGAACTTCTCTTGGGGAAATGTATTTATGCATGTCTGGTGGTGGTGGTGTGCGAGGGAGACGGAGGAGAGAGAGAGAGAGACAGAGACAGAGAGAGCGAGCAGGGTGAGCGCTATGACACGTGTCTCAAGTGCCCTGTGCATTATCTGTTCATTGCGCCGGCGTGTGAAGTGTGCGCGTTGATCATACGTCCCGTCCCGCCCCGCCGGCTGTACAGTACGTACACCATCACTCGGGCGACGCGTGTGCATGTGTGTGTGTGTGTGCACGTATGTGTGCGCGCGCGAGCCGCCCGCCAAAATCGCGTTGCACACGCAATCATGGATCCTGTGTGCGCCGCGATGGCGGGGCACGTGGACGCCGGTGTGCGTCAGGCGCACGGGCGCGGCAGGGCGGCGCGGGTGTGCACGGGCGCAGGTGACACGCCACGCCAAGTGGGCGCCCGTGCAGCCTTTATCGCCCGGCCGGGCAGGCTGGGCAGGCTGCTGCTCTGCCAAATTTCCTTCTTTCTTGTCGTTGAAGTTTTGGGAGAGCGGAGAGTGGCGCGCCCCATTGTTGGAAAGAGAGAGAGAGAAACTGTTATTGACTTAGGCTGTGAAGAGAAGTTGTTCGCATACTCGCGTTTTTATCGCCGCTTTCGTGAATGAGGGCGTACAGTCATTTTTTGACGGCGTTTTCTCACTGTTTGATTACTCTTGTTTTTAATTGCTGTGCCACTACAATAGTTGGCCGCCTTGCATCCTGGGAGCAGCCAGCAGTTTCGGAGCTGCGCGGCTCTGCTGCAGTGTGCGGGTGTGTGTATGTGTGTGCGTGTGTGTGTTCCTTCAAATCTCCTCAAAGCTGGCCGCTGCTGACGTAGCTGGCTACGTTATTCGCTGCCTCCTAAACGCAGTATCTCTCGCCTCGGCGGCTCCCAGCCGCAGCGGCGGCGCCCGGTTACACTCTCCTCTGTGTGCTGGTAATTAGAATGGGCCGATGGCGGTGGTGGGCGGCGAGGGCTGCACCCCTCCCCAAGAATTCGCAAGTTGTGCTCGTCTCGATTTGACGAGCTGTGACAAGAATCCTCGCGCTCCTTCCTTTCTTATCTCCCCGTTCTGTGAAAACGCCGGCACATTAGTCTAACTCGTGTCTGTTCCGTCTGTTGCAGGGTGAGAAGACTAGACATGGGCAGTGGGGAGCACTACTGTCTGAGGTGGAACAATCATCAGAGCAACCTTCTCGGCGTATTCAGTCAGCTCCTGGAGGACGGGTCGCTTGTGGACGTGACGCTGGCTTGCGCCGAGGAGGGCCACTCGATCCGTGCGCACAAGGTGGTGCTCTCGGCCTGCTCGTCCTACTTCCAGACGCTGTTCATCGCGCACCCCGCTCGCCACCCCATCGTCATCCTCAAGGACGTGTGCTTCCGGGAGCTGCGGACGCTCGTCGAGTTCATGTACAAAGGGGAGGTGAATGTGGAGTACTGCCGCCTGTCCGCGCTCCTCAAGACGGCCGAGAGCCTCAAGGTGAAGGGGCTGGCCGAGATGACCAACCTGGACAAGTCGCACGAGAAGGAGGCGGAGCGGGATAGGGACCGGGACAGGGACCGCGACCGGGATCGCGACAAAGAGCACGACGACAAGGATAGAGACCAAGAGAGGGAACGGGAAAGAGAGAGGGAACGGGATAGGGATAGAGATAGGGAACGGGAACGGGAGAGAGAACGAGAAAGAGACAGAGATAGAGAAAGAGACAGAGAAAGGGAACGGGAAAGAGAAAGAGAACGTGATAGAGATAGGGAAGACAAGGACCGGAGAAGAGATCGCAGTGATCAGCAAGACCGTGAAGTGAACAGAGAAGACGATGTGCGGCAACCCCAGCCGCCGCCACCTCAGGAGCACCCCCAGAGTTTAGTACAAAGGCACAGGCAGAGTCCGTCCGTCTCGTCGCCCAGCCCCCTACCGCTGTCAGCGCCGCCCAGGAGCTCCGCCAACGGCGTCAGCCTCCTGGAGCCGGGGGAGCTGCTGCTGGGCCTACACGGTGGCGTGCACCCCCACCCGGGCGTCCACGTGCCGCTGCTGGCGCACCCCATGCCGCTACCGCTGCCGCTAACGCACCACCACTCGCGGCTCCTCAACAGCAGCCCGGACTCGCCGCCGCTGCCCGCCCCCGCGCTGCCGCCGCCCCCGCGGCCGCCGTCACACAGCCGCAGCCTCTCGCCGTCGTCGGGCATGTCGGGCCCGCCCAGCAAGCGGATAGCGCGGCCACTGTCCAGGATGGAATCCAGGATGGACCACTCGAGGGTGGAGTCCCGGATAGACCACCTCCGGCGCGGGGACTCGAGCCCGGACTACGACTGCCACGACCCGGACCCTGGCGGGCCCGCGGACGCCGACTGCTCGGCGGACGAGGCCGACATGATGGCGGGGTCCCCGCTTAGCACCTGCAGCGGCGAGCCCAGCGACATGACCATGGCCACCAACCTGAGCAACCCGAGCAACAGCGGCAGCAGCAGTGCCAACATCAACAATAACAACAACAACAACGGCATCCCGGCCACGTTGGCGGGGTGCTCGGGCTGCCCACCCGGGGTGTGCGGCCTGCCCTCGTCACCACTCTCACTAGTCCAACCACCCTGCTCGTCCGCCGCGAGCAGCCGCCTCACCTCTCCCCTCGGAACGCCCCTCGGCACGCCCCTGGGAACGCCCCTCGGCCTAGCAGGGAGCCCCATCCCTGGGCCGTCCGGCCTGCCGCCCGTGCAGCAAGTGCCACTGGTGAGTGATTCTTCAACTTTTGACTTGAATTTTAGTGCCTCGGGTGATTTGAGATGGCTCATCTGCCTTCCTGTTTGGTCCCACAGTCTCTGAAAAAGGAAGTGGATTGGGACAGAGGAGACCGAGACGACAAGAGCGCCACGAGTGAAAGCCCGTCAGACTACAGCCGGCATCCGCCCGATTCGGTGAGTGACATTGACTGTATACATTCCAACTCCTGCGGATCCACGAGTCACACTCCCACACCTGCGCGGGGCGGGCCCATTCGAGTATCGAGGCGCGGCGACGTGTTTAGGGAGAGGCCTAGGGGTTACGCGACAGTTCGGTTTGTGCGTTGCTGTTCGGCATAATTAGCGGTGCTCTTTTACATAGACATGAAGGACGTAGAAGTAGCGTCAGCACAGCGTTATGTATATATATCTTTCTAGATGTTTTCGTCACTCATCTTAGATGTTTCAAGAAAACATTTTTAGAATTTCAATAAATTCGACATCTAGATGCCGTTAACTTTTGTTGATAGATGACCTCTAATATCCTTTCTATAGATCCTAGTGTCTTGCAAATTAGAAAAACTGGAACCAATCTAGAAGTTACAACTGAAATATGTCACATTTGGTTTTGCTGATCCCATAATTATCGTACCGCATGCTTTAGAATCGCGACAAGTGCGAAAGAACCGTTCGAGCGCGCGGTTTCTACAATTCGCATCCGCGCCACTCACAAACACCATGAGTGATATTCCCGGCACATGAATGAAACCCATCTCCTTGTTTGGTTACGTTTATCCCCACCTTCACAGTACTGCCCACACCCCCATATTTTTTACCTATTGCAACCCCTTGACCATCATTTATCGTTGCATGTCTCAATTTACTCTGCATGGAAAAATAGACAGTAATTTATTTTCACTATATCGTTTCATTTTTACATCATAGTTTGTCAGCTTATTTATTGACAGCCAAATATATTTACTACTTGTATTTTATCTTTAGACGCTTTTATGAATCGCTCCAGTATTATTTTATCCTAGAACTAGAACTAGTACTCTGCATTTAAAACGCTACCGGCTTTTACACTTATAAACCGTCAAAAACTGGGACCATAGGTGTCCGAGAAAGGGCGAGTATGTTGTGTCCGTAACGCGTAAAGCATCGTCAAGATATTTTATTTTGTTGAATCAGTCATGACCGAATGATGAACAGCTGTCGTTGGTTCTTCAGTTTAGAACGGGAAGCTCTTTGCTGACTATAGCCGATTAACACAGGCGGTTCAATGCAACTCCCCTCGAGCGAGTGCCCAATTTCTGTAGTCAAAACGAGGTAATAATCTACATGTGTGCAACTAAATTCAGCACACAAAATGTTTCCTTAATTGCCCCGAAGTAAATTAAGAATAGTGGCAGATCGATGTCTTAAATAAATATAGACCCAATTATGAGGGTTTAAATAAAAGATATTTGCAATTCTGAAAAAGACAAAGCAGCACTCACACTGTCCTAAAGGAGAATTAAATGCATGTGGATCCAGTGGATGTATGTGTGTATGTATATGTGATTGCACGCATGTTCTTCTTGGAAAATTAATCTGTCTTGCTTTTTTTCAAGAAGTTGACCTTCATTTTTTTGGCCGTTGATTGTTTAATATTTATTTAAATTATTTTATCCTTTCTTTCTCTTTCTCTCTCTTGGCTCTTACGTTTATCTTTCTCTTGTTAGTTTTTTTCTTTTGATTCATGGTTCATAGCTATGTAATCTAAATTAACGCAGAAGATTGAGAGATTTGAGAGGGGAATGGGGCGGGGTTGTAGGAGAGCTTCCTGTTACCAGAGCAAACCTCCCCGCCTCTGCTGCCAAAACAAAATGAACGTCAACTTCTTAATGCCTTTTTTTAGTACTCTACTCGCTCGGGGGGTGAAATTTTGGAATTCCCTCACTTTTCCTTGCACTTAAGATAGATGACCGAAAAGATGATTTACCTCCACTGTTGGTCGCAAGAGACTTTGTGGCTTTGTGACAAACCGAATGTAGCTGCACCGAAAGAATGCGCCTCTAAGATGGACAGTCATTGATTCTTAATCACATTAACGACCATAGTAACAATCACCGATAAACGGTTAGAAAGAAAAAAGAAGTTGATGTTCCTTTTTGTTTTTGGTTGCAGGAGAGCCAGGGCCTGGGGGGACGAGGGGGTGGGGGAGTGGATGGGGACAGGGCATCCCCGCCCCGACCCTTCCTCTGCTCGTACTGCGGAGCCACGTTCCCCCACCAGAGCAAGTTGACGCGGCACATCTTGTCGCACAGCCTGGAGACGCTCAAGTTCCGCGAGCAGCTCGCTATGCAGCCGCCACCCGGCCTGGGCGCCGGCCTGGGACTGCTGGAGCCCCTCAACCTGATCGAGAACCATCTGGCCAGCGTGTCGCACTACCACGACGGCCCCATCATGGAGCTGGACGGCGCGCCCAACACGGTGCTCTGCAAGTTCTGCGGCAAGTCGTTCCCCGACGTGGGGTCACTCATCGCCCACCTCCCCGCGCACACGGGGGACCGGCCGTTCAAGTGCGAGTACTGCGGTAAGGCGTTCAAGCTCCGGCACCACATGAAGGACCACTGCCGCGTGCACACGGGCGAGCGCCCGTTCCGGTGCACCCTGTGCGGTAAGACATTCTCGCGCTCCACCATACTCAAGGCGCACGAGAAGACCCACTATCCAAAGTACGTCCGCAAGTTCCTATCCTCGCCCGGCAGCCCCGTCGACGCGGGGGAAGAGGCGCAAGCGCAGCCTCAATAGGGACGTGTGTGTGAGGCTAGACTGTGTTGTAGGGGCGTAAGTGCTTCTAGTATGATGTATAGACGAAGTAAGGACAAATGTGATAGAATATTTTTAAAGATTTTTTATAGCGCGGCGTTTTACTCCGCAACGTAATGTTTTAGTTTCCGTTCTCCCGTTTTGTTGTAATGTGTTCGTCGTAGCTTCCATGCACCGATGAATGTTGATACCAATGTATTGCACCGTTGCCGTTGGCTCCGGCGATAGCTACATATCGGAATGTTTAGTTAGAAAAAAAACTAGGTGGTGGGGGTGAGAGGGAGTTGATACTCTGCCAAGTAGCTTAGATATTCACAGGCGTTCTCCCTTGTACAAAATCTAAACTTTGCCCCGTCGTACCCACTATTTCGCATTATTAAAATTAAAACACAAACAATTCACTCGTGCATGCCACAAAGAATAGAAAATCCTTGTAAGTAATACCTAGATTAACCGAGCAAGATCTAGAGGACATTCTCGTCTTGTGTTTTGATTCACGCCGCGTCCAAATGCGGTAATCCTATAAGGCCCCCTCCCACTTCCCCCTTTCCTGTGCACTTAGAGGAGCTCGCCCCGAACCGTTTCAGCAATAAGTACACGTAGTGCTGTCTGTGTTAAATTATGGCTATCGGTTTTATGTGATGAAAGGTCTCTTAAATTTTTCTTTTATCGGATGCATTTTGCCGAAGAGTCATATAAAAAACCTCACAGGTGTATTTTATATATTCACTCAACGTTTTGTAATCTGAGCTCAACAATAATGATCACATATATCTGCCGTTCGATTAATAACCAAATTAATAGGCATTATTGTTCAGTTATTCTTGTGGCATAGTTTAAATTAATGTTTTTTGGGATGAAATTGATCACAAATAAGAGGCTTCAGTAGTTTTGATAAACTAATATGATAGGAACCAGGGTTTTCCTTACACTTTATAGGAACCATTAAATGTTGAATGTCAATACATATATTAAACCCAATGTGTAAGTAGACTCTAGGAAAAATGCAGTACTGATAGATAAAATATTTGTAAGCAGCATTTAAAACTAGTGAAGTAGTTCTGTATGCCTTGCAGTTGATTTGGTAACATTAAGGAGACGCTAAGCTAGCGCCAGATAAATTAAAAAAAAAATCGTGGGAATTCGTTTAAACCGGTTGTTCTGTTTTAGGTTGATGTTAAATGGAGGTGCGTTGACTCTAATCATCGTTCTTCTAGGAGAGCTCTAAGTGTATTTCCATTCATATCTCTCGTACTGCTCGGACGTACGTTGTTTTAAAAACAATAGACTTGTTATTGTCTGCCGATTACAAAAGTGTATTTGAGTTAAACACTGGAATCTCCTTAGTACCCAAGACGATACCTTGACGCTAGACTATCCCAAATCAGTGGCGTGCTTGTGATATTGCCCATCCTCAGCCCTTACAAGACATTCTTTATTGAAGCTTATTTTAAATTAATTTGTTTGACGACTTCATTAATTGGTCTTGTTCGGAATTATGAAAATAATATATCTAAGAGTTTCTTCAAGTGGGCGAAAGATAGATATTATTACTACCGTTGCTGAGAAGGCAGAGTCTAATGTAGAGGTATCGACACCTCTGTGTCATTAAAGATGACTATACATTAAGACTGGCTGGGACATGTGACTCATGCTTCAGAGCGCGGGTCGACGAAGCTGACGGTTGTCTCAAAAGACTGATGTGATGAAAAACAAACTCGCTTTTCATCTTTTCGAGTGCTTTAACAAAACATTAGGATATGTTACAATGTTGTGCTAGCGGTGGTGAATAGCTCAGGAGCAGGTTGTGTGTACAATGGAAAAAAGAGCTGCAACTGTAATTGAGGAATTCGAAGGTTATCTAGTCCTTAACTGAGATATAGAATATTTATACTGAAGGATTTAAAAAGCATTCTTTAAAAATAACATAATACATTTCATGTTTATTCGTGGTTATTTATTGGTTTAGGTTTGCGTGTTTGTGTTTCGTACAAACATAGAAAGGAAACTGTGTAGATGATGTATTTTGGCATAATCGTTATACTCATTTATAGTTTGTACACATTTGGCCCGAATCTAGAGCTTTGATGAAGATCCCACCATATAGGCTGCTTTTAACTATGTGAATCACTGGATCGTGTAGCGAGATCGCGTTGTTTAGTATTCACAGTGTGAATGGAGAGAGACCCGTACAGTAGGTAGCGCTTTATGTGATAATGTTTATACATACATATTTAATTTTTTGTAAATATGATATTTGTTTAGTTTTGAAATGAAAGAGTGCAGAGCGAACGTGTTTTATGCGTATCACGACATTTTCTGTTAATTGACAAAACAAAGAACCGTATTTACTCAGTTCCAAGATCACTAGTTATGTGCCCCTCCAAGTTCTGTCAAAGATTATATCGTTTGTTTGAGATCATAGTTGTCACCGCTCTCAATCATCCATCACTTAGTTATAAAACGGAAGTGATCTTCTTTTCAGCCCTTTTATTTTCGTATATGATCTTTTCTGTCATTAATTCTCTTTTTCTGAAATTAATTTTAACAGGGTCTACGGAGAACGGGCTTTCTGAAAGAACCATTATTCATACTAGTTATACTAGACGTAAAGAGACCTGGAAGTGTTTTCTTTGCGTCAGAGATCTCTGCCCTGCCGTCTCCCCCTCAATCAGCCCTTTGCTCACAGAAAATCTCGTAGTTAACAAATCAATGACCAACTATATTTGTATCTTGTTAAAGGGTAAATACGGTACAGTTAAAATTGTTTAGAAACAATATTTTATAAATTGTGTCATTTGGAAAAGAATCCTTGTCAAAGATGTCTTTTGTAAACAATATTTAACGTTATTGGCCCTCTCATAAATGACTTGTTTACAAATAGACTGTCTCATTAAGTGTTTCAAAGTTTTTGCTTTAGAAAATGACTGAGATTGCTGTGCATTCACTCGGATGCCTTGAGATCTATTTGTTTAAGTAATGTCGGTACAAAATTTGTGCTTTTCATGGTTGGGAAACGTACACCTGATCCCAAACCCAACCTGATCAGCCCAGATGAGTGGAGCGCATGCGATTTGAGCAGTACGCTTCACAGATGTTTATCTGTGTGTTATAATGCCAATGTACGGGACTATGCACATATTTTGGAACGCATTTCTATTGTACTTCTGTGAGAATGCCATTTACTCTTTAGTGCGTTGTTGCACATCTATGATCATTATTGAATTAACTCATCTTTCATATCAAATGTATGCGTTACAAGATTTGTGCATGGCCCCATAGTAGGAGGGTGTCCCTCATCGTACTCACTTGTGATAGAGGTCCCCATTACCTGTCCTATCTGGGTTTGTTTTTATTTATTTTGTTCTGTTGTAGAGATTTTTGTTAACAGTATTAGGGGCGATCGGGTGGTGGGCAGAGCGTGGATGGAGAAGCTCGAGTGGAATGTGATACTACTAATAGTTTAGTGGTTAGTACTTTGCAAGCGCTGCAGCAAGAAGCGAACGCGACCAAGTACAACTAATAGCCTGGAGGTCATACCATTTGTTTTGCCACACTTCTGCATCAATAAATACACATTCCTGTCCGCACTTCAGATGATAACAGCCGTTTAATTTCAAGCTTATTATCCTGCAATTCAGGGACAACAAATATTATTTTTATTTTTTGCGCAGAGAAAGTTGAATTGCCTTCAATGATATATTTCTGAACTCGACCAATCCCTTTTACTTTACCCGGTATTCCACTAAATAATTTTAACTGTGTGGATTTTGTCTTTGGAAACGTTTTTCTTACTTGCTTTTCCCCCGCCATCCTTATCTCGTTACACTTCTCTTATTCATAAGGGAACAGATGTTAAGTATGGGTCGAAATCTGTAATGCGGGCCCGACAGCCATTGGATATATATTTTATTTGATGCAGACATATCTCTTTGGTTGTGAAAGGTGATGACGAAGCGTGGTGGCCACCCAGGAGCTAAAGGCGTTTTGGTTGCTGAAATTCCCTCTGTTGTACAGATTTTTGTTAGGTTTAGGGAGTAATGATGCTAATATACTTTTGTTAAAGCTGACAGGCACCATACTGCTCTGAAACAGTACGCACTACAAATTACGCATTCGTAAACCAGAAGCAATAAATATTACAATACAATATTTCATTTGTCTAAAATATATATCTATTTTTGAAGACCCACAGTTTTGCTGTGCATTATTCGCGTCAGGGTTAACGCGCATAATCTCGTTAGATGTTGTTTCGTTGTAAATGAGGCAGAATATTTTTGTAGCTGCTTAACTGTTATGACGATGGACACGTTATAAGAAATCTTGTTAGCTTCTATTATTTGTTTTCAAATCTATTGTTACCATGTTATTGTGGACAGTATCTGTTTAGCTATAGGTAGACATTCCGTATCTTAAATCATCTTATGAATTGCTGTAACTGCTGATCGAATATTGTGCGGGCGTAGAAATTAAATTAAGAACCTGGCCGATATTTTATCAACTTTCGATTTTAACGGTTTTGTCCCTTGCTTACTTTGTCAGTCTCGTATAACGACCAGAATTCCGAATAAGCAATATGCTTGGTTAAAATTCAACTTGGCCGAACTTGGCCGACAGCAGTGTGCGTACGTACTACGTCTTTCGTTTGACTTGAAGGGTCTTCCCAAAATCAATGTGTTATTTCCGTATTATTGCGTGCTTGCTCTAAACTTTTGTCGAGCAGGGTTCGTTACTATCATGAGAATCTGAACAAAATGCGCTTTCTGTTTCAAGTGTAACCTCTTTGTTCTTGCGTTAAAATGGATTGAAAAATGCTACAATACATATCAAGGGACCAAGTTTCATCTATAATTTCAAGTATAGAATCAGTATGTGGTTTGAAAATAACATTGTATTTTGATTTGTAAATTCTGGCTCTATTACCAAAGAACTATATTTGACTAGACTCATTTTAATTTTTGTCAGATACAAAAGCTCAAATTCAGTACACTAGACACTGTACCGAGGTACACTTGCAGACGGGCTGTGCTCGTGTTATTAACATATGAACAGGGTAAAGCAGCCGCAACTCGCCATTGAATTTTTCTTATTATGTAGGTTGACGTCATAAAGACGCTCTGCTTTCTTGTTAACCGCTACAATCATAGCAATGTTAAAGAACGATTCCAAACTGTTTTCTAAATGAAAATTGATGCACAATGTCTGCCGACTTCGCCTGAGAAAAATGCCGCTTTGGTAGACTCATTGATTTGAGACCCTCTATCGTCACATGTTGCACATCACTCCGTCGTTTTATTGATTCAGGCCTTTTCTTGCCCTTCGTAAAAGTGATTTCATTCTTTTGAGAAAAATGCGCTCTATTGCTATTCCTATAGTGGATCATCAAGTGTTTTGTTTAGAATCAGATTATATATCCCCCAGATTTACAAGTCTGTGAAAAGAGTTACGTTGTTGTCGTTATCAGTGTTTATTTTGTGTATAAAACTAACACAAAGACTTTTTGGATACCAAAGCTTCTTATCAGTAGTGACTACAGACCTAGACATATCCCAAAATTCAGTTTTGTTTTGGTTAGTTGGTGAGGGAACGGTTGGATGTAATGTGATCTAAAAGTCTGTGCTCGGTCTTGATCGACGAATACTTTTCGAAATTAAACTCATTTCAAGGTCATCGGGAAGCATGAGTGGTTCTGTTTTTAGCATTAAAGTAACGCAAACTGGCGCATGCTGCGATTTTTCTATTGATATAGAGAACGTATACCACAAGTAAGAGGTCAGAGAAGCCAAAGAATTTCACCCGTTAAATCCTTGTTAATCATGGTTTCACGCAACTTTATTTCTGTGCTGAAAGAAACATAAATTCCTCCGCGGAATTTCCGTTTGCGTTGTTTTAAAGCATTCCACGTATACATGCTGTTATGTAAAATTAGTTGTGATGTTTATTTTTGATTATGGTTGGCTGTGTCTTGCCTGGCACTATGTTTGTGGGCATGGTTTGTCTTGTTTGTGTGTGGTTGTAATTACGATTGTTTTTTTTTTCTCCCCAAGGAGACAGTTATGCAAGTGATTGCTGTAATGTAGAGATCTTGTGGAAGGTGTTTTGTGTTTATTTTTAGGCAGTATAATTATTTGTCGTTTTTTCTTAGGTCAATGTTTGTATCTACAGATAAAATCTGTGTTGAGTCTGTGATTAAATGCTTGTAAATTTCACATAATTTATTCATCACACGGAAATAATGTACAGTTGAGTGATCATGACATGTTGGTACAAATGCATGACAAAAGAACACGAGATGTGAACAGCTGGCTCATTCCCCGTCGTTCCTCTTATTTATAATGTGCAGCCACTAGGTCGCACGTATTTTGTGTTGGCTTTTGCTAATTGTATATTAATTTAAAAAGTCACTAGAAAATATTTCCCTTTATTTTTTTTATTTATTACAAAGCATGTATCATTATCTTCTGTTTGTAATGAATAAAGCTTAACTGTAAAATTGATTAAGTATGAATCGCTTTCGTTTATTACATCCAAACAATCTTTTCGCCCTAAATACCCCTTCCTGTGAACGCCACAATACGCGCGGCGTCTAGGAACATACTAGGAACGTGCAACGTGCAACGTGCCCTAAATACCCCTTCCTGTGAACGCCACAATACGCGCGGCGTCTAGGAACATACTAGGAACAAACAACGAACGATTTTGGTGCGGATTACGCTCAGCCCAGCGTCTGCGTGGAGGGCGCCTGTCAACGAGAGGGTAGGCAATCTACGTGGCTCCCGAGCTCGCGCCGAGATCGGTTGCCCGCCTCTACGGCGCTTCGAGCACCTGCGCGCGCTGCGCTGTGGGAGGGCTGTTGTGTGAGGTAGACGCTTTGCTCCGTGCCCCCATGTCGTGTGACGCCCGTTTCTCTCTGCCCTCCAGGACTCGCTGTACGTCGGGCCGTGCACCTCCAGCTCGCGAGCGCGGCCCGGTGAGTCGCAGCCCAGCAGCCGCTCCTCTACGCCGTTCCAGTTCCCTTTTCCGACGTTCGGCACCGCCTTCAGCCCGTGGGGCGGGCCCATCCCTCCGCCCGGGCCGGGCCCTGGAGGCCATGGGGGTCCGGGGGCGCCTCCTGGGGGTCCCCCTGGCCCTCCAGGCCCCGGGGGCCCGATCCTGTCGCTGCTCCAGCACCCCACTCTGTTGACGTCGCCTCCGCTGGACCTCCGCGGGGACGACGTGAGCGGCACGCCGGCGGGGTCGGCCGGGCCATCTGTACGCTGCATCATCTGCCTGGCCAACTTCCCGTCGCCCTGGCTGCTGGAGCAGCACATGGCACTGCAGCACGCGGCCTACACCAGTAAGTACCCGTCACTGGCCGCGCTCAGCGACAGCGGCAGCGAGGCGGGGGGCGCCGGCGAGGAGAAGCCCTTTCGATGCGAGGTCTGTGGGCAGAGTTACCGATACAGGTCCGCCTACTTAAAGCACCGCGAGCAGAACCACCGTGCTCGCCTGCCCGCAGACAAGCTCTTCACGTGCGAAGTATGCGGCATGCAGTTTCGATACCTCAAATCTTTCAAGAAGCACCGGCTGAACCACGCCCTCGAGAAGCTGCGCTCGCGGTCGCCCAGCGCCGCCGAGTGCGACCCGCTGCCCCACCAGCGCGGCGCCCCGCTCGAGCCCATCTCGTCCACCGAGTACAGCTCCAGGATGCTGCTCATGATGGGCGGCCACACGACGCCGCCGCACCCCAGCGGGCGCGTCACCGCCCCGCCGACGGCCAGCCTGTCGCCCGTGGACACCGACGCCGACCAGGTGTCCAGCTCCAACGAGGCCCTGGGCCGGAGCGTGGAGCGCGCCTCGAGCGCGCCCGTCAGCAAGACGGAGCACCAAAACTTCTACAAGTTCTCCCTGGACGACTACTACTACATGGGCAGTCGCAGCAGCGTGACGGGGGAGGCCAGGCCCGCCTCGCGGTCCGGCGCGCCGGGCAGCGGCGGCGGCGGCGGTGGCGCCAAGTCGGACACGGAGCAGGACGACACCATTGACTCGCTGGCCTTCGCTCTCTCCATGACGGCCAACGGCGGCGCCGACGCCTTTCGCAACTCGCAAGACAACCTGTACACCATGCTGAGGCAGCGCGAGGAGCGGCGCTTCGCGTGCCCCTTTTGCGGCAAGTGCGTGCGCTCCAAGGAGAACCTCAAGCTGCACGTGCGCAAGCACACGGGCGAGCGGCCCTTCGTCTGCCTCTTCTGCGGCCGGGCCTTCGGCGGCAAGTCGGACCTCACGCGCCACCTGCGCATCCACACGGGCGAGCGCCCCTACCACTGCGAGATGTGCGGCAAGTGCTTCGCGCGCGCCGACTACCTCTCCAAGCACCTCACCACCCACATCCACCACTCGCAGAGAGAGCGAGGCATGCTGGCGCTCCCCCGCCCTCCGAGCAGAGCGAGCCCTGCGGCCAGCCCCGCCGGGGAGGTGGACGCCTCGTCGTAAACCCTGACGTAGATTGAGTTCGATTTGGGGTGCAGTAACAGCCGCCCGTCATTTTTATTTGATCAGGTACAGAGTCCGGTTTTTGTGTGATGTGCGAGACCTCTTCCTTAAACTGATATGTAACACAACGAACAACCATAATAAGATTTCCCGTTCCCGACCCTATTTGTAATATCAAAGATGTTTTTCACTATTAGCAATTTTATCGACAACTATTTTACATGTCTTCCTTTTATATGATTATTTAACAGAAGCTCACAAGAAGTGTGTAATGCAAGGTTGCACACCCAACTTTCATTTCATTACACCGTAAGAGAAAGTTCGTTCGCAATGTATTCATTGCCTCATTCATTTTTATTAAGTAATCTAAATATTATTTTTATGGATTTCACAGTACAAACAATTTAATACTGCCGTGTATAACTAGGATTAATAGAGTACACAGGTAAATCTTCTGAAATGCGTTGCCTCCATAGCAATTTTTTCGCCATCGGTGCCGAAATGAATGGCCCGTACAACGGGCGTAAAGCAGACTTAGTTCAGTAAAGCTGTCCCCAAGATGAGCGTTTCACGAGGAGACGCTGATGGCGCCGGCTGCGCGCCGGGTAGGCCGGCCCGCCAAGCTGCCGTGTGAAGGCGGCGGCCCGCCCAGCGCGCCCGAATGTCGAGAGAACGTTTTGTCCAACGTGCAACGTGCAACGTGCAACGTGCCCTCGCATCACCTCGAGGGACATTCATTTTGGGGGCACCTTTAGTTCGGGCTGTCGCTTAGCCGGCACAGTCGACAAAACTACGAGTACATTGATACAGGGATGTGTATATGGAGACGAGCATCGTCAGAAGGTCCACACATGCTGTTTCTTGCCGGCTCTCGGTGATCTTACTGTGTATCCTCTAAGAATAATAAGCAATAGATGCAAAACTGTAACATTTTATCTGGGAGCTGAAGCAAGTTTTTGGCATTTTGAACTACTTCTCGTTTTCAGGCTATAAGGCTCATTTGCCATTTTTGCTCAGCTCAAGCTCACAAACATAATACCTCATTTACTCCTTAGGAAAGTTGTGTGTTTAACTGCCTAGAAGAGGGATTCCAGATTGATGAGAATAGCGCGTGTTGTCGCCATAATAATGTCTGAATTTCTTGCTCAGAAGTATTTTATCTGTTGTCAGTAATCACTAAGGGAGTGTGATATATTTATTGATCAGTCCTTTTGACTAATTAGTAGGTATAAAAATCATGTATGGGCATTTATGTCATGTGGCATGTTTTTTGATGCAACTTTTGCTAAGATACAACTGTCTGTTATTTCATATATGTGATTATGTATTATTCTGGAAAGATGCTTCCGTGGACCCTCTTCGCAATAAATACTGAGTACCTACAAATACCTCATTTTGAAATAGATAACAATCAATGGTTTTTAATAAAAAGTATGGTTATAATATATTTAGAAACCTTCGATTCTCAGAACAGAAACTTTGTTATTTTTGTGTATTGATTTTCAATGTCAGTTTGTGAATGGATTTTGAGTGGATAAAGGTTTAAGGTTGTGATAGAAAGTGACTTATGTATGGGAGTAAGTAGACTGTTTTGGATTGGTATTTTGTGATGAAATGTGTATGTGATTTTAGGAATGTGTAATGGATGGAACTATCTGGGAGCACAGGCCTATATTTTATTTTTGGAGTTATATATGGCCCAGTGGCAATGGTTGCATAGTAAGTGGAATAGAACGTTCTTTTGTACTGAAGCGGTTTTAAAGTCTCTTATAGATCTGATACTTCAAATGCAATGACCAACAATTTATTGTGTTTTGAAAAATTTTGTTTGTGCTAGTTGTTTATGTGTGTAGTTAATCCCAATGCCAAGTTTGTGTCCTTGATGGGATCCATGAACAGACATTAGCTGTCATGGAAATCTTTGCCATGCTATATGAAGGGTGCCGTGATAATATTGAAAATAGAATGGAGGTGGTTGTGGCTTGAAGACTGAACTCAGGAATCAAAGATTGATTCCCTGCAAATTTTTACTTATTGGATTGCCTTTTTCAGATATTTTGGTGCAATCTAAGAGATGAGGTACATCGCACTAGAAGTTCTCAGACACCGTGCAATAACTAAATGTTGTAGTTCATAACTTACGTGTTATGTTTCACATATATCTTTGTGTGAATATGTATGTACTTACCAATAACATATTTATTTATCTCATCTTTTTATTGTCTTTGTTGTTTGTTTTTATTTATTTATTTATTTATTTATATTTATTGATTTATTTATTGACTTTTTAATTTATTTTATTGATCATTATGTTGTTTTTGTAAGCTTAGCAAATCCAGATGTAGGAAATGTGTTATTTATTTGAATTGTTTCATATTTATATTACAACAACCTAAACTTGTTTGTATTATGGTGAGATGTAACTACTGAGATTATCAAAACTTTGAGGTTTATGACAGTAAGATACTCGGATATTATTTAAAAGTTGTATCAACAGTTCTTACTTTGCTCTGAAAATTTAATAGCCAGTTATTTATTAAGTTCTGTGTACTATTCAAGACATGCTGTAAAATACTGATCAGAGATTAAGTTTATTTTGTTACTTGCTAGATGGTGTACAAATAATGATATTTGACAAGCTTCTTTTAGAATGGCAAATGTGTTATTTTGTCTTTCCTTTCTTTTCTTTAATGCATTGTGCAAGACTTATCGTTCCAATGCAGCTGACAGTTACCTGATGTGATAAACGCTTAATCATAACATACTGTGTGGAAATTCCATGACCCTGGTGGAGACTTGTTAAGGCTGATGGAAATTATTAGGCGTAAGGAAATACTGATATGTGATAAGTTGTTAGCAGTTGTCAAGCAGGTGTGTATGGTTGTAGGTAGGGGTGTTGTATTAGTGTGGTAAGATACAGTTTGCCAACTGAGTGGAATTTCTTTTTCTTTTTGATAGATCGTGATGATGTGTCTGTGACCTACCACTAGGGACTAGGAATATTTCCACCTCTATTCAGTCTTGAAAGTTAGATTAATGGTTTGGCTGTCTTGTCGGAACTGGAAGCTCTTTGTGTCGACTCATAACTGTTGTGATATACCACATGCTTGTTTTATCTATTCTTATTTCTAATTGAAAGTGTCTGATTAATAATGATAACAATTACTATTCATTTTCTTTTTTGATCATGTTTATATTTGTGTTGATTTATGCACGCAGACAGTAAATATTTATGTGTTGAGCAGATAAAATATGAGCACCTAAATAGGTATGTTTTGTATGTTGTAATGTATAAATATTCCCTTTATAAGAGAAATGGCAGTGTAAGAATACCTCTGTGAATTTTTTTTAAACGCAGATTTATGTACCTACTATTTTTAAGTTAGTTCAATTGTACAGCGATTATGTGATGCATTAATGCCTCGAATTTATCTCCTATCTGAATATGGTATAATTTGTTAGCTTCTTATGTTCAGAGTGTCCTTTGTATGGCATAGAGTTAATTTTGGTCTTCTTAATTATAGGAATTCCAAGCATAATATCTGTCATCATTACCTTGCTCATTTCATGGCGTTCTGCCTTGTGCCAAAGATTGTTACCAGCTCTCTCTTAAGAGTAGATTTTTCTGTTTTGGGCCTTTGCTGTTCTAAGCTATCAATTGATAAAGAGTTTGTCTCTCTCATTCAGGTTCATACTCTTCTACGTGACTTTTTCAATATTGTCGTTTTCATGGTGCTATTGTGTGTATAGTTCCAGTAAGGTCCAAAAGAAAATTATTTAAAGTTTACTGACATAAATTTGAGGCATTAAATTCCTATAATAATTTCATCAATCTCATGTCCTAGGAGTTACCGAATAATGTCTTGAATAGTTTTCTGCATGAAAACCTCAAGATCTGGCAGCCTTCCTCTCCTTCTCCTGAAAGAAAACTCATTTGCCTCATTCATTAGTATTTAAAGCCATTAAATGTCTTTCATTTTTTTCTATTGGATGTTGTAGTGTTCTTGTCAATAACTTCCCTCCAATCTTATACAGATCTCGTTCCAAATCGTTTTTCAATGTACTTAATTGTAACGTTCATGATGTAGATTTTTGCTATAAAGCTCTCTTTTCCTGTGTAGGATTCATGACAGTACATTGTTTGAAAACCAGCTTTTTCTTAATGAATCGTTTTCATCAGCTGTAGCTGTACTGCTTACATGCCTCTGATTTGAACATGACAGTTTTTTTTTATGAAGGTCAATTCATGTCAATTTTTTGTGATTCATACTAGTAGTACATTAATATTTGTTCCTTATCAAACAATCAATTTCAAATTTAAAAAGGTAGATTATGGTGAGTTTAAGTGGCAGCTGTCAGCTGTTGTGGTAGATTCCTATTGTAACCAACACAACAATTTCCAGGATGCAGGCCATTGGTCTAGTGGTTAACTTTAATGCATTCCGTTCAAGCTGTACAGATGATGCTTGTAGAACATATATGTTCATCATTTCATGATCCATTTCAAAAATAAATTGAAACATTTGTAAATCTGAAATTTGTTTTGGCTTCTTATTGGATCTAAAAATATGACAAGCATTGTGCTCTAAGTAGTTTTTTCTTCCAATATTTATTTTGAAAGAGTTCTTCAAATGACACGGAGACGACAACAAACTCTCCCAAAACTTTTTAACAAGCTCACACAAGGTTCCTTTTCCCCTCATCAACCCAGCGATTTTGTGATTTTCTCAGACCCTTAGAATTAAATATATGGATATTTTGTTGTTTCTTTTTTGTGATATGGCCCACCCAGAATCATCAAATTAACTGAGATTCTATTAATTAATAAGCTTAAAGTTGTAGAAAGCATTATGCGCAAAGCATTTGTTTCTACTTAAGAATCATAAAATACAGAAATGAAATCTTTCCTCTGGAATGTTTAAGTTTCAAATACCAATGAGCTAAAATGCATGGCCTTATGTAACTGATATACGTACATTTTTATAGTGTTGGTCCTTGAGCCTTTCATCAGTGTAAAAGTTAAATGAGGTGTGTGCTGCTCAATATACCTGTTGGCTATAATCATTCAGAAGTTCAGTAAATTTATAAGCCTCTTCTTTCCCTGTTTCCTTTTCTTTTATAGTTATTGAAAGTGTGTTCTAGTAATGTAATATTTATCATGTGCTCACAGACGATTTTTGAGTACATTTCAGCTACCTCATATTGATCTAAACTCAAACTCAATTTTGTATGACGATAGTTGTAACATGATTTGTGTTCAATGATGTCAAGGATAATATTGTATTTGCCCCTTTTGCCTGTCATTTGCCTTGCTCACCAACCTCTCTATTCCTATTTCTCTTCCTATGCACGCAAAACTCCTCTGTTGCTTCATTTTTCTAGTGAACTTCTTTGTAACATTATTATGTTGTCACTCAAAATTGAATGTGAAATTGTGAATATTTGGAAAATATTAAAGCTCACCGATCGTCCAAAGTAAGGTTTGCAATATCATTTAACATACCCTCAGCAAGGAACACAAATACGAAGAATCAACAAGACGTCCAAATCTGGAGACATAATTCAAAAATTTTATAAATATACAACACTTAGGGTACTGGCGATACTCTATGCGCACAGGGAACATACGCGGACGCGGGGTATCGACCGTGTGCCGTCCCGTGCCCGCTGCCCGCCCGCGCATACTTTGCAGAGCCCTGGAATGAGCGAGCCCGGACGCTCGTTTCCAAAACGTGGTGTGAGGTAGGGTAGGTAGAGGTTCTGTAAAGTCTCTCGAGCTGGGAGTATCGACGGTCTACCGGCCGGCCGGGCGCTCGCGTCTCTCTCGCACTCGCCGCTGCTAGATACGTCTGTCTCTGTCGCCCCGACTGAGCGTCGACCGCTCAGCTGAGCTGAGCTGAGCTGAGCGCCGTTCGGCTCACCCGGAGATGAGCTGAGCGGCTCTGAGCCTATGCCGGTAGGTGGCGCGGCGTCGCATGAGCGTCTAGGCTCGCTCATTCCAGGGCTCTGATACTTTGCAATGCTTTGCGCTCGGCGAAATACCCCCTCACCTCCGCACGCTTTAACGAAGGGAATGACACGTCCCTGTTTGTAGCTACACGATTGTAGCTGCAG
>NW_026267160.1:426470-426808 GCF_000697945.3 Frankliniella occidentalis | reverse complement strand
GGATGCTTCCCGTCCCGCGCATCGTTGTGTGGCTCCAGGCGGCAACACCGGGGAAGTGCCAAGTGACAATAGTGAAATGATCAGGATAATAAACTATTATGGGCGATTTGCTATTAATAATAATTATATTTAGCGACTTTTAAGAAATATGCACCAGCCCGTGTGTACACGACGTTTGGAGCCGAACCGTATCTGTCGTGGGAGTGTCATCGGCGTGCTCGGGAGGTCCCCAATGACGTCCCCGGGAACCCGGACGACATCGGCACTACCAGATTCGGACTCAGCGTGCGAGGAAATCCCCGAACACGATATTTCAATTTCAGTCGTCCTGGTCGTTC
>NW_026267160.1:424713-425957 GCF_000697945.3 Frankliniella occidentalis | reverse complement strand
AAATGATGCCCGTGATGTAAATAACTTGGCTCACAGTCAGCTTTGTTGAAAAGGTGTTGAATGGGTAGACTCCTCCAATCCATGCAGTATGTTAAGTACTGTTGTAGGTCGTTATGCAAATGGGTGAAACTGCCAGTGTTTTATCACATATCATATATTTTACTCTATTTTATTCTCATGGAACTTTATTACTTTCTGATTGGGGTGCAAACCGAGTTGTACTATTTGCGTAATCCCCCAAACAAACAATCAATTAATGTGCGTTGCAGATTATTTGCAGCTGCCCCTTTGTACTTAAAAGCTTAGTCCAGTGCCAAAATTAGTTATTTGAAAGACCATGGTCATTTAGAGACGCATGGGGGGAGAGGCATTTAAAAGTGCATTGTATGAGTAAATTATATGTTATTAATAGTTGATGAGTGCTCAAAGTACCGTTTAATATGATTGCAGGAACTCGGCCCAGAAATGTTCTTGACATGAGCATAGAAGTCCATGGAGTCATTTTTACCTGAAAGTACAGGTGAGTTGACATGAAAGTAACAAAAGTTGGTCCAATTTGTCTCTGTTCAGACGCTATGAGAAGCTCCCTTTGGTGTGCATCAAAGTTCAGTTTTTAATGGTTTTTGTAGCGCCTTGGTTTTTCCCTGACAATTTCCATCCTTCCCCGTCAAAATCCTGGCTGGAATTGGTTTGAATTGGTGGGGCAGACTCCCCTTCCACTTGCTATGTGTAAATATCATAGAGCCGACCCACTACAGCAGAGTACTTTTCCTGTTACTCTAGCTTGTGTGCCTTACGTAGACATCCCGCCCATAGTTCGAAATACCACCACTTAAAACTCAAGTTTCTGAGGATAGGGGTGGTTTCTGACGGAACCAAAAGCAGTTTTGTGGTCCCCTGGTTCACCCCTGTCGATTCGACTACTTTTCCGTCGAAATCCGGACCCATCAATTTTCGCTAAAAACACAAAGGCTATAGCCTTTGTAAAATTGGCCAAAAATGAAAAAAATTAAAATCGCTGGAAATGGTGGGGATTGGTCCGACAGCATCCTCTTTCAATCTCTCCGTCGAAATTTCACTCCGCCGGACCATTTTAAGTGAGTTATGCCTGTTTTTCTTGGGCCCGCCTGCTAGGTAGGCAGCCCGTGTACGCTGCCCGCCAGATTCAAAAGACCACCCCTTAAAACTCAAGTTTCTGAGGGCAGGGGTGGTTTCTGACGGAACCAAAAGTAGTTTTGTGGTCC
>NW_026267160.1:416144-420078 GCF_000697945.3 Frankliniella occidentalis | reverse complement strand
AGCTACAATCGTGTAGCTACAAACAGGGACGTGTCATTCCCTTCGTTAAAGCGTGCGGAGGTGAGGGGGTATTTCGCCGAGCGCAAAGCATCGCAAAGTATGCGCGGGCGGGCAGCGGGCACGGGACGGCACACGGTCGATACCCCGCGTCCGCGTATGTTCCCTGTGCGCATAGAGTATCGCCAGTACCCCACTGTCTGCCATGCCAACCCAGTGGAACGATTGAGATGACATCATTTTGATGTCACTATCAGGATTTGATCATTTTCGTTTTACGCTTTGATGTCCTATTGACATTAAATGACATTCAAAAATCTCTAACTGACATCAAAACGTAAAACGAAAATGACCAAATCTTGACAGATTTGGTGCTGTATATTTATAAAGGCCTCGGCACTAGGAGGATATTTGCGCTACTTGTTAGCTCTGCGATTTAATTACTCTGGTCTTCTTAGTAAATAGGTAACTCAGAAGGATCAAGATAAAGTTGCTTCTCAACTACTTTTATTCTGACAATGCATATATATATATCTTTCTACAAAAAGAAATAAATGAACAGTTGTTTATTTCACAAGTCACTACACCAAACATGACAGGAGTATATCAGAGCCATGACAAGTAGTAGTGGCACTCAGTCAAAATTAATCACTCAAAGCTAAGAAAACTACAGTCACAATGGTAAAATATTCGTACAAGCATCGATCAGTAATCGGGGAAATTTGTGTATCATGCTACTGCACAATTGTCCCAAATATGGCAGATGAACTGGATTAATTGATTGTATGACAAAAGAAAAACTGTTCATAAACAGGGAATTCTAGTTCTAACCTTGGCAAATATAGCATCAATTTTTGATGACCATTGATTGGGCTAAGCGTACATAAAAAGCAGCTCAATGAGACTGCCTGAAGTTCAATGTCCACATAAACAGAAGTCTATTAAAGAGAGAAACCTTACACTAGTTCAAAAGTGTGCAAGAAAGGACCATCTTCAAAAAAAATTGGAAGTGGTTAAATAAAGTTAGGCATAAAGGAGTGTTATTATAAATTTCCAGCTTACAAATACAACTACTCGAAAACCAATCAATCCTAAACCCCTATTCACAAAAGGTTTCTCCACAGTAAAATTGAAATTTAATGATGAATGATGGAACTCCAATAACTGGATACACAAGACAAAATTTGACGGCATTTTCAAAATCCCATAGAAACATTAATAGGAAGAACATAAGTGGAACTTAGAAGAATGAAAATATTTGTCAATCATACATGGTACAGTCCAAGATAATAATGGGACAAAGCCAAGAATATGTTTTATCAGTTGGATTTCAAAATAGGATATTATATAAGTGCACAAAAGGATCCTCCACAACTGAGACAACAAGCACAAATGCAAGAGCGGTCTGTTTTGGTAACTAACACTCTATGCTTCAAAAGTGAAATGCAAGACTGTCAGTTATATGGCACATGCAGAAAAAAGAAGTTGTACTTCAAATGGTTGAGAACAATTCTAGCCATGTCTTAGTGAACAATCAAACATATGGGTAATTCATGAGAATTAGAAAAATTACTTCCTCCCTTTTGTTGCTATCACAAATTGGGCAGTCTCCTTTCACTTCACACATTTCAATCCAAAAATAAGCAGCCTTACTGAAGGCTAGAAACACTTACAAAAATATGCAGCATCTTTCTCTTTCTTCCAGTGTACAGAAGGAGCTTGCACAGGATAATAGAGCAATAAATACCAGTAAACTAAACTTAAGCAAATTTGGAGTAGGTTACAAGCCAACCAAAACTCTGAAAAACGTGAAAATGACATGGTGTAAATAAATCAGGAAAACATATCATTCCCAACGGATTCTCTTTGAAGGATTACACTTTGTATAACAACACAGCCCCCATCAACTTCGTATGTATATCTTAGTATCCAATGAATAGCTCTCCAAAAGTATTAAAAGAAGACTATAATTGCATCAAAGATTTCATTTAATCAGTCTCAAACTAAGATGCTGCAAAGATGACCGTTTTACATCTTCAGTGACACATCTCCCTTATCAGATTTGGCAATTAAAGATATGGATTAGGAAGATTTTCAGTTATGGACCAAAGATCATTAACTTCATCATGATATTTTTTCTGTTTGATATTTAGTGGCTTAGTATTTTCTCAATGAAAGGACAAATAAGATCAATTGATGAAAAATGACATGAGATTTGAAATCTCTGGTTAACTACCTTCCATCAAAGTTATGGCAAATGTTAGAGTGAAGTGTAAACCTACTCACTAAAATTTGTGAGAAGAGATCAGCACCAACTAGAAATAATTAATAACTATAAAGTTGTGGCAATGACAAATACTTTCTAGGTAATGGCAAGAAGCGCTGACTCACAAATTCAAATAATATATTATTTTGACAGGGGAACATAAAAGTTACCTATAACATATCAAGATAAACAAAGTAATAAAAACAACATAAAAAGTGCATCATATTTGAGCAAAAGAAAGCAGAACATTGAGAATGCCACTGAATACAAGTCACGAGTAAAATACTTAGTTGTCAAAATGTGAGATCTGTTTAGTATTGAAACACTATAAAATTCCTGAGTAAATACATGACTGAACTCAATGAGACACACATTAAATGAAAATGTTTTATGAGGAAGAACCTTAAATTATAATGAAACATAGAGGAGATAAGATTAACCCAGTTTCAAAATTTCCAAGATGTTTAACAACTAATACACCGGATATTCACAATTACTATTAAAGCAAAGTTCACTTCAGATTCTTATCTTTACCAAATTCATTTGGTGATTGCTGGAAGACATAGACAAAATAGGACCTAAAATAACAATCAGGTACTGATATGTGCAAGAGGCATGTGAAGATAGGATTAATTGATACGTTGAGTCCCACGTGGCCTTTGAGCTACAATAAGCTGTGTTTGCGACCCCCCCCCCCCCCCCCCTCCGGGACTCAACGTGTTAAAAGTGAGGAGAACAAAATAAGGAAGAGAAACAATAATGAAGAGTTCTCTGAAAATGACAAAATTAGCTAATGATCTAATAGATAACAATATCAATAAAGATTTTGCTTAACACTTGGACTGTGGACAAAGGTTCAATGCTTGTAAGGCAAGAGTAGTAGAAGTAGTAGTAGTAATAAAATTGAATAGTACCTAATGTTTGGCACAAAGAGTGTAGCACAGTAAAAATTTTGGTCCAATAAGAACAATGTCTTAAAGATAATTCTACTTGGCCCACATCTTGACAATATACTTCCTGACATGTGACAGTGCAATCAAAACGAAACAAACAAACAAAATAAAAAAGAAGAAAAAAAGGAAACAGATACAGCTGGAATAGAATTGGATGTCTTCCAACAATCAACCAAATAAATTAGCCTATCCTTAATAGATATATATTAAAAACAAGCAATAAAAAGTTTCAATGTGGTATTTGTGCTCATACTCCACAACCAAAACATGAAATATCACATATTGACAGAGATGGTTTTAAAAACCAAAGTCATAGTACCTATAGTGTAAACACCTTGACACCTTATCAGAATAATTACATAAGGAGGCAGTATATATTTAAGACAAGACAAAAAGTAACACCAAGCCTGGAAATAGACTTAGAAGAATTGTAATGGAATAATTTTTACAAGTAGAATACAAAATGGCCCAGAATGAAGAAGGAAAACAAAAGGTAACAACCCAATTTACCAGAGGGTACGAAAAACAAACATTTGAAAAATAGTACATAGTACACATTGTTGGTTCAATATGGTTATAAGAATATTGAAAATAATTTTACAGAAATTGTAAACATGATGTATGCTGCATCATTTACATATGAAGATGAAAAGAAACTCAAGAATAAGAAAGAAGGAAAGAGTATAATGAAATTATTGCAATAATGGTTCATTATGTT
>NW_026267160.1:405060-406303 GCF_000697945.3 Frankliniella occidentalis | reverse complement strand
CGTACCTGCCCACGAGAGAGACAGAGCGAGAAAGAAGAGACACAGAGTGAGAGGGTGAGTGAGAGAGAGAGTGAGAGAGAGAGTGAGAGAGAGAGTGAGAGAGACAGAGAGAGGAAAAGAGAAAGAGAGACGGACGATAAAATGTACGAAAAGGTAGACGAGATTCACCCCTCGCCACATGAACGTTTCCATCCAACTGAGGGGGCGGGACAATTGATTGCTGTTTGAAACTAAGCACACGCCGGGGCGGTACCGCCAGCGATTTGTTTCGCTTTCACGATGAGTAATGTCCCCGGCCCAATAAAAGCCTCGCCTCGCGGTCGCTAATAGCTTCGCGCGACTGTCTTCGTCGAGAGAAGGAGCGAGCGAGTGAGCGAGAGAGAGAGAGAGAGGCACACTCAGTTACTCAGTCCCCCCGCAGTGCGTTGCTCACGCGCTGACAAACGCTCAGCGTTAAGCAAATCATGTGGGCGGGTGGATAAGTGAGCTGGCCGCTCGTCGCGCCGCACGCGAGCCTCGCCCGCGAGAATTTAAAAAGTTGCGGGGCGAGGCCTGGGTGTTAAAAGGTAAAAATAAACGCATCTTATTGCGACGGCGCGCCACAACGCAGACGATTTTGATAAGCATCTCGACAGGACAGCAGGTTGGAAATTAGACAAATGCCTGCACAGAGATGATGACAAATACCCAAATCCTCGTCGCGTCGCCCGGCTCCCGCTCACGCCCACTACTAATGGGTGGTTTTCGTGATCGACCTGCTGCGGGGGGCGCGGCAGATGACCGCGGCCGCTAACAGCTGCACCGTGTCCTACACGCGGCGCGCGGTGTAT
Organism: Frankliniella occidentalis; assembly: GCF_000697945.3. Classification (NCBI taxonomy): domain Eukaryota; kingdom Metazoa; phylum Arthropoda; class Insecta; order Thysanoptera; family Thripidae; genus Frankliniella; species Frankliniella occidentalis. The sequence goes on along the minus strand of NW_026267160.1, from coordinate 405,473 downwards.
TTAAAAAATCTCCCCAATCGATGTAAACAAAAGCGATTTTTATCAGCCAAAGAGAAAGAGAGAGTAAGTCAACCTTCACACGCGAAACGAACGCCACGCGTCGTCGGCGGCGGGGACAGCCAGGGGGAGGATGGTGCCAACGAGGGGCAGTGGTGGAGGCCCGGGCCGCTCCACCGCCCCCTATCCTCCTGCCCATTTGTGGCACGGTGGCAATTAAGGTGCGCGGGACAGAGACGCGGCACGAGTAATTGAATCCTATTTGAAAAAAATGCAAAAAAAAACAACAACAAAAAAACAGGAACAAACAACGAGCACGAAGTTGTCTTTACATAAACACATCGGCGGTCATAAGGGCGACGACACAGAATGCGAGCGCGGGTGGTCGGGTCGGGCTCCTCAGGTGGTCTGGTCCC
>NW_026267160.1:399136-405010 GCF_000697945.3 Frankliniella occidentalis | reverse complement strand
AAAAAAAAAATGATTAGAAAACATGAAATGCAAGATAGAAGTTGAAACTACTTGCCTGTTGACGAGCAACCCAACAAAAACTGCCAGGTTGGAAATGTAAAAGTTTGGAAATTGCTTAAGTATGGATTTAAAAATACAATGAGAAAAAACACTTCACAGAATTACACACTTCTTACGCCGAGAAACGCCTCTCATTCTCTTGCGTTTTTCTTTACCTCGCTGCTCCTTATCCTTCCTGATTTCTCTCACCAGAGTATAAAAAGCATCATCAACTCCCATACGAGTTTTGGCTGATGTTTCGACAAATGGTATGTTATACTGACTAGCTATGGTTCGTGCTTGTTCCATGTCAACTGCCCATGCCTGTAAATCACATTTGTTGCCGACAAGAACCATGGGCACTTCTTCAGCATCTTTCACACGTTGAATCTGTTCCCTATAAGTGCCAATGTCTTCAAAAGATTTGGCACTGTTAACTGCAAAGACTAGTAAAAAGCCTTCTCCTGTGCGCATATACTGATCCCGCATGGCACTGTATTCTTCTTGGCCAGCAGTGTCAAGGATATCTAGCAGACACGTCTCACCATCAATGACAACCTGCTTGCGGTAAGAATCCTCAATAGTTGGGTCGTACTCGTCAACGAAGTGGTTTTGGATCAGTTGAATGGTTAGAGCACTCTTGCCTACGCCTCCAGCGCCGACTACCACTAATTTGTACTCCGTCATTTTTCTCGAAAATGAGAGGCACTTGTAAAACTTGATGAGGGACTGCAGTGGATCCAGACTGAATGTGTTGATGAACAGCCGGTTAGTTGATAGTTTTCTGTTTTTAGCAGAAAACGTCAAAATAGCTCACAGAACAACAGCGGCCATTTTCAAGGTTGAGATCTGTCTCCTCTCCTCACAGCCCTATAGTTTATTCAATCTAACGTTAATCTAAAGCAAAAAAAGTGAAGAACAAAAGTAAGAACGAGAATTGGAGCTGGAGCTGCGCTTGCGCACATGTTGAACTCTAGTAGGCCGTGACAATGCAGACTACGCGGGAAGTTTAAGAAGGGCTTCCTGAAGAATCCTTCTCAGGAGGTCACTTTTACCATGATAAGGATTTAGGCCATTATGCCATTTTTTGGTTCTTGAAATTAATTCCACACCCACTTGAGAATGTGACCGCACGTGAATGTAGTGTACATTTTGAAATCCGAAATCTAAATCACCCAGATTTAGGTCAAATGAATGGCAAGACCATGGAGTTAACAGAGTTATAGCTAGGTCCGGCATGATCTTAGCTTTCAGAGCCTTTTCCTCATTTTCTACTTGTTAGGATGTGTCCAAGAAATATGATGGTGCGATGATTCAAAAATTATTTAAATTTGTGGCTTACAAAATACTCAAGATGTGTAAGGGTAGGAATAATACTTCAGAGAATATTCACTTACAATAGTAACTTTTAATACTCACTTCAATGTTACAACCATTCCACCACGTCAACTTGATGGTTATTTGCCAACATTTTCAAACATAATATATATTTATTATATATTAATTTATGCAACTTTATTACATAGAAAATGACACAAACATTTACAAAGGTACGGCATATTTCATATTTACATTGTGAACGTAGTGGGTTTCACAAAATAAATAGATAGTAATGAAAATTTTAACAGAGTCTTGGCGATGCACGTGAACATGTCACTCTGTAATGTGTTGCCATAATATTTTAAGCTTCATGTGCTGCTTTTGTGTTTGCATTCACAATAAATTATGAGTCTATTGATGATAACTTATCAAGGAAAACCTACTTTTCTTAATCGAGAAAGTAAAACTGTAAAGCATTCGAGTAGAGGTAGAGGTCTCACAAAGTTTTGGGGGAGAATTAATGTTATTACTCCATTTGCACAGACTCTTTTGGATCAGCTGGTTTAAAATTTTCCACCTGTCAATGATGGCTTACATTTCCAAAACAAAATTTGAGATGTAACTTTTTACTTTAGTTTAAAACATTTTTCTTAGCAAATAATCTTTGGTATTATTGATTGTGTGAAACAACAAATAGCTTTCATAGAGACTTACAAGTTATGACTAAGAGTACAAATTTGCTTCCTGCTTTGTGCTTTAATAGTTTCTCTGAAAGAATGCATTTCAATAAGTATGAATAAGTAAATAGAGAAGAGCAAGTGTTAGAACATCCTACAGGTATCTTAACAAAATTTTATTTTTACAAAAAAAGGTAACATAACACAATAATTTACAATCATTTCTTGACATGATAAGCATTATTGCGCTCTAAAACTTCCACAAAAAAACCACAACAATAACAACAATAATAACAAAATGCTGAAATTTACCTATTGACGATTGTGTACATGTACACACATTAAGGCTGCAGTGGTATAGGCTGTTTTAAAAGTAGAGGGTAAAATGAAAACAAGAAGAAAAATATGATTTGAAGAGGTGAAGTGAAAATGAAATAGGAGGAAAGACAGAATACCTATATTGAGATGGAGATAGAGAGGACTGTTTATAATAATTAATCTAAACATACATTCACTGAATAATAATTCTATCACAATGGCGATGAGCTAGGTAGATACCTGTAGCCCTTCTTGCTCTGCGTTGTTGTTGTTAAGGGCGAGGTCTGCCTTGGCTAGGCTGCTCAGGCTGTCGAAGGCCAGAGCCTTCTGAACGACCATGGCAAGTGGCGAGTCCTGCGGACTGCGTCGCTCATCTCTGTCCCGGTCCGCATCGTCCCTAAAGCTATGCAGGCTCTGCGCTGCATGCTGGGCAAGGCCCTGAGCTAGTCCTTGGGCAGTGGCGGCGTAGAGGTGCGGAGGAAGGGAGTCGTTACCAGAGTACGTCACTTTGCCCATAAAGCTTCGGATCTCGTCGAAGTAAGTGTCCTCGCGCTCATTCTCATTTGAGCTTCCAGGACTATCTGCCACGCCTACAGAACCGTCGTCCGTCTCGTGCTTCTTGAGGTGGCGGTCCAGGTTGGTCTGCTGTCCGAAGCAGCGCGCGCACAGCGGGCACTTGAAGGGCTTCTCCTTGTGGTGGATGTTCCGGACGTGCCGCTGCAGGTTAGACGAGATGCTGAAGGAGCGCTCGCAGAACTTGCACTTGTAGGGCTGCTCGCCCGTGTGCGTCCGCAGATGGCGCGTCAGGTTGGCGGACCGCGGGAACACCTTCCCGCAGAACTTGCACGAGTACCTGTCCTTGAGCTTGTTGCCGGTTTGAGAGGGAACCTGCGCCTGTCCTGGAGCACCCGCACCCATGCCGGCGCTACCCCCTAGTACGTCCCGACCCGACCCGAAGTCGCCCATGGGCGGGCGGAGGAGGTGGTCGAATGGCGGCCGGTTGGCATTCCCGGCGAGCCCGTTGGCCAGGCGGTTCAGCCCGTTGGTCAGCGGCCCGAGGAACGGGTAGTGCTGTGGCGGGCCGAAGGGCGGGGGTGGGGGGTGCAGCAGACGGTCCGCCGCGGACGACGAGTTGGACCCCGGCGGGTTGAAGCCAGAGAAGGGCGGCGAGGGCCGGTACATGGCCTCCAGGAAGATGGGGTGGATGGGCCGCGGGTAGGCCATGGTGTTGTTGAGGGGGTGGCCCGCGGGTGGGGACAAGGCGGCGGTCGGCGAGGAGGCTGTGGTTGAACTGATCTCCTTGTCGGCCTGGCCGGAGCTGAGGGGAGTCCTCGGTGTGGTTGCAGTCAGCTTTGGGGACGGTGTGGCCGAGGCCCGGCGCAGGGCTAGGGGGCTTCTCTGGTGCCGTCGTTCGTCTCCCTCGTCGGCCGAGGCCGACGCAGACGCCGCAGAGGCGGGCCGCCGTCGCTTGAAGCCGACGCTGAGGTCGAGCGCCTGCTCCTGCTCGTCCTCGTCGTGCTCGTCGTCTCCGCACCGCGACCGCTTGCCCACCGAATCGTCATCCCGGGGACTCCGGCTGCGGCTCGACAGGTCGCGCCCTTCGCGGGCGTCGTCCTCGTCGTCGTCCTCAGACGCAGCCCGGTGGCGGTGGTCGGAGTACGCGCCCTGGTACGCCTTGGCGCTGGTGAGCGGGCGCGCCGGCGACGGCGTCTCCTTGTTGGCGGCCTCCTCGGCCACGGGCGGCGACACCTTGCTGCTCTGGGGCTGCTGGCCGCGGGACGGCGGCAGAGGGGCGGGCGGCGGCGTCATCCAGTCCTTGGAGGCCGTCGGCGAGGGGATGCCGCCCTTGGTGAGGGGCGGCGGCGAGTCGGCGCGCTCCCTCTCCCGCTCCCGCTCGCGCTCCCGCTCCAGCAGCTTGTGGTGCTGGGCGAACAGCTGCAGCGGGGAGCCGAGGAAGGGGGCGCCGTGGCCGGCGGCCCCCGGAGGCGGACCATGGGGGCCGTGGCCGGCGGCGGCCGACTGGAACAGGCCCGGGTAGAAGGCGCCGGGGTAGAAGGGCGCCCTGGCGTACATCAGAAAGGGGGACGGCTGCTGCTGCGCCATGGCGCTGCCCGCGCCGGGGGTGGAGGCGCCCGAGTGGCCGGTGGCGGTCGGGGAGCCGCTCGAGTCGCAGAAGCGCTTGTGCTTGTGGAGGGAGGTGACGGTGCTGAAGGCCTGGCCGCACTGCGTGCACTTGATCTGCATGCGGCAGTCGGCGTGCATGCGCTTGTGCCGGCACAGGTTGGAGAACTGCGTGTACGCCTGCGGAGAGACACGGTGTCGTTAAAACGAGCGCCACAATCACAATCACAAAAGAGCAAACGGTATCGAGCCTCACCTTGAAGCAGACCTCGCACTGGAAGGGCTTGACGCTCGAGTGGATGTGCGTGTGCTGCTTGAGGCCCGAGGAGGTGGCGAAGGTCTTGCCGCACTCGGAGCAGGCGTGCGACCGCGCGCCCACGTGGTGCGAGCGGATGTGCCGCTGGAGGTTGGACGGGTCCGAGAAGACCTTGGAGCAGTTCTCGCAGGGGTAGCGGCGCGCCTCCGGGTCGCTGAGCGGCCGCGCGTCCGGGTGGGCGAGCGCCTTGTGGCGGTAGAGCGCCGGGCGCCAGGAGAAGGCCCGCGGGCAGAAGCCGCAGCGGAACTGGTCGGCGCGGTAGCTGTGCGCGCTCACCAGGTGCTCGTCGAGCCTGCAACAGGAGGAGGGAGAGGGCCGCGGTTAGCACGCCGCTGATGACTGAGAGCGCCGCGTGCGTGCGCCAGGTGTCGCGCGCCGGCGAGGTGAGAACACTCATTTTGCTGGTCAGAGGCTCATTGCGCTGAATAATAAAAACAAAATATGGAAAGTAACGCGTCGGGTGCCACACTGATGGTGGTGGATCAATGAGCGGCCGCGCCACAACCTGCGATGGTTCCCAGCAACATCCCTCTCTCTCCCTCTCCGCTACCACTCTATCGGTACAAGAGTCGCCGGGTAAAGGGGGGAGGGGGGTAATGTCGTGCCCCAAATTCACGCCCCCCCCTCTCTCTCTCTCCCCCGCCCGCCCGCGAGTCCACGAGGCGCCGCACCGTGAGACATCATCGGGGGGCGCCCAGCCCGGCGCCCAGCGGCGGCTAACTACAAAACAGCCCTAATGACGTTCGGCGGGGAGGATGTAGTCGCGTGACACGCCGCGGGCAGACGGGCGGGGCGCGGCGGGCACCCGCGGCCGTCAAGAGGACGGGGCCGCGGCTTCTCCAACGCCCGCGACACCTCGTGGCCCGCTCCACCACGCCTCGCCAGATCATCCCCAGCCCGCCAGCTTATTTACAATCCCTTGGCGATTCAGCACCTTACGGCAAATTCGGATGTACGCAGCCTAGACAGCGGCCTGCCGGTTTGGAGGACAAACGTTAGGTTGGGTTAGGCTAGGTTAGGTTAGGTTAGGTTAGTTTAGTTTAGGTTGTCTGCGTGGGTACGATCAAAATAGGGCTACAGAGT
>NW_026267160.1:392162-395166 GCF_000697945.3 Frankliniella occidentalis | reverse complement strand
CCGCGCCCCGCCCGCCCTCTCGCGGGGGTGTCCCGCGCCTCCATTGGCTGGCCGTGCTACCCGCGCGCTCGGGGAGGGGGTGCGCGTTCTGATAGCCACCTGATCGCGGGCGGGTTCCCACCACCACCCCCCACCCTCCGACGGGTACCTGGTGGAGCACCTGGGGAGCACATGTCAAGCAGCAGACCGTCAGCGGTGGGTGGGGGGTAGGGGTGCGGGGTGCCCTCCCAGCCCAGCCCGGCAACGAAGGGGCAAATCAGTGCATACTGGAGACCTCCCGACCTCCCCGCCATAGGGTCTTCCCTGCTGTCATGTTGGCGTATCAGCGCAGCGGGCCCCGCTGTGGGAGGGCGGAGCCACTACTACGATCCACTCAGATCTCGCTCGCTTCTCTCTCTCGACGTCCCTCCTCTCCCTCCTCCTCCTCCACCTCCTCTTACTGCGGTCTGGCGGAGGGTGGATTTTGCGGATCACAAGCGAGTGTGTAATTGAGCCGCACACTCAAGTGAGCATCGCAAGGCTTTTTACTGACATCATTTTCCATCTCGCTCGTCCCTCTCTCTCTCTCTCTCTCTCTCTCTCTCTCTCTCTCTCTCTCGCTCTTTCTCTCTCTCTCTCGCTCTTTCTCTCTCTCTCTCGCTCCCCTCCCTCGTCGCGGCCCGCCCGCCCGCTGCCGCGAGGGCGCTGAAGAGCCCTCCAAGCGACAGGGCGGGGCTGAGCGCTGAGCGGGCCGCCGCCGCCGGGCCAGGCGGGCACCGTCTGCTAGCAAAACGCCGTCCAATGGCGCGGAAAAACGCGACCACTTCCTGCCCTCCCCTCTGCCTCTCTCTCTCTCTCTCTCTCTCTCTCTCTCTCGACTCCTCAGATGCACGGCTCTCAGCATCCCGCGCTGCAGCCCTCGTGCTTTGAGAGGGAGTACTGAATGTGTGTGTGATACTGTGATTGTGAGTGTGCGTGCGCGTTTCGTGTTAGAGAGATCGCGAGAGAGATCGAGAGGAAGAGAGCAGAGGGAGAGAGAGAGAGAATGTGGAAGGAAAGGAGAGATGGGGAATGGAAAAAGAGGATATGATGGCTTGCTCGTACTTGTTTGCTACCGCCCGAGGCTGGCGCGGATAACAAAAGACGGACGCGCGGCGCTGCCGTGAGCGGTTGACCCCGCGATATGAAAACTAAACTTATTTCTCATCGGATGTTTTCTCTCAAAATTGGCGCGCGCCACTGCAAACTGGTTCCACCCGCTCGCGAGTGTGTGTGTGTCAAACCGTGCTGCTCTATGCGGCCCTGCGCCCTGGGGGCCGGCGCAGCCCCTCTTATGCACCCCCCTCCCTCCAAACGCCCTTGCTGGCCGCAGAGTGAGCGATAGAGAAAGAGAGAGAGAGCAGTCTTCCGCGCGGATGACCTTAGAACAACATCATCAGCTTTTGCGGTTCTGAAGAGAGCGAGAGAGAGAAAGGGAGCAAGAGAGACAGAGCGAGAGCTCTGGGCATGGGCATGGGGGTTCGGAGCGGCGAACTGCTTGCTGCAGGCGCAGAGAGCGCGTACGTGTGTGAGTGTGTGTTTATCAGCTATTACATCCATTATGTATTCCCCCCGTGCAGCCCGCGGTGCACCAACGGCCGCCCGCGGGAAACTCTCTCTTTTGGCGCCGCGCACTCTAATTGGTAAAGTTTCGGCGGGGCATCGAGAGCACCACCACCGACATTCTACGGCTACGGAATGCATAACGTGCGATTCCTCTCGTTCAAACTTCTACTCACACCGGCCTGATCGCACCGTATCGCACCGTACTTCCTCATCGGAGGGGTGGTGGTTGGGTGGTTGGGTGGTTGGGTGGTCGGTGATGGTGGTGGTGGTGCTTCGGGCGGTCGTGACGACGTGCGATATGGATGCACCGCAACCACCAACAAGAACAATAAAACAACGGCTCGAATAATAATAACAACAACAACAAAAGGCCGCGCATTTTCCGCTCTTCTCACGCCGCTCAGCCGCATCGCCAGCAGCAGCGGTGGCACGGCCTGCGCGGCACGGATGAGCGCCTCAAGGAGCGGCGCTGCGCTGCGCTGCCGGTGCGTTATTAGATTAATGGTGGCGGCCACAGCAGTGCCTCATGCAGCTGGCGCGCGGGCAGCAAGGTGCACTACCACTGCATTAGGTGCATTACACGCCGCTGTCACAGAGCAGCGCGTCACCGTAAACGTGTCGTGTTTCACGCCCGCGCTTCATGTCGAGCGCAGGAATTCCAAAACTTTAATGCGCGCATCGGGTCGCAAATAATAGAGGAAATAAGTTTGTATAGTACAGAAACTATATTGCAAAAGCAGTTGCTAGAAAACGTTATTTTAACATTCCGATGTTCTGTTCCATACATTTCATAGTTTGAATATTCTCGATCATATTGAATTTTTGAGCTTTAGAAAGTTTTGAACGGTTGCGAAAGCCTTCGTTAAGATCGTTCCTCGCATAACCGTCCCCCTAGTCGGCTGCTGCAGAACCCGATGCAGTCACTTTTTATTTCCCAGGTCCACTACAACTAGCTTGACCGCAATTAGGAAGGCGGGCAGGCAAGCGGGAGCATCCATCGTGACGGGGCACACCATCCCTCTGGTCTCTGGCCGGCGGCGGCGGCGGCGCTGGCCGCCCGAGGGGTTCCCAGGGTGGTTCCCACCCGGGTGCGCTATGACTCTCCCGCGCCGCCACGCCCCCCGCTCGGCCGCGCCGCCCTACTTGGAGGCGCAGCGGACCGTGAGGAGGGCAGCAGATGACGCCGCCCGTCCTCGGCCGCCGCCCCCTCTCCTTGCCCCGCGCCGGCCGCGCCTGCCTACGTCTCAAGGACGCGCTCCCGCCCGCTCCCGCCGCCGCCTCTCCCCCGGCCCGGAGAGCCCGGCCGGCCCAAGACGGCCTTGGCGGGGGGCGAGGAGCAGAGGCCGTCAAGGCGATGAGGCCCTGGACTGACTGGTGACGCCCCGGGGGTCCGGCTGTTGCATGCGGCTCCGCTCCGCCC
>NW_026267160.1:389776-392112 GCF_000697945.3 Frankliniella occidentalis | reverse complement strand
AACAACAACAAAAGGCCGCGCATTTTCCGCTCTTCTCACGCCGCTCAGCCGCATCGCCAGCAGCAGTGGCGGCACGGCCTGCACGGCACGGATGAGCGCCTCAAGGAGCGGCGCTGCGCTGCGCTGCCGGTGCGTTATTAGATTAATGGTGGCGGCCACAGCAGTGCCTCATGCAGCTGGCGCGCGGCCCGCAAGGTGCACTACCACTGCATTAGGTGCATTACACGCCGCTGTCACAGAGCAGCGCGTCACCGTAAACGAGTCGTGTTTCACGCGCTTCATGTCGAGCGCAGGAATTCCAAAACTTTAATGCGCGCATCGGGTCGCAAATAATAGAGGAAATAAGTTTGTATAGTACAGAAACTATATTGCAAAAGCAGTTGCTAGAAAACGTTATTTTAACATTCCGATGTTCTGTTCCATACATTTCATAGTTTGAATATTCTCGATCATATTGAATTTTTGAGCTTTAGAAAGTTTTGAACGGTTGCGAAAGCCTTCGTTAAGATCGTTCCTCGCATAACCGTCCCCCTAGTCGGCTGCTGCAGAACCCGATGCAGTCACTTTTTATTTCCCAGGTCCACTACAACTAGCTTGACCGCAATTAGGAAGGCGGGCAGGCAAGCGGGAGCATCCATCGTGACGGGGCACACCATCCCTCTGGTCTCTGGCCGGCGGCGGCGGCGGCGCTGGCCGCCCGAGGGGTTCCCAGGGTGGTTCCCACCCGGGTGCGCTATGACTCTCCCGCGCCGCCACGCCCCCCGCTCGGCCGCGCCGCCCTACTTGGAGGCGCAGCGGACCGTGAGGAGGGCAGCAGATGACGCCGCCCGTCCTCGGCCGCCGCCCCCTCTCCTTGCCCCGCGCCGGCCGCGCCTGCCTACGTCTCAAGGACGCGCTCCCGCCCGCTCCCGCCGCCGCCTCTCCCCCGGCCCGGAGAGCCCGGCCGGCCCAAGACGGCCTTGGCGGGGGGCGAGGAGCAGAGGCCGTCAAGGCGATGAGGCCCTGGACTGACTGGTGACGCCCCGGGGGTCCGGCTGTTGCATGCGGCTCCGCTCCGCCCGGGCCGCCCGGCGCGCAGCAGGTGGACTGGACTGGCCGCGGCGAGGGGAGCGGCTCGAGACTGGAGTCTTCGGACTGGAACGGCCGCCCGGAGGCCATATGGGCGAGTGGCTGCTGCTGCTGCGGCCGAGCCGCGGAAGGAAGCGGAGCAGCGAGACCATAAGGCACCCCGCTATCGCGACAGGCATCACGTCAAAAGATGCATGGGGAAAGAGAGGAAAGCCTGTTTTTATTTCTCGTTGGGGAGAGAAACGCTTGGCTGCGCCGCGCGCGGGGGCGACGACTTCCTAAGGGGGTGGCGGCGGCGGAGGTGGTGGTTGCACCAGCCGACCCCAACGACCCCAACGGTCACTCAGCGACAGGTGGCTGAACGACGGACCGCTCAATCTGCACAACGAATGCCAGACACCCGCCCGCCGAGAATCCGGTACGCACTCACTCGAGCGCAATTGCAACGTATCTTTGACTCTGGCTGCTGTAGTCGACGCTTTGGTTTCGTCAGCGGTTCTGTAAAGCTGAGCGGTTTTGGCCGACGATCAGCCTACGCATTGGAGGCCCACTCTCGCCTTGCCCGATGCCCACCGTAACGGCCGCGGCTTACAGAGAGCACTGCCGCGTCGGGTTGAGCAGCATGATGTTGCAAAATGTTGTCGTCGTGGGAAAACAAACACGACTCAATCATAACTCCGACAGCGAGACACGGCGGCCGCGAGGCCTCGGCGGCGGCGCGCCGCGACCCTCGCCCAGATTTGTTTGCTCACGGGGGGAGTTGAGGGGGGGGGGGGGTAAAGGGTTTAGCAGCGGCGGGCGCGACAGCTGTGCGCGCGCTGTACGGTGCGGTGCGGTGCGCGGGTTCTGCAGGAGCGGCTGGCTGAGGACGATCAGCTTCAAGGAGAGACGCAACAGCGGCCCATGGCACGGCCCTGACGGACCCATGTGTATAGGGACCACACCCGACTTCGGTTCGAGCACTGCAGCGCCGAAAGTAAACGCGCCGCACCCTTATACCACCACCTGGATCCGGCCGCCGCCCCCCCGCACCCGCGAGCGAACTTAAAGCGTCCTTTAACAATTCACGAAGAGTAGCTAGCAGCGCGCCGGCCCGCGCACAACACCGCGCTGTGTGTGGCTCCCATTCGTTTTCCAAAATCATTACTGTCATGCGATTTCCGGTGCGCCTGAAATCCCTAGCCGCTCGCGCTCGTGCGAGGCCCGCCGGGCCGGGGGCAGTATACAGGGCGAGGGCAGGTGTCAAAGAGTCAAGCGGGTGGCGCCGC
>NW_026267160.1:389065-389588 GCF_000697945.3 Frankliniella occidentalis | reverse complement strand
CGCCCCCTTCCGATATTGTCTCGGACGTGTGAGCATGTGTGAGTGCGTCCCCCGCCTTTATCCGGCCCCGCCGGTCTGCAGGGCCCCGCACGGTGGCGGCGGGGCGCGAAGTTCGTCGCCTTGCTCGCCCCCGCCGCCGCATCGGCTTCGCGTGTCGGCGGGCCATCAGTGGCCGTCCCCTCGGCCCACTGAAATTAATTAACGTCCTGGGCGCATCGCCCGGCTGCGAGAGGGGGAGAGAGAGAGAGCGACGCGGGAAGGGGGTAGAAGAAAAATCTCTTTCCCTGCTGAAGACGTACACACACACACACACACACACACACACATCGCGACGCACCATTCTAACACAAACGGAAACGGAAAAAGTACCAAACAATTGACTGACTACTTACTTCTCGAGGTCGGGCAGCGACTTGTCGCAGACGACGCAATGGGTGTCGCTGTCGTCCTCGTCGTCGACGTCGTCGCGCTCCTCGATGTCCTCCCGGTCGTCGCCGCCGGTGCCAGAGTGCTGAGAGGCTGC
>NW_026267160.1:387733-389015 GCF_000697945.3 Frankliniella occidentalis | reverse complement strand
ACACCCTGGCCCCAGCCCACCCCGCTCCTCCACGTGTTGCACGAATAAGCAGTGTCTAGCAAACCCGCGGCGGTTCGGAAAAAAGGGCGCGTAAACAGTGCATCTCTTGTAATCTCGACTTCTGTATTTTGTACTCACCGGATTCCCTGTCGCTGCGGTCCTCGGCAGCGTTGTCGGCGGTCAGCATGTCCAGCAGGAGCGGCTCCCGGGGTCCGAGGAGGAGCTCGGTGCCGGCGGGGACGTCCTGAGTTGTCTCGTACAGGATCTGATGTAACGAAACACAAAAAGGAAATCCACGTTAGTTGTCGCTTTTCTTTATTTTTCCGAACTCATGTTTTTGATGGTGTCTCGGCGGCGCAACATACAACAACTTCGACTCGTGTGAAGAGACGCGCGAGGCCTGCCCCCTCGCGCTCGCAGCTCGCGTGACGGGCCACAGTGACAGACCCGGCGGCACATCACGGCAGTATTCACTTCACTCGTCCGAAACTTGGCGCCGCGCCGCTGGTGGAGGATGGCATGAGCCGGGCATGACTATCAGCCCGCTGCACCAGACACAACCTCGCCCCTGGCAGCAGCAGGGTGACCTCGCGCCACCGAGGAAACAGGTTGACATTCACAAATCGCATCAAGCCCCGAGTTTAACCACTTCCGTGCAGCAGCAGCAGCAGCAGCAGCAGCGGAGGCGGCGGCAGGCAGTTCCAGATAACGGTGCAACGTATTACATAAGTCGGGAGGGGGGGGGGGGTGTTGTATCGACCCCCCAGCGGGGCGCCGCGCGGCCCGTCGCGTCGTGTGCTCCGGAGCAGTTGCGGCCCACAGGACGCGCAATTATCAGCATTATGCGCGAGTGAGGCGGGGCGCGGGGCCGGGCGGGGGCGACATTGAAACACTCGGGTGGCCGGAGGGGCGCCGGGCGGGTAGGCAGCGCGGGCGCGCCCCGGTCCCCCGGTACAGCCCGCCTCCCGGGCGCCCCGCGCTCTCCGCCCGTCCCGTCCCGTCCGGGAGATAAAGCCCTCCGGAATGTTGATAACATCGCCGCGCCACTTAGCGGCCGCGCGGGGGTCCCCTAATTCCTGACAGGTTCATTTCCCCTGCTCGCTACCGCCCCCCCCCCCCTTCATCATGCCACCCCCTGGATCCAGATCAACCCCTTCTTCCTCTTGCATCACCGCCCCGGCCAAACCAACAGCCCGCAAAAAAGCACAAGGCAGCAAAGGAAATTTTCATTTTCCAGAAAAATGTTTACAGAAAAAAGACTTAACATTTTTGTTGGCAGACT
>NW_026267160.1:385480-387683 GCF_000697945.3 Frankliniella occidentalis | reverse complement strand
CGCCAGGTGTGCAGCAGCTTCTACCTTCCGGGGAGCGCCCGCGACGCCGCACGGAGTCACCGCGGAGTCAACCGGAGCGGAACACTTCCCCGCCTCACTTCCCTCTTCCCCGCTTCGCCAGCCGGCGCGCGGGCGCTTGCTGCCTCCCCCACCACGAGGTGCCGCAATACCGTCACTGCGTCATCCATAGCACCCGTCAATCACTACCAACCGCAGTTCAAACGTGCGTTACGTTTTTCAAAGAAGCGAAATAATTTAGAAAATGCCCGTTTGGAAAAGTTTGACCGCGAGGCGAACCGCAAAGACTCGACGAAGGTTCCACTAATTATCGAGCTGCAAGTCGGTCCGCGCGCGTGCCGCCAGAGGGCAGGTGCGAGCCCGGGCCGGACGCGGTGCGCACTCTCAGCTGCCTTTTTCATCAAAATCCGACGCGACATGTTATTATAATTTTGATCCTCACGCCGAGATAACTCTTTCGGAACGCGTGCAGGCAAAGCAAAGCAGCGGCCATATACCACCTCCCTTTTTGGCGCGCTCGGCTTGAAATGAGAGGACCGAAAGGTTAAAAGGAAGCGGGAGAGGAGAGAGGGGGGGTCGTTAAATTAAGGCGGTAGGACTGTCATCACGGTGGTGCAGCTGGAGAAAGGTGAAAAGGAGGGAAAAGAAAAATAGTGCAAAAAGGAAAACGAGTCGGAGGCGTCCTACTTGCACCCCTTTTTTCTGTAACCCTTAGGGCTAGCCTTAGTGGGATATAAGGTCGTTTTTTATTTTACTCTTCTCATACTACCCCTTTTTTTCTGTGTCGACCTATTTCTTTCTCCCTCTCTCGTACGAAGAACATGACTTATATCTTGCCGGTTAAGAAAAAGCCACGTAAAATCGCTGCTTTTATAGTCGCTAGTTAAAAACGGAGCGTGGAGCGATGCATACGGCCCGACGTCACAGAAAGTTTTTTTTTGCATGACATTTCACTTTTTCTGTAGTCCGTAAGAAAAAAAACAAAAAAAAAACGGCATGCACGCGTGAGACTCAACCCGTTAGCCAGGGATCCCAGCCCACAAAACAACAACCTTATGACAATTTTACCTAAGATAAAAAAAAGAAGAAAAAAACGTGCAGAGTAAAAACGAACCCAAAGAACACAGAAAAACAAACACAACCCCCGTACCGCGAGCGCCCCCCAAACGCGTGGCTAATTCCACGGCGATTCGATCAGTCCTGCCTGTTCCGTCATTAGCGCATCCCGACTAATCGACTCGCGATGCAACCCCTTCCCATTTCACGTACACCGGTTTACACTTTGCAGCTCCGTCACAGAAAAAAAAAAAAAAAACTTTTGACAAACCGCGGCTCTGGCTGCTGCACCAAATGCTGCGGCTGTGCGACCCCGGTCACGCGGTGCGACCGACGCCTTCCGACGGAAATAAATGATGAGTTCTACAAGGAAGGCGCTGCCTTATTACAAGGCGGTGGATCGCCGCACGTGCCCGCCATCATTTATAACAGCCAGAGAGTGCATTTGCACTTTTGCACGCTGTCGGAGCGGGAGAGTGAGCGAGACAGAGCGAGGGACGGAGGGAGAGAGAGAGAGAGAGAGAGTGTCGGAGAGACGGATCGTCGCGTGGCCATCTCGCCGATCACCTCCCGTATTGATGAATGAACGAACGGGTTGACGCGCGCACGCGATACGGAGCAGCAGAGGTCCGGAGGAGCGACGGATTTACAGGCAATTTTTGTCACTCAAATAGTCTTTCGCGAAACGTGATATATATGGATCGTGTATAGGGTCGGGTCCGGGTCGGCTCCCAATAATGGTGGTAAGGTTACGATAGGATTCGAAAACGGAATGCACTGTTAAGGAAGGAAGTAATAGCTGCAGTTGACAATACGGAATCATTTGTGCGCATGACTTTATTATAGGCACGTTTCGAGGTCAGATAAATTCAGTTTAGATAGAAGGCGTTCCTTTTCTACTTCCCTACACATTTTTTTCCCATTCAAAAAGGGGGCACGAATCAATGCAGGCGAAGTCTACAAGGACCTTGATGCAATGTACGTTTTGTATCACATTAGGCCGGGTACAGGGACGGTACGAACAAAAAACAAATGCGAGAAACATTCAGGGGCGTTGATGGGAAAGGGGCGAGTTTGTTGAACCCTTTACCGTCGAAAAGAGAAGGGGAATTGGAACCACACAGTGCAT
>NW_026267160.1:376500-379876 GCF_000697945.3 Frankliniella occidentalis | reverse complement strand
TACTACATTTTTCTACGTCGGTAAATTTAATCAACATTTTCTGGAAAGATTTCTGTAGATCCAATTTTCTGGAAAAGTTATTTTTCCCTATTTTTTTGCCGAATTATGAATCTAATGGGAGCAGTAAGGCGGAGGGCCTCGCCGCAAAGTGACAGTAATTGCGAGGTTATGACTCTGGGGGCTACGACCCGCTGCCCGCTACACCGCCGCCGCGCGCTCCTCCGTGACCCCTCCAAATAATCTCGCAACGCGGCGCACAGGACACGGAAAAGGAATGACACTTTTAGTATGGAAAAGTGTAACGTCGTTGGGCGGCGAGCGCGCGCCGGTGGGCGGGGCGGGCGCGCCTTGATAAGGCCCTCCTGGCCGCGAGCGGGGGATTCATTTCAGGCCGTAGTAAATTCCAAAGGGGGGGTCCGGCCCGGACTCGGTCCCGGAGCGGACTTGCGCAGCGACGGTTTATGGTTCGCCTCTGAATATGCGCCCCCGGGGGATTGTTTATGCCCGGCCCGGCGCTGCCCAAAGCGATGCGGCTTTAAAATTGAGAACACAAAATAAAACGGAGTCAGTTGACCCCGTCTAGCCGCCGGCACGGCGATGCGTCCGGAATGTCCTTCATACTTCCGCGCGATTATAGTTGAAAAACAGTTTCAATTATGGGCGTGTTTCGATTGCTTTGTGCTACAAGGAGGGTGGACCCCGATGTGGACCTCACCGCCAGCAGAGAGGCACTCCGGGAAAAATGGTGGAAAATTGAATATCGAAGTGGCCGCGTGGGTGGGACCGTCTGGGCCTGCAGGGGCGGGGCGGGGCTCAAAGGGAGTCCCACGGTCCAGGGCGCCACCCCGCCGCCACGACCATCACTCGCAGCGTCATCTCGGAGCCGGTCTCTCCCTCTTTCTCTCTCTCTCTCACTCCCTTTGCGCCGCAACGCTCTCCGTCCCCGTTCCGCCCCATTTCCCCCGCCGACGCCGCCGCGCTGGAGTGCGGTGCGCGGCGCGGAGGGGCCGGATCCCGCCGAGCAGAAACAACTTTTCCCGATTCCTCGCCATCGCCCCTCGCTCAGCAGACGACGGCGGCGGCGGCGGCGACTTCTCGTCGTACTTTTTCGATCCTCCAGCGCAAGTAGTCTGCCCGCGCGCTCTTCCATCATGCGGCCGCGCGCCAGCCCGTCGGCGACGACGAGTTCTCTCTTCTCTGTCTCGCGGAGTTTTGTGTTTTACGACGTAAGTCACGCACCCGTCTCGTGACGTCGGGATCGTTACGCGGCTTGCGCAGCGCCCGCCGCCGCCGACCCTTCACATTATTTGAGCCTCACTCATATTTTTTTCCACCCTCCTGACCGGCGGCGGAGGGTCGCTGGCTGGCTGCTGCTGCTGCTGCTGCTGCTGCTGCTGCTGCTGCTGCTGCTGCTGCTGCTCTGGCTTCTGATTAGCCGACCTGCTCGGCGGCCATCCAGGGCCCCCTGACCCTTCGACTGCCCCGAGACTGTCCCCACCTCCCCGCCCTACACACAGAAGTCCGTCCAAATTGACCCCCTCTTACCCCTGCCTCCTCCCGCGTGCTTGGGGCCTAACTCCACCTGCACGCTTGACCCGACACTTATCTCGGAAACTCTGAAAGGACAATTTCTCAACGGAGGGGAAAACGAATATAATGAAGTCCGATAGCCCCGCCGGCCTCCGCCGCCGTGGCGGCCGGGGCCGCCGTGGCCTCCGCCTTTTCAGTAAACGCGCTGGAAAATTATGGCACCTTTCACCGCGCAATCCCAAATTAATTTTTACAACCGGGCCGGACGGCGCGGTGAGGCGACGGCCGCTCCTTCGTCATCGCCCTCGGCTCCACTCGCACTCCGGAGGCACCTGATAAACCCGTCCCCTATACACCGGCCTGCGCCTGCAAGAGCTCGGGTAAAATTAGTAAGCGTTTCAGACGAAATAAATTCCAACGCGGTCAAAAAGTCTCTCTACGGCTGCTTGATTATGACATCAAAATATAAAAAATAAAGGAGGCGGCAGCTTTCGTTTTAGCGACCATATAATGCTCGACCGCATATTTGTGACGTGAAATATACACATGTGCATATATATATGTACCCAAAAGCGCACACGTGGTGAGACAGAGAAGGTGGACGTGAGGAAGGAGAGAGATAGAAAATTAGGAGAGAGAGGCAGAGAGGGTGAGAGCGAGAGAGACAGTGAGTGAGAGAGTGAGACATGTGGGGAGGTGCGCAGGGCCCGCCATGAATTGTTAAGGGCTCTGTGATTGCCCTTGTGCCCAGTGGTCATTAGCCGGCCCCCGGGCCGGGCAGCCCTTGCTGTAGGGGCGCCTCGTCGGTGGCTTCACACACAAACACACACACAGAGCTGGGTTCACACAATTATCGGCGTACCGTCGCACCGGGACGCACCACTGCAAACGAAGTCACGCACACACACACAAACACATGTGATGTAGTACGCACACACAAAAGGGGATTGATTGTTTAACGCCCGTTACAGGTGTACTAGCGCACTACAAGAACGACATGCAGCTACAGAGCAGCAGCAGCAACAGCAACAAAAAACGGCATCAAACACTACTTGACGTACCTGTCCGCCGCAGAGGAAGGCGCGCACGTTGCGGGCCTCGGGCCGGTAGGTGGAGCGGATGAGCTTGAGCCAGTTGGAGCGCTCGGCAGACGCGTCGTTGTAGCAGCGGATGGCGCTGCCAGCCACCCTCACCTGCAAATAACGCTCAGGGTGAGGACAGGGCCGTTGTTGTTGAGGTCGGCAAAGAGACAGAGGGACAGCGGGAGAGAGAGAGGGACAGCGGGAGAGAGAGAGAGAGGAAGGGTGCTGTCGTCAGGCGAGAGCAAATGTACTCCGGGGATGTAACTCTGCTCGGGGGAAGAAACACGGGCAATCTGTGTCCGTGGGGGTGATTACAGCGGGGAGGGGGGAGGGGAAGGAGCTAACGCTGTCATCTTCCCTCCCGGGCCCACTCCGCTTGTCAGGACAATGTCGCCGCAATTAAGATAAATGTGCGAGCGGCGGCACCCCCGCCCCGCCTCACCACATCCCCCCGCCCCCGCAGCAGGAGCAGGGCGTGGCGCGGCGTGGCGCGGGGCTCTGCTGCGGTGTGATTTGATGGCGCGGCCCATCCGCGGGTGGAGGAGGAGCCTCTGTCCCGGGCCCGTCCCGCCCACAGCGTAGCGCCCCCGGGCGCGACGCTCCGCCACGCCACGCCACCCCACGCGGCGCCGCCACGCCACGCCACGCCCCACCCCGCCGCGCACTCTGCGGTAAGCCACAGCCCAGCGTTTCGCTTGGCCAATAGAGCGAATCCCGCCCCGCCGGCGCTGCTGTCGGAGACTCGCAGCAGCAGCAGCAGCTTC
>NW_026267160.1:373332-376450 GCF_000697945.3 Frankliniella occidentalis | reverse complement strand
CCCTCCCTCCCTCCGCGACTCACCCCTTTCTCTGTAAAGGGGTCGGGATGATGTCGGATCATGGCCGCACAGATATGTATTCCATAACGGACTCAATTGTGTTATTAAATACGCGATCGGCAATGTCCAGTCACTCCCCCCACCCTCCTCCCCTTTACTAACTCCTCTCTCGTGCAGCAGGCTGGGGCTGGGAAGAAGTCCAGCAGCGGCAGCGACATAGAAATTGCACGGACAATTATTCATTGCACCCAGCTATTATCTCTTTATTTTATCCACTTCTTATCGACCCTATAAATATCCCGCACAGTAAGTTTTATGCATTTTATGGATTTTATGCATGTTATGCATTATAAGCATTTTATGCATTTTATGCTTAATTTTCATACTTTGCAAGAAGACGCAAAACTCATATGGCCCAGTTCGTGTGGCACGAATATGATAAGAATTCGCATATACGTCGTGTTGCGAAAAATAAAAACGTTTTGAATGCGGCTGTAAAGGACAGGCTGCTGTGCAAATAGAGACAAAAACGCATCGTGCCGCGTTGGCGTGTGCGGCGGGGGGAGGCTGCGGCTGGCACGCGCGACTAGGAGGAGGGGCGTCTATTTGCTGGAAGTATTAGGCAGCGCCTTTTTTAAAAACGGAAGATGATGTATGGCAGCGGGAAGGGTGCCGGCCTTTGAAATTATCAAATGACACGGGGCTGTGCGCCATTATGCAGCGCGTCTCCTCCACTCGGCAAGGGAGAGGGAGCGAGAGAGAACAAGGAGCGAGCGAGAACAAGGAGCGAGCAAGAAGGGGTGAGACAGATGGAAGCAGCGGTAGGGATTTCGGTCCAGTAAGGTGTGAAGTTGAAACCGAGCGTGCGACAGCCTCGTCCCAACAAGCTACCAAAACCCCCGGCACGAGCCGCCCTTGCAGATCCGAATAATGATATCAAACAAATGCCGCGATTTGAGTCCTCTGATAAAGGCCTCTGCCGACACCTCGTCATACGAGGACGCGGATTTAAATATTTAAGCAGCCCGCGCTCGCACCGCCACCCCCGCCCTGCTCCTGGTCCTCTCCAGTCGGCTCGGCTGCTCACTTGCACGCCACGGCGACTAAACGGGAGCCGGCCGGGGACAGCGCTGGACGCGGTGGGATGGCCCTCCATAGGAACAACATCAACAGCGTCATCATCAACCCCCCCCCCCCTTTTCCCCTTGCCCCGCCGCGAGCGCTGCTGCAGGCCGAGTGAGATCGCCAAACAACACGAATCCATTTTCTATTGTCGTCGGATTATTATAATGGTGATTATGTCCTGCGCGACGCGCGACGCCCTGAGCCGCTGGAAGGGAAGGGTCCCTCGCGGGTCCCTCCGCTGCCGTTGACATCTCCATCTCCCGCCCGACACGCCATTCGCGCGCCACGCCCCCGTCCCGCCCTGCCGAGCTCTTTGCACAACCAGTGTAAAATAGGTGAGCCATAAATTCGTGAATTCAATTGTTCCAATTCAACTTTTGAATCTAGTTTATTTTTTATTTGTTGTATTTTTGGCGATCTTTTTTTTTTCTTACTCAGAAAATGGTTTACAGCCACTAAACTAGGGGACCAACTTTCAAAACCGAAAAAAGTTAGCCATGATAGCGACAAATTTTATCGGCAGAGATTAAGTAATTTTGCCAAGCTGACTTTGATTGTTCCTACCCTACCATGTTGGGTAAAACCGAGGTACCAACATTTTAGTCCGGTTTCAGAAACAAAATCTTGATTGCAACGGCGCTAATTTTGTTGCACCAACGAAATGGTTCTCTGGGTACAGTATCGCATCCCACGCGGCGGAGGAGCGCTCCACGCGACCCGCGCGTCTAGATCACTAAAGAAGACCCCCGCCCGACCCCGTCGACGTCGCGACCCGGATTTAAATGATGACGTCTCGCGCCTGCCTGGAGTGGCGGTCGATTTGAATATAGCGCTGCGGTCGGGACAAAGCCCGGATTAGGACCAAGTCATCATAGCGGGCGCGTGGCTTGGCGCGGCGGGCGCGAGACCCGGTGTGGAGCGGCATAGGGACTTTAAAGAGATTACTTCCGCCCAAACGCCTTCCTGACGACGACCTCGCCGCGGCCGCCGGGAGTCACCGTCTGTGTTTGTTTGTCCCGGCGCGGCAGTTGGCGGGCGTGCGCGTGCGTATAACGGGTTTCTCTTCTCGCGGTCGCACGGACGGACGTCCTGGACGTGTTGCCGCACGTGGTGTGTCCGTCGACCGGGAGAGCGCCTTGCATGCCGTGCAGGAGGAGGTGCGAGTGCCAGCCAGCTCGACTCTCCCGCCTCCAAGGACGTCATTGCTCCAGCTCCCCCGCCCCCGCGCGACTCTCCACTGGAAGTTATTTGTCGCTGTGGCGCCGCAGAGCGGAGCAGGCAGGGGGCGGTCTGGTCTTTAGCGTCCCGACGACAGCGAGAGGAGAGTGCGGCGATAACGGGGACAAAAGAAGTGCTGCTGTAACGACCCTCCCTCCCTCTCACAGCGACAGCGAGAGAGAGGGAGAGAGAGAGAGAGAGAGTGGGCGGGGAGATGGCAAGAAGAGAAAAGCAGAGGGGAGCAGAGAGAGAGAAAGACACATAAAGAGGAAAGCAATACGGCGGCGGAGAGGTTTTAATTAAAACCCATTAACGTCTTAATTAGTAATCGAGTTTTGTGCCTACGTGCAGCAACTGTCAAGACGCTTTAGGCGCCGCGCCGCCCCCCGCCCCCGACCTCTCTCTCTCCCTGAACTTTGCTCATCGCTCTTCACGCGCTCTCCACCCCTCCCACCCCCTGCTCAGGAAGTGAACTCTACTATGCTGGACACAGCCAAGCATCGGAAGCAGAGCTGGTTGCATGTGCCTCACTGTCGATCCTGACATCTCGGATTTTTTCAGTAACTCACTAACTTTACCCATGTCCAATTTTTTGGTGTCAAAACTGTTTTGATTATTTTCATTATTCGTTCTCTTTTTTCGATTCATATGCTTTCGTTTAGTTTCGCCGATTCGCTACATTTATTCAATTTTGTTCATACACTTTGTTCATGTGCTAATTTGTTCATGTACTTTGTTTATCCACTTTGGGTACCGCCACCGCCCCTCCTTTCTC
>NW_026267160.1:362392-365497 GCF_000697945.3 Frankliniella occidentalis | reverse complement strand
GCTCACCACCCCCCTCACCCCTCCTCTATTCCCGCCAAACCCACAGACGGCAGGCGATTAAGCCAGCGCGCTGCAAACGATTACCCCCATCCAACACTCCCCGCCGTACACCACCACCCTCTCACCTCCGGAACTTATATCCACACCTCCAGAAAGGGAGAAAATACGACGACGACGCGCAGGGACTTCAATTGTCTCGCGCAGGGACTTTATTTCTTTTTGTGGTGGTCACGGTGGTGGTGGAACAGAAAAGGGGCAAGGGATGGGAAGGAGTGGTAGCTGTCACTTGGAGGGGCCGCTCTGCGGGAAATATGAAGGGGAGGAAGGCCAAAGAATAAGAGGACGAAGAGAAAGAGCGAGCGAGCGAGCGAGCGAGAGAGAGAGAGAGAGAGAGAGAGAGAGAGAGAGAGAGAGAGAGAGAGAGGCGTAGGGGCGCATCGGAACATGCATCTCCACTCAGCGGGCCGAGGGTCCCCGGGAGGTCCCCAGGAGGTCCTCCGCTTCATACATCACTCGGGACGCCACCCTCAGCCGCACCCCGGGCCGGGCTGGGCCGGGACGGGCCAGCCGCCGGGGGGGTAGGCAGCCCAACGACCACCCGGGCACCTGGCACCTGGCGGCGAGCCTCGCCGGACGGCCGCCAGAGCGCGCCAGCAGGTCGGGAGACGGCCGACCGCCGCGCCCCGCGCGCGGGCAGGGGTGGAACTACCACCGCGACAGGTGAAGCCCGCGCGGCAGTCAAAGCAGTCAAAGGGAAACCCCTCTGACGCAACGGCCCGGTTATTTGGAACGAAATAAGACAAGTCAAAACTTTGGTCGACGGGGCTCAAATAAACAGCCGTGTCAAATGTGCCTTTGTGGCTGGTTGGGACAAGGAGGGATGGGACCCAAAGCCGGTGTCGTGACCAAGCGGCTGGGCTGTGGGCTCGGAGCCGAAGCGCGGCTGGTTTCGAGAAGGGCAGAAGTGAGGCGATGGAGTGGAGGAGGGGGGGGGGTCTCCTCTGCCCGGGTCACGGGGGTGCGGTCGGGTCGGTCCACGTGGTGACCTCCCGCGGACGCCACAGGGGCGGGTAAGGGAGAGGTGTGGGGGCGGGGCGGCAATCGCCACGGGGTTCTTCAAATGTTGACACTGCGCGCCGCGGGGGGCCATCCGCGATGGGCGGGACGGGGCGGAGCGGGAGAGAAGGGTCGTCCGTCCTGCACGGGCAGCAGAAGGGGTCGCTCGCTCGACTCGTACCGCCGCGACTCAACAGGCGTCTGCTGGTTGCCTACCTCTCGGACGCGCCCTCCAATGTACGGCTGCTCCTTCTGCAAAGGCTACTGTACACAACACGGGCACTATACACACATGACGAAGCATGCTGCGCAGATGCCTATTCACTCGATATCAAGCTTTCGCTAAAATGCGTTCATAAAAAAAAAGTATGAAATAAAGAAACGAAACGACAGTATACAATTAAAAACAAACTTTCAGCTACGGGCCTACGCACGCAAATCAGCGCGCCCCGTGCTATTCACGGGGCGAACTAAATACAGCACAAGAAGTGCTTTAGCCACTACAGAAACACGAAAAACGTAAGAGGCAAGGAAAGAGCTAGGCATAATACATATAGGATGGGGCAAAAAGTAAAAGACTGGCTTTTTCCGAAGGGCAGATATGAATGCTCTGTTGTCGCCGCCGACGTGGCGAGGCATTTAAATTCCAATATGAATCCTAATTCTTGGGTGGCGAGGAGAGAGTGAGAGCGCGCGCGTGATTCCGAGGGCACGGTGTTTATTAAAAGGGGAGAGGAGAGAGACGATCCAAAGGGAAGAAAGGAGCGACAAAAAAGAACTAAGGCGTGTGCCACAATTTGTCTTCCTTAATATCAGATTCACGCCTCATAAATCGGGCTCCACGTGAGAGCGAGGAGACAGCAGCTGGGCGCGAAACGAGGCGAAGATGACATCTGCATACTCACTTTCTCTCTCTCTCTCTCTCTCTCTCTCTCTCTCTCTCTCTCGCACACGGGGTGGAAACTAATCTCGGTCCGTAATGGATCTTCTCACCGCTCCCGTCTTTATGCGATATCGCCTATTCACACTCGTACTGAGAGTCACAGCGAGAGAGAAAGAGAGCGCCGCGACGTAGGAGCAGGGAGAAAGAGCGAACGAGCGAGAGAGAAGATCTCCTTTTGTCACTTCGGGATCAGCAGTGATGAGGTGGCAGGATATGAATCTGCTGCTATGGATGCTCGTCCCTCCACTTCCCCACACCCTCCCACCCCGCGGTCCAGCACTCTTTCCAAAAGCGAGCGAATGTGTGTGCGTGTGTGTGTGTGTGTGCTGGAGTCTGGCCGGTCCACCACCCTGGTCCGGATCGGTTTCGCAGTGTTCCGTGGAAATGTCACACTGAGGATGATGGGGAGCAGGGGGAGGAGGAGGTAGTAGGTGTAGGGGGCGGGGGAGTGTCGAAGAGGCGAATTTGTCATCAACGCCAGACGAC
Organism: Frankliniella occidentalis; assembly: GCF_000697945.3. Lineage (NCBI taxonomy): Eukaryota > Metazoa > Arthropoda > Insecta > Thysanoptera > Thripidae > Frankliniella > Frankliniella occidentalis. Next base: position 363,012 of record NW_026267160.1, on the reverse strand, counting down.
GCGTCAGACAGACAGGTCGCTGATAGACACCACCCGGGCGGGCTCCGGACGGACTCTGACGCCCCAGCGAACAAGCCAAGAGATCGCATGCAAAAAATGTTCATAAAATTACAGACATTTACAATCACACCGAAAACCCAAGTGTGTGAATGTCGCCCAGTTATAGGCGTATGAACGACATTCGTACACATGAAGGAACAAGTGTCTGAACTTTCATTATTTTTTTGCTGTCATAATAATTATTATGTACAGCACATCCGATGGATCCGATGCACATGCCGATGCACCGGCGCGGACAACGAGTCTGAGACGAGGAGGAGGAAGCTGGTGCTTCCTATTGAGGCGGAATGCAGAATGCAGTGTGAACGTGAATGGGAAGCGTTCCGGGTGAACGACCTCGCCGGCCGAGCGTAAGACCTACATGTGGTGGAGCAGTGTTCGGAGGTGTCCGAGCGAGCCCCACTCCCACCCGCAGCAGGCGTCTGACTTCGACAAAGTAATTCATTTCTATTTTCCTATTTGCACGAAGTTTTACTTTAGGACTTCCGCGAAAAAGGGATGGTATAGAAGAGAGAGAGAGAGAGCGCCTCTATTCCCGCCAAACCCACAGACGGCAGGCG
>NW_026267160.1:358039-361741 GCF_000697945.3 Frankliniella occidentalis | reverse complement strand
GGGCGGGGTGGGGCGCGTTAATCAAAGTTGTTGCGGGCGGAGAAGCAAGGAGGAGGGCAGGGCTGACTCGTGTTGGGAACACGGTCAGGGAACACCACCGCCACCACCGCGTCGCCGCGCAGCAACTCGCGGGGGGCAAATCACCTTCAGGACGAGAGCGCCCTCTTATCCCACTCGCTCACGCCCCGTCCGAACCCTTCTGCCACCATACCGGGGGAGCCCTCTCTGAGCCTGTGAGTGATATGAGGTATTGGCATGTGGCGTCGCACAACAGACAAACAAGGATCCAAACACACACACACAACGCGCGGAGGAGTCAGTGTGGGGGCGGGGGCGGGAGCAGGAGGAGAACACGAGGAGGAACTCCAGTCGGATGCGCCGACAGAATGGGGCCAGGAGGCTCCCCGTACTACACTGACGCGCCGTGACACGCACAACACTGGAATAATATATCGCCTGGCAGCACAAGAAAAGGGCGCGGGACACAAACGGTGAACGGCGGGGACAAGCCTTATCGCCGTGGGTGTTGTCGGGCTCCGCGGACGCACTGTCCTAATCGGGAGGTGTGTGTGTGTGTGTGTGTGTGTGTGTGTTTACGTTTGACACGGTCTGTTGCATATCGGGGGCAGAGAACAACCCCTTTTCGTTTCGGTGTGGTGGTGCTTTGGTGCGCTGTCATATGTACCGATCAGATGGATCATATTTACCTGAAGGGTTAAAGATAGGAGGGAGAGAAAATGGAAGAGAAGGGGAAAAAAGAAGGGAAGGGAAGGGAAGGGAAGAGAAGAGAAGAGAAGAGAAGAGAAGAGAAGAGAAGAGAAGAGAAGAGAAGAGAAGAGAAGAGGTGCGCGTGTGTGTACCGGTAGCGTGCGCGCCAAATTTCTTGGCCGAGGATTACACGGGGATTACCGCTGGCTTATCCGCTGCGCCCCGCGTGTCCCTCCCGCCCCTCACGTGTGTGTCCCGCCCGTGTGTGTGCCGGCGACCGGCCCGCCGCCGTGAATGGGGCGAGAATGGGCCGAATGAATGGGGTGTGCGTGTGTGCGTGTGTGTGTGTGTGAGTGACAAGACTTCTCTGGCTTCCGCACGGAAGCCCGGGCGCGCGCTTTGAGAGAGAGAGAGAGCGGGAGCCGCAAAGTCTTGTCATGTAGGAATAAGCGGACGAGGCCGGCGGCGGCGGGCGGATGATTGGATGGGTGTGCTATGTGGATCGCGCGGATGCCACCTGGATGCACGCGCGTGTGTGTGTTTCTGTGTGTGTGTGAGATAGAGAGGGGGAGGGGGGAGGGCAGTATCGCATGGGAAGCCCCGCGATGCGCGTGTGGTGGGTGATGAGCATAGAGGGGTCGCGCTCGCGCCACAGATTGAGCGTCCCGTCAAGTGGTGAGCAAACAGACTCGGCTCATCGCGCTGTCAGGGCAGCCTGCTCATCGCATCAGGTGTGGCTTTGGTAAAAAAAAATAAACGCTATTCGGAACTTTTTATCAAACCCAGAATCCTTATGTAAACGGGCAACTTTTACCTTCCGGTAGAGCCCGTCTGAAAACCTATTTTTATACAGTCCCTAAGAGACTGTCTCTACCAGAAGGAAAAGTTTTGTTTTTTCTAAAATAATATAAACGGCGAAGTATGTAAACGTCGTGTGAGGAAGGCGCATACGCCAAAATTGTTTCTTCTATCTTGGATGGGAAGGGGGTAGGGGTAGCGGCGGCTAGGAAGGTGTATTCCGTGCCCATGAGAGGCTTCCGCGGTCGCGACCGAATCAGATAAAGGGTTAACAAGACGAGGGTCGAGAGTGAGAGGGAGAGAGACAGCGAGATAGAGAGAGAGAGAGGGATGGAGGGGGTGCCAAGTTTAATCAGTCCTGGGCGCCGTGTCGAATTAGCAGGTGTGCGAGAGTGGGGTCTTCATCGAGGTTCATCACGACTTGCTTGGCTTGCGGGCCCCGCGAGCGCCATCCCCTCCACGAAGGAAGGGGTTGTTGGCACCAGGTTGCGGCGGGGTGGGGCGGGTGGGGCTGGGCGGGGCGGGGCGTCCGCTGCTCAGGGCGTTATCTGATGACATGCATACGTCCCTCTCCACGTCAATAGCCCGGGCGGAGGGGGCGCCGTCGGCGGCCTGGTCGGCGCTGACAGCAGACCTAACCGGGCGCCGCACCGGAACAGAGGACGGGCGAGGGGAGGGCGAGGAGGAGTAAGGAGGGGGATTGAATCCACACGCAACAAGACTCGAAACAGACACCCTCCGTCTGCGAGCGAGGGTGAGGGAAGGGCATACACACACAACAAGCCCCACTACTCCCCATCGCGAGGGGCGCACCGGCAGCGGAGCGTCCAGCGCGAGGTGAGAAAGCAGTTTGTTGTATCTCAGCGATGCATCACGACATCGCATCCCCCCCCTTTTACAACGTGTTAATTTGCCCAAATTACCCCTCCTCGGCTCGGCTCCGCTCGCCCCGCGGCCCGGGCGGCACGCGCCTCGCCGCGCATTGTGTTCGCCGCGCCGATTTGTCAAACGTTATGTTCATCCCCGCCCATCCCGCGCTGCCGAGGCTGCTGCTGCTGCTGCTGCTGCTGGATGAAATGCAGTTTAAAGTTTGGAACAAGCTTTCTGCCCGACACTCCCCCTCATAAAAGTCGTCATTATTCTTCCTCCCCATCATCATCAGCGCCGTCATCATCCCCTCTAGAGCTGCTGCTGCTGCTGCCGCCGCCGCCGCTGCATCTTCACTTGAACATATAAATATGTCCGCGAGGCTCGCCGCTCCGCGTAGCTCCGCGTAGCTCCGCGCAGACAGCGGGCATCTGCCGCGGGATAATACCCTCATAAGCGGATCATTATTGCATTGGCCCGGGGCGACAGAGCGACGCGACCGCAGTGACGCCACGGTGACAGACAGACTACGTGAGGACGCCCGCAGCTGGCCAGCCTGACGAGCCTGACCGACAGCAACGCGCTGCTGCTCTTCAAACGCGACCAAATGTAAATCTTTTACGCAAAAAGGCAAAGAGAGTAAAAGGAAAATAAAATAAAAAGAGCAAATAATTTTCTTGTTTGTTTGCAGCCGATCGTCGTGTGTTGTAATTATCGCGGGGAAATGACGCGTGCGTCGTGTGGATCGGTTTATGCCAAAGTGTGAAGGAAAGCGTGAAAACCATACTTCCCCCGCGGCCGACGGGATCGTCAAAATAAATGGTGTGAAACTGAGAGAGAGCGAGCGAGAGAGAGAGAGAGAGAGAGGTGAGTAAAGGATGACGCAAAAAAACACGACGCGACATCGCGCGGGGTGTGAGCGGGGGGAGAGCGGGATGGTAAAGGGACAGCGGGCCACAAAATACAGTTGTTCCCCCCATCATTGGGTGCCTTTGCGAGCCACACCCTCCCGCGGGGCCGGGCCGCCCGGACAGGAGCTATCGTTTGACAACTGAACAATGTCTCTCAACCCCTACGCGGCCTCTCCCTCCTCGACCTCGGCGCGCCCTGCCCCGCCCCGCACCGCTGCCCTCCCACGAGCCATCGCCCCGCGGGCCCGGCCCAGCGCCGTCTCCCCTCCCTTCACAAACATGCAACAACTGTTTTCAAACGTGTTGACTCATTTCGGGAGCTAAATTCAATTTTATCGCCTGTTAGATATGGTCGAAAATCGACTCAAAGAACTGCAAAATTGCCCGTTGATGAGCTTCTAGCGAAATGAGCGCTTTC
>NW_026267160.1:356160-356719 GCF_000697945.3 Frankliniella occidentalis | reverse complement strand
TTCCCCCAGCCCGCCCGCCGCCACCCCTCCTCTTCCCCCCTCACCGGCGATCGGCCAGCCACCCGCACTCTGCTGGGCGTGCAACAGCACGGCACGGCTGGCAGCCGCACACGCAGCACGCAGCGCACACGCACACGCACAGTGCATTCCTCGAGGAAGGAAGGAAGGAAGGAAGACAACAGCTCCGAGTTCAGCGTCCGTGCGTTTGCGCGCCAAGAAGTGTTTTGAGTGAATCTTTCGCAGTTTCCGCCGTTTTTTAGCCAAAGAAGATGGACTATTTGGCTAAACAGAACCTCAGGAAGATAGGAACGGAAGAGTGCATCCCAATTTTCGAAGGTAAGTCAATCTTGTCCTGGACGCTCTGACCTAACCTCTCATGATAATCGCTGTTGTTTGAACGCATTGCAATCTTTCGGGTCCGTTTTGGGCAGGGGAAGCCGACCAATGTATTTAATTTCATTTGTCTTGCGCGTCTTCCCATCTAAGACCATATTACTTGTGCAAAGCTTATCTGAACCAATCATAGGAATCAGTGTAAAATTATTTGCCGCTCCATAAT
>NW_026267160.1:354074-355727 GCF_000697945.3 Frankliniella occidentalis | reverse complement strand
CCCTCCCTCCCTTCCATCCATTCCCTTCTCTTGCTTCTAATCTTTGTTTCTCCTCTACCTTCCTCCATTTCCTTTCCGCTGCAAATAAATATTATTAAAAGTTGAACACTTTTGTGTGTGACTCGTGTTTTAGTAATTTTCCCGTGAGTCTGATTATGGAGGAGTACTTAAATAGGAACCTTCTTGGGAAAACTGCGCTGCCCATAGCACACTGCCAGGTGCCATTATTGAACAATTAATGTTGCAGGTGATGGAGGAATTCGACAGGGTCCGATCGGGCCACTGGAAGGGAAGGCTCTTGGACTTCCTGGGTAACTGAAAAGCGGCTCGAGTGGTCAGAGCCGCCTTCGCACATTAATCCACTCACCCGCACTGCCACGCGCGGGTCGCCGCGTTCAGGGAGGCACGCGAAGGAAGGAAAGAGGGTGAGTTCGCAATCTCAACTCGAGTTGGTGGAGGGCGCTGTGTGCGGTTTTCATGTTTTGTAATTAATTGTAAATGTACTATGTTGCAGAGCCCGACTTGTAGGCAGCACTCGCGTGCATACCATACCTCGTGAAGGAGTGCTCTGAGATGTGGATCCCCAGTGTTAAGGTGTGTGTTAATAAGGGCAGAACCCTTCTCCGCATGCTTACCCTCTGTATTCCCATTCACTAACTGGGTTTGTAAATTTCCAGCCGCTGTCCAATGGGGAGCCCTGCATTGTGATGACGCTGCCGACGGGAGCGACGGGGTCCCACAGTGGGGCCATATTCCAGCCCTACATGGAGGTGTTCTCATTTGCGAAGAGGACAACATGTCCCTGCTGACTTGTTTTGAGGTGCTTGTCCAAGCTATACGTCGCTGGAGTTGAATTCGGCAAGAATACAAGGAAGTCCTGGTGGCTGCTATGTGAAACGATGTTGAACATAAGGGAAACTGGCTCTACTACATCGTGCTACAGCCGTCCCCTCCGATCTGGCATTCACCGATTGTACGTGGTTGTTGGTGTGAATTTGTGACATGTGTATATTGTGTCTATTGTGCATAGTGGCATAATTCCACATGACTTTGAATTTTAATTTTAGTCATAGCATAACTGCATTTATTCTTAAACTTTACATCAAAGAACTGAAAAGTGTCACAAGTAAAATGTTTCAATAAATTGTGACACTACCATTAATTGTTTATCTTTTTGCGAGTGAACTGGTATGGGGACCCTATCTTCTATAATTGAACTTGAACGCATAATTAGGTATGCTTATTTCTGTAACAGGATGGGGACAGAGCTGTGTAAAATCGCTGTCTGACCGCCCGAGCTGGCCGAGGCGCGGTCAGCGGTGACCGCTCACTGGCAGCTCGCAGGTGAGAGGTGAGGAGGGGCGATTCCCTGTCTCTCTCCTCACCATTCACCTGCGAGCGGCCAGTGAGCGGTCACCGCTGACCACGCCTCGGCCAGCTCGGGCGGTCAGACAGCGATTTTACACAGCTCTGGGGAACTATCGAACCCCAAGAGGGGTACAGGAAAACTGCAGACAGGGGTACACTGAACCCCCTCGACGAGTACAGGCAGACACCACTCTGTGACCAGGAGTCCCCGTGCGTGGAGGACGGGGAGACACCGCTAGGGGTCCAATGAACCCCCTCGGACGAGTACAGGCAGACACCGCACTG
>NW_026267160.1:342795-353247 GCF_000697945.3 Frankliniella occidentalis | reverse complement strand
TAAGTAAGTAGTGTGGCTGGGCGTCGCCGCGCCCGCTCAACACCAACACCCTTCGTATCCTCCGTCCGGCTCGCTCAGCGTCGCCCAGCTTCGGCTGACCGCGTCATCCTGGCGGCCGATATTATTGATGTCCAGCGAAGAGATCGCGCACCGATCTGAGTCGGGGAAGGGAAGGGGGCCTTTGTCGCAACACAATGCTGGCGTAATTGGTTATGCGAATAGAGCGAGAGAGAGAGAGCGAGATAGAGAGAGAGAGAGAGTTAATTCATCTTTGCTGCTGGGTGCGAGTCCATCGTGTCCCGCGTTGCGCCAGAGTGGCACAATGAGGAGGGGTGGGGGCTGAAGAAGCCCTATCAGCGGCCAAAACTCGCTGGAGCCTTGTCTTTGCCTACGGGGGCTGGGGCCCCACACCCCACACCACCACGCGCCCCTACCCCAACCCCAGCGACCCCCGCGCCGCAGCTCGCGCGGAACCAAGTGGTGGTGGGGGAGCCCGTCAAGGAGCCAACAGCGGTTTACACAATTATTCCGTCATGAGCCAATGCATCCGCGAGCAGAAGCGTGAATCATCTGTACTCCTCACGATGTAATATCGCCTTATTTCCTGCGACAATCTGTTATGAATTTGGATCTGCTTTGGGGGCGTTCGCGCGCGTCGCAGAATCCGAATAAGGAAGAGCAGGCGGCCGAAAAAGAATTAAACTTCCATTTATCTCAAAAGACGAATTTTTGCAATATCGCACAGAGCACGGGTGTTGCGCCCCTGCCTCGCACGTCGTCGTGGAGTTCGGCTCATTATTTTTTGCGTCTGCGTCGGCGTGAGAGAGAGAGAGAGAGAGAGAGAGAGAGAGAGAGAGAGAGAGAGAGCAGGAGATGTTTTATATCAGGAAATGGATGCGGTGCCTAAGTGAGCGGATAACTCGCTGGGGTGCGTGGCGCGGAGAGGAGGGAGGGAGGGGAGGACAAGGGCAGCGGGGGAGGAGACCGCCGTGGGGTCAAGTAGTGAGTACAGTAGCGCAGGCAGCTTGGCGCCTGCTGCATGTTGCGGCTCTCAGCGGCCGACACCACAATTTTTCCACCTTCTTACACACGTTTGCACGCTTAGAGGATGAAGAGGAAGAAGAAGAAGAAGAAGAAGAAGAAGAAAAAGAAGAAGAAGAAGAAGAAGAAGAAGAAGAAGCTAATAATTGATATCTTTCGCGCGACTGAGCCGTCCAGACGATAGGCGGAGAGGGGCGCCCAGGAGTGGCCAGCGCCGGAGGGGGGGAGGAGCCCCACAGGAGAGCCCCGTGCGTCCGGGCGCGGTTATTGGGCCGTATATCAAGACGCAGCTGCCGCTGATGGCCGCCGTCGCCGCCTTCGCCCGGCCCCCGCCGCGCCGCCCCGGAGGAACAGGACCGGAGGATCAGGGGCCGGCCGGAGCCACTGGCGCCACCAGCAACCCTCTTCCTCTTCTTCCTCCTCGTCGTCGTCGTCTTCTTCCTCGGCGCCCCCCTTCGCCTGCTCGTCCGCGTATGTCGCGCCAGACCGCGAGCCATACGCAGCGCCGCCTGCTCGAGGGTGGGCGGGGGTGGAAAGAGAGGGAGGGAGGGAGGGAGCGCGCCAGACCGCGAGCCATACGCAGCGCCGCCTGCTCGAGGGTGGGCGGGGGTGGAAAGAGAGGGAGGGAAGGAGGGAGAGGGAGAGAGAGAGAGAGAGAGAAGTGGTCATCTTGTCCTTGCGGGAGTGTCAGCCCAGCCCGTGCGCCCGATATGGAGAGAGAGCGAGAGAGTAAGGGAGCCAGAGGGAGGGAGAGTGAGTGAGCGGTGAAGGGCCAACACTTTGCCACTTCTCGCCCCCGCGCCCCGCCCGCCCTTCCGCCTCCCCTCCCTAATTGCTGCTGCTCTGCGGCGCGCACGCGCGTGCGAGCGTGCATGTCACGCCGTGGCGCAGCGTGGCCCAGCGTGGCGCGGCGTGGCGCGGCGGAGCGTGGCGGAGCGTGGCGGAGCGTGGCGGAGCGTGCGGCTGAAGGCAGAGGCGCTTCTTGCCGTCGCCCCCCATCCATCATAACCTCAGCGCCAGCCCCGGCCGAGGCCCCGGCCGAGGCCCCGGCCCTCCTCCAAAGGGGATGACCAGAGGCTCGTTCGTCATCTTCCTGACCCCACCGAGGCCGGTGAAGCGAACCGAAGTGAAGGCCCATCCCCGAGCAGCAGCCCCGTCACCCGCACCGCCCCCAAGTGACTCGGCGGCATCGTGAGCACCGCGAGTTTTGTTTTTTGACAACAGATATCGACAGTCTCGTGAAAAATAATAATTGCACGATGAGCCAGCTGCCGCCGTGTAAATTGCGATCGGCAAGGGGTTTGAGGTCGATAATGATCTGATTTCGGAAGTGAATTATACTAATTTCACCCTCAGCCCTGGAGGCGCGCGGGGTTGGGGCGCGGCGGTCGGAAAGACCGTGGCGTGGACGCGCAATCCCGGGCTGGACTTCCCTCCCCCTCCCGCACGGATGACCAGCCAATTTGTCCCGGCCGACACACCGCACCGCCCGGGCGCGCCCCTCCCCCCTCCACACCCCTCTCGGCAGCAGCCTGGTCGCGTCACACTCATCCATGCTATCTTAACATCATAACATATTGCCCTGTGAACGTCATGTTATTATCAGCGTTTTGTCATCTGGACCAAATGGCGCAGCAGCGGCAGCAGACTCCGCCGCTCACCCCAAACCCCCACCCACCATTCTTCCCTCCGGCGAGCGTGCACACCCCTTCTTTTTTGGCCCGAGGGTGCGCGTCCGATGAACTGTATCCCTTTCTCTGTCGCTCTCGCTTTCACTAGTCTTCAGGCACGGTCCGTAGGACGGAATTATGATATTTTGAACGGAAAGGGTTGAGACAAAAAATTAGATTTTCCCGCCCTGAGTTTTACGAACATCGCACATTACACACACTCCTTGGCCTCGTGCGTCGTCCACACGTCAAGTCGCTGTACACATAGAAATAAAAACACGGCCGATCGGAATGCGCGTAAATGTCTCCTTCTATTTTCAGGTCGGTCGGGGTGGCGGTGGGTGGTTGGGTGAGTGGTAGTAAGTGGGTGGGTGGGTGAGTGGTAGTAAGTGATGGCAATAATTTGCTTCGGGCCGGCATTGCATTCTGTTGGCGTTCGCTAGCGAATTGGCGTGTCGTGGCGAGGCTGGGCGATGGCGGGCGGGACCGCTCTCGTTATCAGCACGTTCTCCCGAGCACGTCCCCCCAATGAGGGGTCAAGCACGTATTGGCACGTAGATCTGATTTACCGCCAGATATTGGCCGATACCGGCACATAGGTTTGACCCCTCCCGTCGCCCGCTCTTTGCCTCCCCAGAACGCGACGCGGCGGGCGGGGTGAGGCTGGCAGGGTGGGGCGGGGTGGGGTAGTCACCGAATGGGCCATAAAGCGAGCCTAGACTCCTGAAACGACAGGCGTTAAAGGCCTGGCTCTAATAAGAGCGCCCCCCTCCTCTCTCTCTCTCTCTCTCTCTCTCTCTCTCTCTCTCTCCATCAAAGCCAACCGGAAGGAGGCAGCAAATCGTTGATTTCTTTCTCTTCTCAATTTTTGTTCTTTTTTGTGATTTTATTCCCCTCATATAATAATTTTTACTGTGCCCCTCTTCTCGGAATGATGAGAAAAAGTCGGTTTCGGAAATAAGACATATGCAGGCCTGTGCCGACACACAGATGCAGCAGCATCGAGTGGTCCAGCCAGCCCAGTAGCAGCAGCAGCAGCAGCAGCAGCATAGCGTATCGGAGGTGCAAAAATGTCGACAGGGACAAAACGCGGACAAAAAAGGTGTCTCTCAACGCGCGGCAGTCCAACGAGCCAGCTGTCAATCAAACACGACGCGCAAGAAGAGAGAAACAGCCTGCCGGACACTGGCCAGGGGCGGGGCGGGGCGGGTCGCGCGGACACAGAGTCAGAGAGTTCGGTGAAATCAACTCGGCCGGGCGACATGTTAATTGTCACCTTGTTACAGCATCCCTGATGTGGGGGATCCTCCTCTCCCCCCGTCCGAGGGAGGGAGGGAGGGAGTCACCTTGTTACAGCATCCCTGATGTGGGGGATCCTCCTCCCCCCGTCCGCTGCTGGACCACACAGACAATGCAGCAGCGCGGTGCGTGTGATATCAAGATGTATGGGAATGCAATGAGAGCAATCCGGCGCAATCGTGTGACAGTTATGCAAACAAGGGAAGAGCGGCGATACGCACGCACAGCAATCACGGCTGGCTTTGTGACGCGTCTGACCTCGCCGACTTCATATCATTCGAGAGGTATGAAGAATGTGTTTTAGATGAGGCCGCGAGTCTGTTTGTTGTCCGAGTTGGACCAGTCGGACACACACACGCTGTGAGTGTGTGTTTTTGTATACGCGAGGCTGACCAGACCAGGAGTAGGTGAGGCGGTGTCGGTGGGCCGGGTGGTGGGCCTGAAGTCCCGGAGAGAGGGTCAGAGGAAGTAGAAGGGGAGAGGAGGGAGCGAGGAAGAGGAGGTGGGAGGAGATGACGGGGTGCGGGGACTTGGACAAGCAGCACACCCTCCGGCGGCCCGCTCCGCGCCGCTCCGCCCCGCTGGACCCGACAAGCAAAAGCATTCTCTGATAGGGGCGGCTCTCTGCTTCCGTTGACGGCCCTGTTGCGTATCCAGGGCGGGGCGGGGCGGGGCGTGTCAGCAAACGTCTTTCGCTACATGCAGGCGAGTTTAAAACGGCAGCGACATAACTGACCAAAGCGTATAAGGACAAAAGGCCACTTTCATTATGTGGAAGCGGCGTACGGTTGGGGGCGGACGGTTAGTAGCTCTATAATGGCAAAAATTTAGCAGCTTTAAGCTGAATTGTTTCCGTCGTGTCGTGATATCTGACATAGAGAAGGTCGTCTATTATTCAAATGCAGTTCACAAAAGTCACGCACTTTCTATCTAAGCTTGGGCGACTGCCCGCGAGAGGAAAGAGGGAAAAATACAGGAAAAAATAATAAAGAGCCCTATACAGAAAAATACAAGCAGCAGGGAAATAAAAACGAAACCGTTACACCAGAGGACATATGCGTGGGGCAATCCGTCGGTTTGACTTCTCCCCGTCACATACACACAAGGATCACATCAGCCGGCTCGGGCCGCTGCTATGCAAAAGAATGCTGCCACTTCCATGTCCTTGCAACCCTGCCCTTGGCGGCGACGTCGTCCCCCCGGCTCGCGGTCCCCGAGGAGCGGCAGAGGCCAGTTGTTGGCCGCGAGAGCAGAGCAGGCAGGGGATGCAGGGTCAAGAGCAGAGGAGCATCGCACCGGCCGGACGGGATGCTGGCCGGGACTGGACCGGCGAGACAATGCGTTTATAATTGCAGAGGTGAGGCGAGGCGCGTATGGAAATGAACCCCGACCTTGGCCGCGGGAGGGGTTAGAACAGCGACGGGCTAACGCCCCGCGGGGTGGAAGGGGGTGATCAACGGGCGCACGTTGCGGCTGAGAGAGATGTCTCATATCCGATGGGAGCTTATACGAACGCGATGCTGATGCTTCCATTACCGTGACGCGGCGACAACACAACAACAGTTTTGTTGCTGAAATCTCGTGATTTGGGGGAGAATCTGCTGCTATATGGGCTGCTGGCCCCGCGCGCTTGCTCTGCCTGCACTGCGAGGCGTAATCCTCATCGCGTATTGATCGGGGAGTCCTATTGTGTGTGTCCTGCCCTGCCCGGCTCCACTGACAAACACGTGACTGCATCACGTCATCTCAGATGCGCTGCTGCCAGCTCGCGAGACGGAAAAGAGTATTTGAACCGATACTGCCCGTTTTTGGTGCCCGTTTTGGTCCCCGTTGGTGCCCGTTGGTGCCGGTTGGTGCTCGTTTGGTGCCCGTTGGTGCTCGTTTGGGGTTCGTTTGGTGCCCGTTGGTGCCCGTTGGCTTTGGTGCCCGTTTGGTCCATGGCTTGGCCTGGCACGGCCGCGGACCGGCCGCGTATGGACAATGCAAGGCTTTAGTGCCACCCGATTGTGTCGATGCCGTAAACACAAGCGTCGCCCCGGTGGGTGACACATATTTAGGTAAGCATTGTTGTCGAGTGCGCCGCGCTGCTGCGACACCCGCAAACCACACTGCGCTGCACAACAGAAGGGGTTTATATGCCAAACGGAACGACAACAACTGCGCCGGAAGTGGCGTGGAGTAGTTGTGCTGTCTGGCAGCAACGGGCGTTATCTCAACGGCAGTGCAGCAGCAGCAGCTCGGCATGATGGAGCGGCAACACCTGCATCTGCTGCAGCAGGTGAGCAATGCAGAGGGGCCCAACGCGCCGGACACACACTCACCGTCACACACAGCCACACACATCGTCACACACACCGTCACAGACTCGCCAAGCGTTTCCGCCGGCCTTGCATTGCAAGCGACACCGCCTCAGCTCGGCCAGCCGATCGCGATGACGTCCCTACTGGGCGAAAGTGTCAATCAGCCAACAACAGAGAGGACTGCCTGGCGATCGCTATGAGGAATTAGCCTTCTTTTTTCCCCACTCTTCGATTTCATCAAATGCACCCCGAATCAGTAAAGGGATAAGAAGAGAAGAAAAAATGGAGCTTCATTTCGTTTATAAAACGGTTTTACTCCTTTTTTTTTGCGTGTGTTGGCGGATCCGAACTTTTTCCCGAATAAAACATTGGCTTCCCCTTACCCTTTTCGCGAGTGGGCCAGCAGCTCCTGTATTGATTTGCCACTGCCGCTTTCTCGACAGAATTCACGAAAACGCATCGCAACAGAAGTATCATATGGAGGTGTGAATTTGTGGGACACGGTCCGGAGGGTTATCAGAGGGGAGGAAAGGTCGCGGATCACCCCCCTATATCCCTCCGTCCCGTCGCTACCCCCAATCACACACTTTTATTCCTTTTTTGAGGGAAAATTAGGGTCAGTACTAAGACACGTGTATCGCGAGATTCTTCTCGAAATCCGTACCAGGCAGACATGGAGGACGGGAGAAGGGCAGGGGGCGAAGCACAGACAGGTAACAGCCCCGAGGCTACTTCCGACTCGACATAACCCTTGGGAAAGGATTAAATCTTGACGAGGAAACAAGAAAGCGTTATGAGAAAACGAAATTTCGGGGGGAAAAAAGTGGGAGCTGGAGGTGGGAATAAAAATATAGGTAAAACAAGGAAAGGAGTGGACGTTCAAGTATCGAGATATGTGATTGGCGGTTATTTCGCAAGGGACGACTGATGCCTGGGTCAGCGTGAGTTTGAGTGTGAATGTATGTGTGTGTGTGTGTGTCGCAAGAGGGCGAGAGAGAGCGAGATAGATACAGAGAAAGAGAGGGGGGGGGGGTAGAGGCACAATGCAGTTATCACAAAAGGACATAGTCTGGACAGACGCAATGCATCTGTATGATGAATCCAAGTTGAAAGAAAGGTGGGCTGCCCCTTACGTGCGCGGCGTGACTGTCACGCGTATTGGGGACCGGGGAAAAGGGGGGGGGGGGGGGAGGGGAGTGGGGCGCCACTCTTGGCGCGGGTTGTACCGGCGAGCCGAACGCCAAAGCGCAGGAGACAGATGTGTCGATTGACATCTGCACTACATATCGTGTCTCGTCCGCTACCTGCAGTCGTCTCAATCGGGCTAATCTTTCAATGTTCGTTTTCGTCGATATTTTTTCCCTTTTCACGCTCTGGGGGAGGACCGCTGACCGAGTGAGCAGGGACGGACGAGTAAGACGTTGACAGCGGGAGCCGCGGTTTTCCGCATCCAAGTGGAATCCAAATCACCATTTCGACCGGAAACGAATCGGCCTTGTCACCGGGCACAAGGAAGGCAACCCGTTTTCATAAAGGCTACTGGCACAACACAAATTTCACGCCGTTCTGCTTGCTTCATACTACGACAAACTGTTAAAATTCTGCAAAATACTGTGAAAGGATGAGCATATTGTATATTTACAAAAAGAAAAAAAGGAAAATTGGTTGTCTGTAAACCAACTTTACTGCTGATACGGGGAACGCAACGAAGGCAGAGAGAAAAAGAACACCAATAAAAGACAAAAGGAGGGGTTGAAATAATTTGCCAAAAGAAATAAAAGGCGAGAAGAATCAAAAGCAAGCGGTTTCCGCATGTTTGAGTTGAGCACGCGTGAGCGAACAGGGGCGGTAGTGAGTGAGCAAGAGACAGAGAGAAGGGGGGATAAAGACGGAGAGAGGTACAAAAAGGGAGAGAAGACCAGGGAAGAGAGAGAGAGAGCGCGATCGAGAACACACAGTAAAGGGGAGGATACGAAGGGCGAGAGAGGGTGGTCGGGGGGAGGGGGCTCCTCCCGGAAAGCTGACCGCCACATATCGACACCCAAACGCGCCCGACCGTGACTAAACCAATCGCAGCCTGATCCACTGCTCGCCAGCTCCGCCCCGCCCAGCATGCCCCACCAGGACCCACACATGCCACCGCACAGAGACCACCGTTTCCTTAGGAAACGAAAAATTCGGTTGGCACGGCGCGACGTCGTCTTTCCTTTTTCCCTCTTTTTCCCCCCCGAGATAACGAAGCCTTGGCCTGGCGTGCCGAAGGCCTCTGGCTTCCTCAAATCGGCAGCGATAGTCATGGCTTCTCTTTGACGCGCACCACATGCTGGGCGCGACGTGCGGGCGCGCGCGCCAGTGAGCCTCATGTGTGAGAGAGAGAGAGAGAGAGAGAGTGTGTGTGGGTGTGAGTGTGCGGGGCAGACGGCCGCCGGGATTTGCGATTTGCGGCGCGATTTGCGGCGCCAGTGTGAGTTAAGGGCCACAGCGGATTATCGCAACGTGATTTCACGCACTTTGTTACAATATTCGGGGGGAAAAAATTGCAACTGGTTACCCGTCCAATAGAATCACTACTGGAAAGATGCACATAAAATAAAGGCCAGCGTAAATAAAGTAATAACATTAAGTACTTTGCACTCATCCGTAAGTGCTATAATGATTCTCATTCAACCAAACACAAGAAGAGTCGGCAGCGCGGATAGAGGCCTCCTTTGCCGATAGTGCCCTTCTTTTTCGTCGTGAGCTCCAAGTAGTAAATGTAGTTCACTAGAGGCAGACGCACTTGTCATGATAAGCTTGGTCGGAGACCAGACACAGAAACACCATCCCACGCCGCTAAGAATCTCAACGTGGGAAAAAATACAGCGGGAAAAAAGTGGCGCTGCTCGTCAAAAAGAGAGACGGTCCAGTCGGGCCGCCCCCACCGCGAGCAGTCGCGCGGAAGAGGGCGCGGCGCTGCGGCTGATCCCGCCACCAGCCGCCAGGGCACGCGCTGGGGGCGGGCCAGGGGCGGGAGGGGAAGGGGGAGTTGGGGGCGGCCCGGGCGCCCCCCGTAGGGCAGGTGCATCGCGACCGGGAGAGGAAACCAAGGGGTACTTCACTACAAATCCAAGCGAACGCCAATTTGCATGCTTTTCCTTGACTTTTCTTGATAATTTTTCATCCTTCTGATTTTCTCTGAACTTTTTAAGTTTTGCATGTTACTTTTTTCCATTTTTTTCGGAGGGTGTACCCTGAATTTTGGGGTAAAGTACCCCTTGTAGGGGAATATAATACGTAGAAGAAAAGCTACTCACGTCCCAGGCGTAGCGCAGGTCAGCGGGTTCCAGGGTCCACTTGCCGAGGAAGGGGCCGTAGCGTGCGCCCTTGGTCAGCGGCTGCCGCGCCCAGATGCCGGCGTCGCCGCGCAGCTCCAGCTCGGCGGGCAGCAGCTGCGACAGCTGCGCCGCGGGCGCCACGTCGTCGCGCAGCCTGGCGACAGGGTGCTGCTGCCGCTGGCTCTGCAGGTGGTGCAGCTGCTGGTGCATCTGCAGCTGGCGGACGGCGGCCGCCCGGCTGCCCTCGGCCTCCTGCGCCAGCCTGGCCAGTCGGACGCGCTCGGCCTCGGCGCGGGCCTGCCGCCGCCGCTCGCGGCTCTCCTCCACGATCTCGCCCTCCTCGCGCTCCTCCTCGTCGTCCTCGTCCGAGGTGCGCAGCGGCGGGCTGCTGCTGCGCACGCTGCGCGCGGGGCTGGGCGCGGGGCTCTGCGCGGGGCTGGGGCCGCCGCTGTGCGCGGGGCTGCGCGCCGGGCTGTGCGCGGGGCTGTGCACCGGGCTGTCGGAGTGGTCCGTCAGGTGGCCCAGGGCGTCGTTGTGCAGCCGGTGGGGCGCGGCCGACATCACGTCCATGTCGGCCAGGGGGGCGTCGGCGGCGTGCTGGTCGTCTGCGTGAAGCTTCTCCTCACCACCTGCAACAAGAAGAAGGTGTCGTTGGTCAGGCGGTCCCATGTGTCCGCCACCCTCGGCGAGCACCCCGTCGGCGGCCCCCGGCGCGCATCGCCCGGTCCATCATCGAGCCCTTATCGCTGCTCGTCCAGTGTTTGCTCCGCTGGCCCGATGGCCGGGGCATGGCGCGACACTCTGCGCCGCGGATCACCATTCCGGCGT
>NW_026267160.1:326811-342038 GCF_000697945.3 Frankliniella occidentalis | reverse complement strand
GGGTAGGGGCTGGAGAAAACAAGGAGAGAGTGGGCACAACGGAAAGTGGCGTTCGCAGGGGGTGGGGGTGGAGGGGTGGCAAAAGGGGGGTCGTAGCGCGAGGCCTGGCACGAGCACAGGGGCAAGTCAGCCCTAGCGGCGCCTAGAGCACCCGCTAGAGCACAGCACTTTCGCGCACACCTCTTCCGCGACATCCACAACCGAGAGGGAGGAGATTGGGGCGGAAAACAACCCTCTCCAGTCTCCAGCCAGAGGGCGCGGCGGGGGCTCAAAGGGAAGACAAATATTGATCCGCAAACATGTACGACGAGTTTATCAGGGGGAATCAAAGAGCGACATTGTGTTGCCTCGCCTACCTGGGTCCGCCGCTCCCGCCGCTCGGCCCTCCCTCTGCCGCTCGTCTAGCCGCCTTTCTACGAAACAACCCGCCCCGTCGAGGGATGCACTATCTCGACCTACTTTTTCGAAGGGCCGAACCGACCGGCGTACGGGCGCGAAGCGTCAGTTTCCTCCCGTAGGAGGATCTTAATCCCATCCACACCCTTTGGTGCCACCGCCGCGGCCTCCGTCAGGCCAGGTCATGCGTTGACAAACCACGACGACGACTGTGGAAAACGCGCGGACTTCGCAATCATTTGGCTGCGTACGCTGTCATTTCACCCCTCCTCGCTTATGTTTGCCTCTCGAGGGCCGCGCTCGTTGGCCCGGGCCAAGCCCGGCGGAGCCCTTCATTAGACCGTTAACTCGATTGCAACATTTCGTCATCACCTGGGTGGTTGTCGCGGCGGTCGCGGCGGCGGTGGCGTAGCGCGGCGTGGCCCGGCCGATACGCCTTCTGGAAACAACCAACATCAACAACAACTGGTCGGGGTAGGCTAAACAGAAGCGCGCGGCGGGCGAGCCCGACAAGGAATTCAAAAATCGGCAAATTTCGAAGAAAAAAACGGAACTTTCTAGAAAAAAAAAAAAATATTTTTCTATCATTTTTCCAGAAATAAAAATTGATTGATTGATAATTATTTAGTCCGTAAAATTTATAAATCTGGTAACAATGTTTGAGGGCAGTTTCTGAAAATATTTCTTTGGAAAATTAAAATTTTCAATACGGACACACGGACACAGTAGTCTTCAGGGAAATTTATTTGGGAGTGGAGATTGCATTGCATTTTCTCGGCGGCGCCGCCGAACAGTGTCGCAGCACCGCAACCGCAGCCTGTGTTTCAGATCAAGGGTAGCGGACTGCGACACCCCGCCCCAAGGAGGCCGAGGAGCGCGCCGCCACGCACCTCCTCGCGTGCCCAAACACATGGCCGGCTAACGCTGGGCTAACGATGTTACGATTCGGGCGTTAGGGCTCGTTAGGGGACCGGCCGGCCCCTCGACGGGCGCTGATGACGCTCCGCAAACGACTTTCGATCATCAGCGCGGGAAAATCGCGCCCGAGAGGGTAAAAGGTATAAACACACAAACGGAAACGGCTGCCGCAGACCGTGCCGGGGCACAGGAGGGCGGTAGGCCTGCGCCGTACTCTCCCAAGGTAGACTGTACCTGAATGCAGAGGTGCGGGCGGGTTGCCTATACTCGCCCGCCGGGCTACAATGCGTACGAAGTAACTTACACGTGATTCGGCCGATTTGGGGTCTGTTAAGACCGCGTGTCCTCGGTGTAATGATTATTTTTTCGTTAATTTTCTAAAACATTAGAGGTTATCCAAATTCTTATGTTTATAGCGAGATTAGTATGAGAGAACAACATCATAATGTCGCAGCACTAAGGGGGTTGCACAAACTTCAACCTCCTCCTACCTGCTCAGGACACGCTCACATGTACACACACACATACACACACACCTTCACCTAATACGAGAAAACAAAAGGCGGCGCGTTTGACCTGCCTGCTAATCCCGGAAGGCAAACACACACAAGCACACACACACACACACATCCTTGTCTCCGCGGCCGGCGCGTGCCAACGGATGCCACAACCCGACCCCCTACCGGACGTTAGGCCCCGCGGTGGACACGTCACACGGCGGCTAATCTCCACCAGCGGCCAAAGTCACATCATCACCTACGGCTGCTGCTGTCAGGCGTCACCGAAGGTGACATTCTTTGAGGGGAGCAGCAGATCACGGCAAAATGGAAATAAGGAAAAACACTTTGCGGCGGAGCCTTCAATGCGCGGGTGGCCGAGCGCCAGTGAGCTGCGCCCTGCCGCGGCGAGGACGTCGAACCATCCTCCCTCCTGGACTCGGCCATCCTTCAAAACGCCGCTCACGACATGCTGATTATATTTTTCTGTCTATTTATGGAATCAACCATCGTTGCCTCCATATGAAATTGAAGATGACACGTGACACACACCAGGCAGATCGTACTACTATACGTTGTTTCCAACTGACAGTAAAACGCGTGGTTGACATAAAGGGGGAATTGGGAAGTTCCAAATAGATAGATAGTCCCAGAGGGATGGCAGTTGCGCCCTTACCGGTAATACGTCCTTGGCGAGGTCCTCGGCATGTCTCTGTGGGCGCCACTATGTCCTTTAAGTCCTATGGGCGGATGAGGTTGTCTCCATGACAGGAGTCACACACAAGTTTTCACTCGACGCGTTGAACCGATCCACCGCACGGGCGCACCGACACTCTCACTGTCACTGTCACACGCACACGCCGACACTGATGACACACACACACACACACTGACGCACGCAGACACAGCGAGGATGCGGTGCTCGCTCGGTCCGCGTGCTGCACGGCGGAGCGCTGTCCTGTCTCTGCTCTATCATGTCCTGGTCCTGCGCCTCGGCAGAGCTCCCCGCTGCTCCCCGCCTCCGACTGGTGCCGGCCGAGTGGTGGGGGGCGGATGGGAGGAGCCTCGGCCGCAATCCGTGCCGTCGGAGCCGCTAGGGCCCGCCCCCGGGGCCGGGGAGGGGGTGCGCGAGCGAGCCGAGCCGGCCCGAGCCGAGCCGAGCCAGGCCCGAGCGTGCAGCCGAGCCGGGCCCGAGCGCCGCCGCGGTCGCGGGGGCTGAAGAGGGGCACCTCTACCCCTCCCGGAGGGGGCACCCCCGCGCCCTTACCTCAGGCCACCCCGCCGTCGTCGCATCGCGGGGCGGCGGGGGCGGCGGGCGAGCCGAAGAAAGGGGCCCTCGCCTCGCCTCGCCCTCCGCCCTGCGGCCGGGCGGACTTTTGGACTCGTCCCGTTCGTCTAAAGGCTGGAGGCCAGGACGCAGACGTCGGTGCGGTCCGCCTCGGCGGAGGGCAAGGAGCTCCCCTGCCAACTCCCCCCTGGCTTCAGCTGCAGTCAGCTGCAAGCAGCTGCTGGAAGCGCCCCCCTCCCCTTTGCCTCCTTCGCGGCCGGTTCGATGCCCGGTCGGCCCGGTGTTTCCGCGACCGAAAAAGAATGAAATGAGGGGGAGAGCGGCAGGGAGGGAGGCGGCGGAGCCGCCAGGCCAGACGCGCGCCGTGCCCCGCCGGATATCCTTTGACCTTGGCATCCAACGGCACTGCATTGCACTCCTTGAGTCATGCGCGATGCAGATGCACTGGTAAGACGGCCAAATCCTGTGTTACTTCCGAATCCCGGTTTCCGCGCGGGGGCGGGGCGGGGGCGGAGGGCATGGCGGGGGCGTGGGCACGCGTGCTCAGGACTGCCCATACGGTCAGGCCCCCACGCCGGTCGCGGGGTAACGACCGCCGCCAGCGTCGACCTCGACGTCGAGGCCGCCGTCAAGGAGGCCGTCGATCCTGGCCAATATGAGCCGCTAGTGTGCGGGAGGGTCTTCCCCCGTGGCGCCAACCCCCCGGCCCCGGCCTGTTCGCGCCGCTCCCCTTCACCCACCGTGGCGACTTCCAACACCGCTCTCTTATGACTACCCCCATAATAGTTTAATCACCGCTTAAAATCTCGAGCGCGTCGTGGCGCGGCGTGGCGGCGGGAGCTGGTGGTGGTGCGGCGGTCGCGGGTCGCGGGTCGCGGCGCCCGGCGGCCCGTCGCGCCCTCGATGCAATCGCCCCTTTAAAATCTGTGCCCGGCCGGCTGGCCAGCCACGCAGCGAATGCCTCGTATTATGGTAAAATCCGGCGAAACGCATTTACTTTACCCCGGGCCGCTGTAATCGGGGGGCACAGGCACGCGAAAGACGACCAGCAAGAGTGTACATCACCAGGACAGGTAACAGAGAAAAAAAAACTGAAAAATTAAAAATAAATTAGAAAATGTATTTTTTCTGGAAAAGTTGTGACTTATTGGAGCCCCTGTGCTATTCTTTGTCTTTTACAGCCATCTACCACCACCTCGGGTTCTCGTCGCAAAGGTCGGCGTCATTTTCAAGCAACTAATGACCCAAAGCCAAAGGACCCCTTTAGGAAGTATCCCCATACGTGACAATTTTCCCACTTTCCCACGACCTTTTAGTAGATAATTTTTTTTTCCAGCGAAGTGTTATTAAGCGCCCTCCTGTGACCGAGCGCGACGCGAGGACTTGAGGGGGCGCGCTGGACACGCTGACCGGCGCGACGTGAGACACGCACCCTGCGTGCGACACACGCACGTCGCTGCCGCGCCACGCCGCGCTATGCCACGCCGCGCAAGGGCTCGCCCGCGACTTATCTGGTAGGGAAATGAGAGCAGGCCCGCACCGCGCCCGTTATCTCGGAATTCGTTAATATTGTATCATTAGTCGCAGATTACGTAAATGTGGAAAAAAGGGCTGCTCCGCTGGGCCGGGCGGGGTGAGCAGGTGATCCAGCTGACCGCGACCTCGTGCGACGGTTTAAATAACCCCCGCCGTAACCACCACGCGCACCCCCCCTCCCTCCTTTTAGAAAGTGGGGCACCTTACGCAGCGCCAGCTTGAGTCCTCGCGCTGCAGCGCAACCCCCTAGTCTGAGACGGCTTTGCTCAGGCCCGTGCGCCCCCGCGTCTAACCACCGTCCGTGTCTGTGTAGTCGAAAAAAAGAGAAAAAGCAGAGGGCACGGAAAAGCCTCGCACGACAAATAATCTGTACGCACACGCAGCTTCCGGTATACTCGGCGCTACTCTGTGTGTCAGGGATGTAAGAAGGGAAGGGGTCAAGGGGGAGAGGGGGTGGGAGCAGGGGTTGCAGCGCGGCGAGAGCAACAAGCCCTGGCACAAAATTACCCTGTTCGCCCTCCTGACAGAGGCTCTGTGGGGGTGGTGCGGGGCGTGGCGGGTGGTATGCGCCCGCGAGGCGTTTCCCCGTTCTCCTCCGCGGTATGTGTTTGGACCGAGCTTGTCATTCGCACGAGTCGCACAAACGCGTGCGGCAAATTACAGATGCGCGACAAAGTTGGCGCCTTTGCATTAATCGTCAAACATTTTGATTACACACAAAGTCTGTCGTCGGTCTTGGTAGATTTTAAAGACTTGCGAAACAATTCGATAAAGACGGGCTGCTGAGTAACTGTGCCTGGAGGAGGGCGTGTCGGCCATGCGGGATGAACGAACAGTAATCTTACGCGGGCCCCTTCTCTGCACACTATCAGTTACGCGCCGGGCTTGTGTCGACAGGGACGAGGCACAGGGAAGAGGGGGTAGCAGCAGTAGCGCCCCCTCTCCAACCCCCTGCAATTTCATGTCAGCAGACCCCTCCTTCCCGAGCGCCTCCCCTTCGCCCCCGAGTATCCCCCCCCCTCCCCCCCCTTCATCCCCTTTTGCTCGTACCGTACCGTCGTCGTTCTTCGACTACCATCAAGGACTTGGCGTGGGAAGGCATAAGGGGGGGGGGGTAGCTCCCCCACCTTTTTGAACGCCGCTGCTTCATCGTATAATTACGCTAATAGAAGGGGAGGGGGACATTATTTCGTGTTCTGCCCGGCCGGCCGCGCGACTTCACGACACTGTCCTTATCGCCACGTCCAGTCGGAAAGTATACTGCACAAACATTGCGTCGCAAACTAATTTTTATTCTAAAAAACTGGAACGTTAATCGGCTATCTTTATCAAAATCATCAATCGGCCGCAATCGGCTTATCATAACTGGAACGTTAATCGGCTATCTTTATGAAAACTGGAAACTTTTACCTTCGGGTAGAGACCGACCACAAGGGACTGTCTAAAAATAATATTTCTGTCATGTAGTCAAACAAATCTATGATGTGGACTATGCGTGAGCGTGAAAGAAAACCAAAACCACACAAATAAAAAGGATGCATGGATAAGCTCCTAGACAAAATGACGGAAGAAAGCGAAAAGGAGGCGAATTAGGAGGAAAATTAGGGAGGAGAGGGAAAGTGGAATAGCGGGAGGAGGTGAGATCAGAGCGAGACAGAGGAAAGCAAAACTCTCAAAATTGAAAAGAAAGCACTGGGCTGGCAGAAAAGTGGTTGGTAAACGGATCCCGTTCATCACAAGTCAAGCGCAAACGGATTCCGTGTGCGCTCGCCAAGTGGGGTGGGCAGCAGGCGAGGGGCGTACGGAGCGGAGTGGGGAGAGAGGGAGGAGGGCAGGACAGTTGAGGGGAGGGGGAGTATTACTTAAGGGCCGCTGTGTGGGGCGAGGGTGCGGTGGCGGCAGGGGTGAGCGTGTGAGTCCCGGAGAGCGGGAGTATGAGAATGAGAAATTCTACGGGCTCTGAGGAGGAATAAGACAAGGTTGTCGAGAGCGCCAAGACTTCCTTGAGGGGAAGACCCTCACCTCAGGTCTCAACTCAGGTCAGAGGTAGGCGGTAATTGAAAACCGTTTGCGATTCCTGGAACTGTTAGTCTGTTTACGCGGAAAAGAGGCGCGCCTGAAGCAGTACAAGGCGAGGGTAACTATTCATGTCTCCACTTTCCAATTATCATGAAATAGACGCTACGTTTGGCTCCTTTACAAGGAAAAGTGCAGTATAACAAGAGTGGACGGGGCGAATCAGACACCAGGTATTTTACTCCATGCTGAACAAATTTGTTGGTGCCGACAATAAGGGGGGGGGAATAAATGAAAAGTAATCAAACGCCAGTTTTCTACAGCGGCTCTCTCTCTCTCTCTCTCTCTCTCTATCTCTCTCTCTCTCTCTCTCTCTTCGGCCTCCTGTCTTTACCTGACTCGCGACGCCAAAGGAGGGCTGCGTCCTAAAGACTCCAGTCTTTCGCAACTGCGTCCTCGCGGGGTTGATGTGCCTGGGCCGAGGTCTTTGCCGCTCGCGGTTGTTCCGGACGCAGCCCTTTGGCACGCGGTTTAATGAAATTTTCTTCTTCTCTTCCTGCTTTTCCGCCTACTTCCCAGCAACACACTCTTCAGAGAGTCGGGAGCGTAAAATAAAAAGAACGGAGAAGTTTTATACATCACAGAAGAAAACAACAAAAGCAACTATACGAAAACTGAAGTGCTCCGTGTTGGTAAATTAGTAGAGGTCATATATAGCAGTATAGCTGTCTCTTTGCGAGTTGGCGAAGTATGGCAGGTAATTGAGAAAAACTGTAGTTAGGAATCTAAAACGTGATCATCGGCGACCTCATCCTTGGCTTTGACGCCCTCCTCGCGTCCCCGGCTGCCTCGTCGGTTCAATAGTTGAATCCTGCAGGACGACGACGTCAGTGCGGCGTTGCGGCGTGTCCCAGCCACCTGCCTGGCGTGGCACCCCCCTGCTTGCAGAACAAGAGGAGCCGACGACGACGCCAAGGATTCGCTACAAAACATCTCATTACACTGCCGTCACCGGGAGCCGCGGGGGGTCTCGGGGAGGGGAGGGCGGGGGAAGGGCTTTTCGACAGAGTCGCGCAGTCGGGAGAGAGAGAGGGCGCGGCGCGGGCGCTCCGAGGCGACGGCCGAGGTTGGGCTGACACTCGCCTTTTGCCACCCTCGCCCCCGCGGAGCCCGCACCCTCGCCGCACCCTAGCCGCGCTCCTCCTCCTCCCTCACCAAAGACCACCTCTTTCACACAACCTCTCTCTCTCTCTCTCCCTGCCTCTCTCTCTCTCCGCCGCGGGCGGCGTGTTTCACATTGGCCGCGAACTCGGCGACTTTAAGGCCGCGCCGATGTGTGGGAGGCAACACAGCGAGCTTTCGCGCCTCGGTGGTGGCGGGGCGTGGCGTGGCGTGGCGGGGCGAGGGTCTCCTCTGCGCTTGTCATGTAATTATTACCGTGTCCGTCCCCGCGGACCTCACGCGCCCTCCCTCCCCCCTTTCCTAACTCCTCCAACTCCTGGCCTAATTTCCCCTTCCGAATCCAACGCCTAATTTCCGTGCATCGCCTAGAGCCCGGCGCTCCTCAACGGTCCAGCAGCAGCAGCAGCAGCGGTATGCATCCAGGCGGGGGATGATCGAGCGCTCCAAAGGTCTTCTCACGGGGAGCAGCAGCCCGGCGATGACTTCCACCACCACCTTCGCCCTCGCCGTGTGGTGCCGCCGTCGAGGCCTCCGCGGAGGCCTCCACACAATGAGATGGCTCGGGCGTCACGCGGCGCGTCACGGGAGGCGAGGCGGGAGGAGCGCGGCGCTCTCCATGCTCTGCATCTTAGGAGCGGCGGAGTGCGCGGGAGCGAGAGCGAGGCGCGATGTTCTGCTTGCTAACAAGGAGCGATAATATTTTTGAAAAATCAAAAAAATAAATAAGACTTATTGTTTTTGAATTTTACAGTTATAACAATAATACACTTCTTAAAACGCAACAGAAAAATAAGTTAAAAATGCCTCAAGTTAAATGACCTTATCAAAGAATCCAAAGTGCGCGCGGCAGATCGAAACAGCTGATCGGCGGAGGAGTCGCGGTGCGCTGCTGCTGCTGCCGCTCTGCTCTCCTTGATGATAGACGTCAAAGAACGTCGAGATTCCACCGCGCTTCCGGTCTTTATCTCGCACGCGCGTAACGGCCGCCGCGCCTCACCGACCGGCCGGCCGGCTGGGCTACTCGACGAGGACTTTTAAACGCGCGAAAGGTAAAAGGGGGAGGGGGGCATTTAAACCAACGCGCAACGCGCGGGAGTGCAAGCGCGAGGGCCGCCCACCCCCATTGCTGCAGCGTCGTGCAACGCGAGACGCGCCGCGCGCGCTGCTGTTGCGGTCGGCACAAACAACAACAAAAGACAACACCATGTCGTCAGCGTCTTCCGTCTCTGTCCCGCTCAAGGGGCGCGACGCAACGAGGACAGCTGTTTCCGGTGAGCCACGTGCCCGACGGCGAGGGCGGGCGCGCGCGCGCAAGGCAAGGCTCTTCTTCTAGCCGGCGAGAGAGCGCGCGCTCGCGCCAAGGAGCCGCGCCGCGGTGCTGTCATGTCACGGGGGCGGGGCCACGAGGGCGGGGCGTTGTTGGGGTGCATCATCATCAGCTGATGTGGAGCAGCAGCAGCAGCAGCAGCAGCGTGCCGCCACAAGAACTGGTCCTCTCCTCTCCACCGCCGCGCCTGCTCCCATTCACCGACAAACGTCTTCACGAAATCAAACTACAAAACGCAACGTACCGCCTCGCGGGGTGGGCAAAGCAGGGGAGGATGTACTCACTCACGCCAGCAGAAGTCTAGGAGCAGCCTCCCCAAGACCCAAGCCCGACCCACCTCCCCCACACTCGGTACAGCTGTACTCTAGAGTACCGCACTCCACATTTTGCTTCACGACTTCACCATCGCTCTGCTGAGCTGAGCGTCGTCCAACTCCCCGCACCGTCCAACAGCTCCCCGCGCCGCCAGCCGCCGCCGCCCCTCTCGCCCGCGGCCAAACAGATCATTTCAATGGCTGGTCCGCCCCGTTCACGCCGATACAGTCGTACGTACGTACAATAACGGGCCTGCGCGCATTACGCGCGCATCCAGAGCCAGCCAGGCGCGCTGAGCAAGGACAAAGAGGCCGTGCCCTCACAGTCACCGGCACAGTCAGGAGTCAGTTTTCATTATTTCTTTGAGAAGAGAGAAAAGACAGAAGAATAAAAAATACGCGTTAATTTATTGGACGCATAAGTGGAACAATTTGACTTTTACCTGACGATGATAACTAGAGCATGGTTAGTTCTCACTCTGCAAACCCGTGCCGAGTACTGATTGTGCTCCAGTTTCATGGTGTGACACTGTTGTACGACACTGAAGTTTTCAGAGTACAGAAATCGCGCGCGAAAATTCACTTTCCCGTTTTCCGGCTCTGACAGGTACCTTCCCATTCTTTCCAACATAGAAACCAGAAAAAACAACAAGAACTTCTAAATCAGGACGGTTCGATGGAGTCAGACGGCTGAGCAGCAGCAGCAGCAATCCATTATGCCTTCTCTGCTCTCAATTATATCACATTACAGCTCAACGGGCAAAATACGGCCGGCGTGGCAGAAACAGTATGGCAAACAAAAGCAGCGTGCAATGAATGAAACAAAAACAGCCCGTGAGAGAGAGAGAGAGAGAGAGAGAGAGAGAGAGAGAGAGAGAGAGAGAGAGAGAGAAAGGTGCGGCTCGCGGCACTTGTCGAATTACGCTGCCGTATCTTAATTTCGTGAAAAAGTACTCGAGGTGCGTTCACGGCTCGGCGGGCGGGGAGGCTCGCTCCGCGGCCCACCCGACCCGGGCGACAACGTTATCGAGCTCCTGGACCGACGGTTACGTCAAGCGGCAGCCGCTGTTGGAAACACAACATCACTCCCCGTAATCTAATTTCGGAGCGTCCATACATAATGCGTGTGTGTAGCATACGCGAAGTGTGCGTGACGAAAATCGGACGAATAAAGGTAGCAGACAAAATTGCGCAAATAACTCGCTCGGTGGGAGGAGGAGCTTGCAAAAAAAGAAGAATGTCGTTCGAGACATCATCGCTGGAGCAGCCAGTGACGGCAGTGGCAATGCACTCGCGGGGGGCCTGGCGCACACAAAAGGCTGAGAGGTAACGTGTTGTGCCATCCGCCCAAAGCGGTCCTCGGCAGGGGGGCGGCCTCCGGCTAAATGTGTGTCCGGATGAACTCCGATGCACCAGTGACATCATGTCTCTTTATCGAAAGAAAAAATTATCCACGTCTGCCCTGGAAGAAACAAAGGTATGAATCAACACCAATATTGGAGTGTTATTGACTTTAGTGGTTGACACTTTGGAGCTTTTATAAAGGCACCAATATTTAGCACCTTTAAAGGGCACTACACGTAAAAAGAATGTCTTGAAATCCGAGGAAACGTCTTGGATTTCAAGGTCGTGTGGATAATTTCAAGATTGGCCCTTGAAATACCAGACTGTCTTGAAACTCGTACCATCCAAGGGAAATCATTGGAATTTTTGTCTGGTATTCAAGGGTTTTTCTTGAAGCAGGATCTGGGTACTTCAAGGAACACCCTTGAATACCAAACGAAAATTTGAAGGATTTCCCTTGGAAGCTACGGTTTTCAGGACAGAGTCTGGGATTTCAAGGGCCAATCTTGAAATTACTCACCCGCCCTTGAAATCCCAGAAATTTCCTGGGATTTCAAGAAATTCTTTTTACCGTGTACTTCCTGCCTTAGTTTTTCCAGTAAGAACGTTACTAGCATTACTTTCCACTGATGTATAGAGAGAGGTTCAATAACATGCCAAACTTGTTCTCGAACACCCCATCAAAAGCCCATCTCGTTCGAGTAATGATAACTCAGCCCATAACGAGCTGGTCCTGCTTTGGCATGCTCCATCCATCCCCTCGCTCAGCGCTCCACTTTTACACCGCGAGGCCAGGTGTCCCTCTGGAGGGGCGGGGCGGGCGGGGCGAGCCGAGGAGGAAGGCGCGATGCGCGGAGTCGCTCCACAGGAAGCAGCCGTCTCTCGCGGGAGCTCCGGAATAAAGACGATTAACAAGAGGCTGCGCTGGGCCCACCGCTCCACGCGATTTTTCGACTATTCGATCAAACACTGCTGCAATAACTGCCTCGCCCCCGAGGCTGCGCGGCGTGGCGGAAGAAAATAGCTGAGCGGGAGAACGAGGGAGAAAGCGATCGACAACAACTCGGATGGGTCATTTCCCCAAGAGGGATCGCAGCGCAACTCGTCCAATTATGTTTCCACAAACCCTTTAGTCGTCCGTAATTTGAATGCAATTATGCAGAATATCCCTGAAAGTTTACCTGAAATCATGCAATAATAATAATCACAACCCAGTCGGAATCTGGCTTAAGTACTGCCGGCAATCTTGTCATATCTTGGCTGCAATCCACTAAAATTTTACTGCAATCCTTCAGGCGTGTACGCCAAAGTAGGAGTGCATCGTTGTGTCCTTCCTTTCTCTCTGGTACAAAAAATTCAAAGTTTGTAGTGATCTACTCTACACAAAATCTTGTCCACATCGGGAATGCCAAATCAATGAGAGAGAATGAGGGAAAAAAGGAGAGAAAAAACATCGTGCCTCTCGTCGTGGGAACTGGAATAAGATTGACGCTCCTCCCGCCCCACTCAATCCAAATTAATAGACTGCAGCGATGAGCCTCACTGCACCACAAAAGTCACCACAAAAGCCTTCCTTTTCCTCCCTCTCTCCAGATGTCTCTCTCATTCTCTGCACTCCTTTACGGTGCCCTCTTCCTACAGCGCAACCCCTGACCGGGAAGAGCAAAAGGGTTGGCAGAGACCTGCGTCTGGACCGCATAGCATCCCACAATCAGAGATGAGGATGTCACCTTGTCACCTCGCAAGGGTTGTATTTTTTTAGACTAAAAGCGAAAAATTTGCGGTCCCTCATATACAGTTGCGAAGGATCGCGAGGGGTTGCTGGAGACCCTAGGGGACGGGAGAGGAGCGGCGAGCCGGTGGAGCGCCAACCCTTTCCGGGACAGAGGAATAGACCCTGAATTGTTCACCTCGATTTCCCTCTGAAACATGCTTATTTTAACGAGGAAAGGATTGAGCCAATCCTAGAATTTTATCGTTTTATTCCATTTCCTTCCCTCTTTGGGGGGTAGGGAGGCTGTGGGAAAAAAGAGGCATGGGAGATGGCCGACGCAGCAGCACAAACGTGCAAAAGCTCGCTGTCGCTTTGATCACGTATTCATTTTGTATAGATCGCGTAAAACGCAAGCCGGGCGAGAGGGCCATAATGACCGACAGACTGATTTACCACCGCGGAAGCGGAGCAGAACCTGCGCCGTTGAATGTGGTTCAAGCACGAAGGCGTAATCATTGTCGAAGCACCCCAAAACGTCCAAAGTGAAATGGATAATAGGGAGTATGGCGAGTACGGAGGAGCTTCTACGAAGAGAAAGGGGAGGGTGCTGCATCACGAACACTCTTATGGAACACACAGACTTGCGCATGCACACACAGCCACACACACTCACATACACACGTCAAGTCACCTTGAGGGAGACTTCTTCGCAGCCACTCCTCCGCTCTCTTTGAAAGCGCGCGCTCCCGGCGAGACAAAACCAAAAGTCTGACATCCATTGTGGTTGTGCTGCTGGTGACCTTTTGATTGCACGCCCAGGTCGCCGTCTACATGATCTCGCTGTCTCTGTCTCCCCCCTCTCTGGACGCATTACATCTTCTCACTCGCACCTTGTTCGTTAGGTACAAAGTACACCGACCCGCGAAGCTTGAAGGTGGCGCGAAACTGAACGCGTGGTGCGTATATATGATGGCAAAATGATGTGCGAATACACTAAAGATGTACTCCGCAGAGGTGACTGCGACACACAACATGGATATTCTTATTTTTCCCAGACGCACCCAGGTTAATGAGGTCACAGCGTGCGGCCCCTCCCCCCTCCGGGCCCGCCCCTGCTGGAGCTGCAATTATCGCGCCGCGGTACCTTTCACACATCTCCCCCCCCCTTCCCCCCTCGAGACACTGCCGCACAACTATCATGGCAACAATCATACTCTTGCTCCCCATACCTTTATGCCTTCCCTTTCTGACGTCGTGACTTCCGGTCGCGGCCGTCAAGTCTGCTGCTGCTGCTGCTGCTCAATGGTCCAACGTGCGCGGCGGCGGGTCCTATTGCTTCTCTCCGCGGCCGAAAATAACGTGTTCGCTCGTCCAAGTGGGCGCGGCTGCTCTAGGCTAGCTCCATTACACCACTCACACACACGCACCTGCGTGTGCCGACTACACACACGCACACACACACAGGGACGCACGTACCCCCCGCGTGGGAATGGAATGCCGATGGGGCGAAACATATATATCCCCCGCAATAAACAAGCCCTCTCGCTCGCCCACCATGCACGCACTTTAGGACAGTGAAAGCAAAACGAGTGGCGTGTGTTTGTGTTGTGTACGTAATATTTTTTCGGCCAGTCAACACGATGCCACCAATTTTTAAAAAAATACATTTTAAAAGATGGCTAAAATAGTGATGCAAAAAAATCAAACAAACTGTAATGATAATTTGTCTAAGCACAGTGTGCCGCGTGGGAAACCCCTTTGGCGCTACGACTGTTGACCTTGGTGTTTGGCTTCGTGGCGCCCAGGGGCAACCCCCGCGCTCGCCGATACTAGACAATCACCAGGACCTGGCGCGGCCCAGCGCCCCGGGCGGAGTGCGCGGCGCGGCACCCGCGGGGAGGGTGCTGCCGGGGGTGGTGGGGTAGGCGAGAGCGAGCAAGAGAGAGAAAGAGAGAGGTGGAGAAGTGGCAGGAAAACATTCACAGTACACACTGCATGCACACTACACACGAAACTTAAAAAACGTTTTTTGGTAAAAACGTTCACCTTCTCCCTCTGTCGCGTTCTGTGCAATTATTTGGACGCGTTATGCACTTTTATACAGCGTGACACGCACTCGTGTGTAGGGGAGGAGGACATGGGTCCCCCGCTCTGGCCGCCCCTATGGCCGTCCTGGTCCCGGTCCAGTACGGGGGACAATAGCTCGGAAGGCAGTCTTTATGCTCTTCACGGGATGGCGCTAGAGCCGGTTACAAGGCCCCAGAGCCCTCCCTCCGCACTCCGGTCACTTTTCGACACACGCGAATGCTGCACTATTTGGGCGCACTCTAGCGGGGGTCGGGAGGAGCGGAGGGGTTGCTACGAGCCCCATTGTACACAAGCGGCGCGAAAGTAAAGTAACGGAACGTTTCGTCTGGAATTTCCTCAAACAAAAAATATTTGTTGTTTTTTTCAACGAAGATGAACTGAAATTTTTAACATTTTAAACAGATCAATAAAATCACATTTTTGTAATGGCATACAACATTTTTGCTCACACATCACCAATCACCTCACCACTGCTCGTTTTTCCGCCATAAAAAACACACACCATTCCGGAAAAAGTTACCATGTAAAGCATCCTGTGTACCGCCGCGCGTCCCTCGCGCCACCCCTTTCTATTCAAGGAGGAGGAGGAATGGGTGGAGGGAGGAGG
>NW_026267160.1:319093-322619 GCF_000697945.3 Frankliniella occidentalis | reverse complement strand
TGATGGCTTTCAGATCAAAGGCTGCTACGTCAAAGTACGCATACACTGTCACAGCAAGTGCGAGACAGTCCGCGACACTTCCGAGAATGTTATTCAAAATACCCGTTCTTCTTCGGCAGGTGTAAAATATAGGAAGAGGGGGAGGGAGAAAGGGAGAGAGGGAGAGGGAGAGAGGGAGGGAGAGAGAGAGAGAGAGAGGGAGGGAGAGAGAGAGAGAGGGAGAGATGAGAACAGCCCTCGTGCTAAGGGTTGAGCTACGCCCGGCTACGCCCCTGCCCGGCGTGATTTAATCTCGCCGACTGTCGTTAGCTCCCGGCTCATAATTAAGCACGCCTCCTCGACCTGGATGTGTGCGGTTCCGCCCCGCCCCCCATCACTTCCACCCCGTCCGCTCCAGGCCTGCTCGAGCCCCGAGCAGCTGTGCGGGTTGCCTACCACCGACTGCAGCCCAACTGGGTCAGCTGAGGCGGCCACGAAAATGACTACTACCCACCCCGTTCACGCAGCTCCCCCCTCGGCTGCGTGGCAACAGCGTCAACACATTTTGTTCATTGGTCGTCGTTATAATATTGGTTGAAAAGCTCTCTGGCAGAACCCGCGTGAAGGAAAACGCAGTGTGCTCCGGAATGGAGGCTGGAACAATTTCAACCAGCAAACCATTTATGAATAGAACCTGGGTGTCCTAAAGCCACGCACGCGGCGGGCGGGGTATGGCCGCGCCCTCTCTGTCACCGCCGCATCCACCCCTCAGCGGGTGGGCGATCCCGCACCCACCACCCACCAGAGTACACACCTCGAGGCGGTGCCGGGGCGGGGCGGGCAGGCCGCAGCGGGGCAGAAGGCAGCAGGTTGCGGGGGCGTGGCGGGGAGGGGCGTGGCGGGGCGGATCCTGGTTTGGTTCGCCGACGCCCCCCTCTCCTCTTCTCTCCCGCTTGCTCCACACAGAGGTCACAGAAGGGTTCGGCACAGCCATAGCCACCCCGCCCGCCGCAACCCGCCACGCCCCGCCGAGGGCTTCGCAAACCAGCCGACCCAACTGGTGCGGCGGGCTCGGCTCAGCACGCACAGCCAGCGTAGCCCCAAGCCTGTCCTAATATTGTCTCTCGCCCAACCATCAGACCGAAATCCAATCTGCTCTGAGCCACGGCGCCCAGCCCCGCACACTGCTAAAAGCATACAGTAAATATTTCGCCGTAAGCTACACCAAGTAGCAAGTGCAATGCGCGGTGAATTTTTCACCGCAACCAAAAAAGTAACTTACAGCAGCTAGGGATCCCTAGAATTAAAATCGATTTTAACTCTCCAGAAAAGTATTTTGGGATTGTGAACTATTCTTTACTGAAAATCTTTCAATTTCTTCATAAATGTTTACCAATTTTTCTAGAAATATTTGAAATTTTGTCATTTTTTCTACTAAAGCATTCAGTTTTTCGGGAAAACCTGGCAATTTTCAGCCCCACAGGGAGGGATCAGCTTGGTGTCAGTCAGGCGGCTGCGCGGGGGCGCTACACACAGTGTCAGCAAATGAGAACATTCAAAGAGCAGAACTTTGAGAAGTACCAGTCTTGAGCTGACTATCACTCAGCTCTCATCGCCTTTCACCAGACCCACCCGGAGGTTGAGCTCCCCTCCAACACACCTTTCCGTTCAGCGCCCCTCCCCCACCCCTTTCCCTACATCTCTCTCTTTCTGTCTCTCTGGCTCGCTACCCCACCCCCCTCTGGTTTTGCCGCATGGGGCCCCCGCCCTCGGCCGCAATTCATCCAGCCCATCCATTGTGGGGATGAAATTACTCAGAATTGTGAATAATTAATGTCGTTTAGTTTTAATTGAATGATGGTTTCCCCATCTCGCGCTTCTGTGCCTTGTCCTATGCCCTTTGCCATACCAATGGCTTTCTCTTTCTCCCTCTTACTCTTCCACTCTCTCCTTCATAACCCTTCCAAAATTTTTCTTTTCCATCGGAGACTATCCTGTATGTCCTCTAAATTTTTGCTTCAAAGTTTCCGCCCAACCGACGAGAACCGGAGGTTTTCGTTTCAAGATCATTAAATGGATAAAAAAGCAGTGCAGCCGTATGGTTTACCGCTTAGACCATTGAACAAATGCGGAGACCATGAACCGCGAACCGCTCGCCTCACAAACAAATATTTATCACCTGCCGTAGGAGCTGCCGTAAATTTGCAAGGAATTGGAAAACGCGAAATACAGCGACGTCCTGTGTGTGTGCGCGGGTGGTCGGCGGAGGGGGCGGCGCCGCAAGGACGATGATTTGTGGGCGTTTTATTCGACTCGGAGCTAAACTGTCCTTTACGATAAGACGAATGGTCGGTTGCGTCGCCGTATAAAGAAGTAAAATAGAAAAGACGTTGCACACAGAACAGGCCGACCCAAAACACCCATTACAATGTAATATGCAGGTGATAACCACACAAAAC
The DNA here is from genome assembly GCF_000697945.3 of Frankliniella occidentalis. NCBI lineage: Eukaryota > Metazoa > Arthropoda > Insecta > Thysanoptera > Thripidae > Frankliniella > Frankliniella occidentalis. Next base: position 320,181 of record NW_026267160.1, on the reverse strand, counting down.
TGCTCTGCAGACAATACGATTTGAGAGACACACACGTTCGGGTACTTGTCATGCACAATGACACACGAAACACATTTTACGCGCGCTCTCGTCGGGTCACTACTTGGCCCCTCGCGCGCCGCACTCGTCATTCGGTTACTGGAGTGGCCGCGCGAAATAAAACAAAACCATACGCGAGGCCATCAATGAAAAACAAGAACGTTTTCGGTCGTGGGCACGCGCGCCTCGCTCTAAACGAACCACAATTATTAAGAGTGTAACAAATAATTATCGTGAGGGCGACGCGTGTCGCCGATCACCTCTCACCCGCCCGCTCCCCGCGCGAGCACGCGCATCGCGCCCGCTCACCATTGTTGCCAACATGTTGCATTTTTATTTAAACAAAAGCAGCAGCACCGTAAAAACGATGTCTGATTTTGTTCAGGGAAAAGAGAAAACAAAAGCTCTCACAATTTGGGGAGAAGTCCTCAGATTTTAAGGAGGATGCTCTCTCCTCACAATGTGAGTGAAATTCACACATTTTTTGAGACCTCAAAATCTGAGGAATTTTCCCTTTTTCCTCCAAAAAAATAGACATGAGTCTTACCATGAGCATTTACGAGGCGGTTTTACTGTTGTTTTCAGGAAAAGGCTCTCAAGGACTAAATTCACCAGAGATGCACGCCACCGAGTGTTTGGTTTTAAAACCTTGAAATTCAATTTGATAGTTGCGCTCAAACGGTCCTCTGACGAACCGGCCGGCAAGACAAAAGGATACCAATAATGAAAAGTTCCACCAGGAGTATATGCTCCGCGCTTCATGGGAATGAAGTGCAGAGCTGGCAGAGAAAACAATGCGGCACGAGGACGCTCGGCGGCTACCGTCCGGCACATCAGTGACGCCTCATTGGAGAACGGGGAGAATGAAACGGAGAACGGGAGAGAGTGCGCATATGAGCGAGGGAGAGAGGGAGAGAGGGCTCTCGAACCTAGTCGCGCTCACTTCCAGCCCAATAGGCCGATGCGGCATCAGCAGCAGCAGTGTGCTTTCTGAGGAGAAGACAGACATCCATTATGTCACGTGTGCCTGTAACTCGCGAGCTTCTCCA
>NW_026267160.1:317173-317667 GCF_000697945.3 Frankliniella occidentalis | reverse complement strand
TCCGCACCCTTTCGCTCGCACCCCCGTACGCACAGCTCTCAGTGTCTCCCTCATTCTCTTCGCCGCTCCAAAGTGATGTCGTTTCGCTGGACAAAGGCCTCCCGCTTCCCCAGGGCCGCCAGCTCCAGCAGCCTCTGGCTCCAGCCTCTGCCTCCAGCAGCGGCTCCGGCGATGGGCCGCCCCGCCCCGCCGGGCCAATCCGGACGTGATAAGGCCATCAGATAGTGGGGTCAGCCCCGCCCCGCCACACACCACACCACACTCACACGTCGCAAAGTCGAAAGAGAAAAAACATACAAATAAAATAAAAAACACAAAAAAAGACGGAATAGACATGTATGAATTTGTAATGTTGCATGGTGGACGGAACGGTTGTCTACATTTCGAACGCATAGAGCGACGAGGCGGGTTGCAACACAGCTTCAAAATAGTGTGCCGCCAGATAAACGGGCATTCTTGTCAAAAGGGCGTGAGAAACCAGTCTACACCTCTCT
>NW_026267160.1:301979-305027 GCF_000697945.3 Frankliniella occidentalis | reverse complement strand
GAGAGAGAGAGAGAGAGAAATAAAAAGTGCGAGTTAAGTGCACTCCAAATCACAGCTATACATACGGTACAGCATGTCAGGTCAGGCTCAAGACGAATGCGAACAACGCTGCCGAACGGCGGTAAGCCGTCTTTAAGTCTGCGAGTATTAGAGAGATCTACGCTGGAAAGAGGTGCCATGAACACGGCAAAATGTCAAAAAGGGGGGCACAGACTCGGGCCGTTGAGGTGCAAGTGCCACGAACTCTGCCCATTCACGACACGAGTGCAGATACGGCCGCGGTGACGGGCATGGGGGGCACGGCCGGGGGACACATTCATGTGCGATTGTGGAGCGATCCTCTGGGAGAGGAGAGTGTTTTTTCAGTTCTGGTCGCAGAGACACAGTCCGTGCCTCGTCGCGCGCCCGGCGGCACGCTTTGGGCGGGGGAGTCTCTGGTCGTGCGCAGTTTTGAAGGCTCTCCTGGTTGCGCTTCTGCTCTTTTGCTTCCGTCGCGCCACACTCACTCAGTATAACCCTGTCGGAATGATCAGTGCACTGCTGTACGTGTACAACCCAGGCAAACGCGATCTCAAAGGCCTTCCCGTGTTTTTGATGAGTTCACAAACTCTGCGTTGCGCGCTCTGGTTTTGAATACACCAGGTGGCTGATTCGCCCCGCCGTGGTTAGCCTGTACCGCATGTTACACGTGCGGGCGGGTGGCCTACTCGCGCGGCCCAAGGCGCCTTGGTCAGAGAGACGAAAGACAAACCCAACCGCAAGGGGCCTGCGTGGGTAGCAGTCACAACTCTAAGAGTGGTGGACGAAGCGAATCAGCCACCTACAGTAGTACTCGTATCGCTGTCAGCTAGAAAAATGAAAAATTGAGAAACACGCTTCAGGTTAGTTTCGATATTGTCCAATACATGCCCCCTTTTTCTTTTCATTTTTCCAATAATCGCTATCTTGCGGCCCTTTCGAGAGGAAGTCCCCCAGGTCCCCCTCCCCCTGTCCCAGGCGCATCGGTTTTTAATTGACCGTGAGCCGCCGCGCACACGGGCCTCCGGCCGAACTTATCAGAGCAGGCGTCGCGAATCGGCGGGAGAGGGCGGCGGCGGGCGGGGTCCGGCCCCCGGGACCCGGGACGGGTCGGAGGAGGCGTCGTCGTCGGCGAGCATCTGCGTCCTCCCCATCTGCGACGGGGCGGCGTCCGTCCGCCGTCGTCTCGGCCATCTGCCGCCGCCCATCCGGGGAGGCCATTCGATAAGCATCCAACGTATTTACGCGCAAAGTTTTCTCGACGACTTGCTGCGCTAATTTCTACGAGCAGCGCGCGCCGCCGGCTGACAATGCGCAAACTGTTATTTTTCATAATTTCAGTAGAGCCACTGTGGTAATATTTTTTTTTTTACTGAGAAAAAACAATCAGCGCCCAACATGAGTCTGATTGTCCGCGCACAATAATTTCTCCTCGAGATTAAGCGAAATTTTCACTATTCTTTAAGGTTTGTTACTTGATCCGGTCGGTTGTTTTAGCGCGCGTTCTGTTTGCACACTCTGATACATTATCTGGGACCCGCCTCCTCCTCCCGGAAACGAGACAGACTGGCGGAGGACAGACAGCTTCAGCATCAGCAGCCAGCAGACCACCACGAGCAGCAACAGACTAGCAACAGACCAGCAGCATGGTAAAATGCTTGGAAACGAATTTCTTTGCAAGGTTGCGAAGAAAATTGTAATGCTAAAAAGTGGTTCATATATTGCAAGGAATTCTATGCAAGCTGTCATAATTGGAAATAAATAGTTCGCAACCTCGCGAAGAACTGCACGTCAAAAATTGTGTCAGTTATCAGGAATGGGCTTTAGCATGGCTGGTCGCCAAGATAGGCTACGCGGGGCCCTCATGAGGTTAGCAACAAACTGTTGTTTTTTAACCATAAAAACCTGGCAACAAAAACAAGACAATTGTTTACGGTATTTTTCTTTTAGAATGTAGTTCGAACTGCAAAGCCTCAATAATATTCTTTTCAAGTGTTGCGAAGTAAATTGTTTGAAATACGAGCAGCAGCAGCGCGATACGCGCCCCAATGCCATCCTTGCTGAGCCGTTCTCGAGCTTCGGGGGCCGCGGGGCGCTGTTTTGGGTGATAACGGTCGTCCCTACTGCTTCTGCTGCTCGTCAGCACGATACGGAGCAGGAAACACGATCAGGAGGAACAATACTAAGATTCGCGAACTGTACACAGCAATATTACACAAAACTTCGCAAGCTGGTCTATGCAGCAAACGCGGTGCTCCCTCGTTGGAAGAGTTAATATTGAAGCAAGTTCGGCAATTAAAGTGTTGATATGCGTGTTTTATGATGCGCCCGCTCCACCCCTTCTCTCCTCCCATCTAGCGACGAGATGGGGTTGACGACGACGACGGTTTGCTCAGAGATTACTTTCTTGGAAGCGACCGGGCCGGGCAGGGACGTTGTTGGGGTACGTGGTGGTGTGATTTGGACAGCAGGGGCGGGGCGGCGGAGTAGGTCCTTTTTCGCGTGAGACTCCCAGCCACCCTTTGCGCCCCGCCCCGCCCGGCAGCCCCTATTCCTACCCGGTCCCGACGACGACTTCACAGAGAGGAGTTTTCCGAGAAGAAACGAGACTTTTATCACATTATCGCATCCTGCGGTCGCCTCACTCACTTCCGCCAACTCCCCGGTGGCGGAGAGGAGGAGAACGAGTGTATGATAATGTTGTGACAAAGACGAGGCGAGCGCTCGAAGTACATGAAGGGAGGACGTTATTCTCCTCGTGTGCACATGCGCGGGACTCGCGGTGAAAAGACGAAAGTCTGAGCGCATTATGTCGTACACAATCTTTCCACGCGCGGAACGAACACAATATTGCAGCGTTATACCAAATCGTCACGACACGGCAAACTGATATAATCAGAGGCAAAATAAAAATGCAACGCCAAATGCACCAAATAACACACAATCGTCGGTGCAGCTGCCGGCTCCTTATCGCCGGAAGAGTCGTGGCGACCCGGGCCCGGCCGGGCCGCGCGGATGGACCAACGCCGG
>NW_026267160.1:296160-301023 GCF_000697945.3 Frankliniella occidentalis | reverse complement strand
GGGGCGCCTCCCACCTTATTCCGAGCGCCCCTCCGGAACCTCCCCCCTCCTACCCCGGAACACTCCCGCCCCCGCGCGGCCGCGAGGTGCACGATGTCTTCCATTTCCGGGAGCGCGCGGCCCGACCCCCGACCCGGAGGTACCCGGAGGCTCGCGTGACGCGCCGCACTGCCCCCTCTTCTCGCTTCCGGGCGGCCCCTTCCCTCATTCCGCATGCATATCTTCTGCTTACTGCCGCATTTTGTCTCCCCGCGACCCCCTCCCCTCCCGGTGCAGGTCATTCGCTTGGACAACACAGCCACTTGGCAGGCACGAATCGAGCGGACGCGAAGACAAGTTTCCTAAATAATTCCCGTCTACTTCAACTACGCCACATTTGGACACCAGTGTTATAGATTGCCTATAGACATAAGGGTTTCCACATACCGACTTCACAGCTCCCGGGTTTCCTGGACAGGCGTTCCTCTTTGGTAGGCAACACTGGAAAACCTTGCTCATTAGGTTGCCTTCTTGTAGGCAGGGATTTCGCCTAACGGGGGTAAGCAACTTTGGCTACAGTCGATCCGTTTGGCTGAACCTCTTCCCGAGAAACAATCACGGGGATGGGTGCGGTCCATTCATCAGGCGAGTAAGGCGCACGCGGGGCGCACGCGACAAACCTTCTGCGGACGTTTATTAGGAGTATAATTAATTAGTTCGAGGCGCGTCGGTCTACATCGGGCGTTACAGTCAGTGTCGCACGGAAGAGTAAGGTTAAAAATAAAAAAAATAAAATAAAACAAGAAAAAAATATTGAAAGACGAGCCAGAAAAACGTACCGAGCGGGCGACTGGAAGGGGGGTGGGGGACGTGGGGTGATGCGGTTGTGAGAGATATTAGCCGGTCAATTAGTTGCGCGGCGCGGGGCGGTGGGGCCGCAGTGGGACGAGAGAGGGAGAGAGAGAGAGATTGTATGCAAATGGAACGCCCCCACACACGTGACAGGGTGTGACGGAGCGCGCCACCCCATGCGACAGAGCGAGATGGTTGAAAAACTCTCGGTTCTTCCTGGATGAGGTCGGGGTGGCGCAGGTGTGAGTCGTGCACGGACAATTTTTTGGTTTGTTCCGCCTCTCAATCATAACCTTAATACCGATCGAAACGGAAACAAGAGGAAAATATATAATATGAGGTAAATTCTACTTTAGGGGAGAAAATGATACAGAAACAAAACAATATTAGGCATTGAAACACGAATATGTATCAGTCAGCCAATTTTTTGCCCCCCCCCCCTTTTTTCTCTTACTCTTTTTTTTTGCAAACCTCTTCTTTAAAATAACAGACTGACGGCGCTTTGGACGATCCCGTTCCAAGAAGTTGGGAAGACGGCAGACAGTGAGGTGTCGGAGCAGTAGCAGCAGGTGGCACATGACGGGTTAGGAAGGCCATGGCGGCAGGCTGCGAGAGATGGACAAATTGGCGAGAGACAGACTAATTCATAGAGAAATAGGGGGAGGAGTGAGTGAGAAAGAAGGTAGAGTCCTCGCGCGCCCTGACTTCTCACGGCGCCCCTCCCGCCCAGCTCCCTCGGCTGCTTCCCCTTCCTCGAAATGGGTTCAGAGGTCAGAGGTGGCCGGGCGGCCCTCCTCCTACTCTTGTGTCAGTCGGAATGACGTGTAAAAGGAAAACGATTGAGCCGCAGAGCCAATAGACGAGGAACGTGTCGTTGTCCCTGCTCCACGCGGGCCGCCGCGCCCCGCGCGCCCACCATTCAGCCGCAGGGGCGGCGTCTCAAAGACTAGGGAGAGGAAAGAGCCAACCATAACGTTAAAACCCCTAAAACATATCACGGTGTAAATCCCGTAGGAAAACACTACCCGCCGCACCCCCCTCTCCCCCTCTCTCTCTCGGCATCCTCTACGGTGAAAGCTCAACCCTATTACGAATGGAATCCCAAAATTAGCCTCCTACCCTAATAAAACCGCGCAGTGCTACTGGTGGGCGTTGTGCGAGCCTAGCCGCCGCGCGCGAAGCCCTCTTTCTTACACTCCGCAAGAAGCACTTGGTGTACTCGAAATAGCCGGTGGACGTGCCGAGTCGCCGGCTGTCGTCCCCTGGTGCGGTCCTGCGAGGGGCCTTGCAGCGCCCTGCTGGGTGTTGTGCGAGAGCGCCCCTCGTCGGCCGGCAGAGATTATTCATCGACGCTTGTACAACCGACCGGCCTGTGCGCCATTCGCACCGACAACAGGAGGCGGACGGAGCGCTCTAGTCAGAGAAAGAGAGAGAGAGAAGGGGGGGGGGGGGGGGGGAAAGGAGTGGATCATCCAAAACTTCCTGCTGCTGCAGTTTCGCGCAGCTCGCGGCTACGGCACCACCGTGCATCCTGCCACCGTACCGTGCGCGTTCGTGCGCCACCGGACGCGTGCATAGAGAGAGAGAGAGAGAGAGAGAGAGAGAGAGAGAGAGAGAGAGAGAGAGAGAGAGAGAGCGCACGGGCCTTGGGGAGGGGGTCGTGTGCCGCACGTCGATTACCGGGCGCGCTCCCCCGCGCCGCTACACGATCTAAAGTGATATCAAAACGACCCGCGCGGCTGCCCGGCCCGCCCCCGCCCCCCCTCCAACACCTCGCGGAGGACGCCCTTGTTCCATAAATCCAGGCAGGTAATGAGCGCCGGGACTTCTGTTGGCGGGTGTGGCGGGCAGGGCCTGCAGCGCGGCAGTCAAACGCCGTGTGCAAATCGGCAGGCCGAGGCGTAAAGCGTACACGCCTTGCAACAGCGGCTCAAACAGCCTCGCGCGCGCTCCCCGCCGCGCCGCGGGCCGCGCGGGCCGGGCGGGCGATAGCGCCCGCCGACATTGCCCAGATCAGAGATGAAAAGTACAAGAAAGTCATAATAACGCGTCCCGTTGCGCGCGTGCTGCGAGAACAGAGGTGGGTGGGGGTAAAAGAAAGGCGCGTAAAGTTTGATCAAGTATACTGTAAGATAAGGCGAAAACCCCCCCCCCCTCCTCAAAAAAAATATCTGAGAACGTGGTTTTCCAAAAACATTGTTAAAACGGAAAATTCCGAAAAATTGGAAAACAAAAACACAAAAACTGAGTTCAATAACAACAACAAAAGCGAAAATTTCCGAAAATAAGTCTGCAAATTTATGCTTCCAAACTGTTTGGACATAAAATTTTCCAGACTGTTCGGGGTGCAAATTTTCCAGTTTTTACTTGGAAATTTTCAAACCTTAACAAGAATTACAGTGTTTAAGAACAACTCAACAATGTATGTTGCACGTACTTTTAAAATAGGGCATATACATACACGAAAAGCCAAGAGGCAAGATAGAAGGGGCAGTTGGCCGCTCGAAAGCTATTCTAGTAAAGCGGAGTCATTTAGTCGTGGACTATGGTTATTCTGTCCAATCTTAAAAATTTTCCCTGCCGTCGCGAAGGGACCCGAGAGGGAATGTAAATAGTCTCCGCGCAGGTGTAATGTATGTAAAACTCGGCGCGACCTCGCTGGACCTTGCGCCGTAATATAATATCACGGCGCTCACTTACACGGGGCGCGCGTGAGCCGCCGCACTGTGGACGCTTCTGCGATTAGAGAAAACCCCTCCCTTTCGCAAATCTCCCGCTCAAATCGCGCACTTCCGCGTGTTGCGGCGGAGGCGGACGACTGTCTGCCGAGCACACTCGTGGAGTCGTTTCCTCCCCCCCTCACACCCCCCTTCCTGCCGTCACTGTAGTAAGTGCGTTACTCATAACACGCAACACGCGCGTGTCCACATATATTTTTTTCGTTCCCCATGATGTGAGAAAAGTAATCTCAGAATAACAAACCCACTCAGGCCGAGCCGGCCAACCCCCTTGTGACACGCATTTATCTCTGGCCGCTATCTTCCAACCCCCACGCACGTCGCGCCCCGCCGCGCCCCGCCCCACCACGCCCCCCGTGCGGTCAGCGTGCATATGATAACCATAACGAGTCGCTGCGCCCTCCTCTTCAGGGGACGCGCGCGCTGCCGCGGCGGAGACCCGAGTGACTACGAAAAGAAAAAGAAAAAAAGAAAAATTTCGAGCCTGATGACAGCGTACGACAAAGGTGACACAAAGCACCCCGTCAAAGGTATCGGCGTCGTCTTCACCAAAAATAACGTGTGTCAGCAAAAATAAAGAAAACGCGTCAGAGTAACATAATGAAAGGCGTGCTGGTGTTTGAGTCCCTAATGTGCCGAGGTGCGAGCGCGGCACGGCCCGGGGGATGGGACCGAGACCAACCCGCCGGGGATAATCGCTTCACTGCGTGTGTCATCGTCATGAGGCATATTTCAAAAGGCGCGCGCTTTCTTGCCTCTTTCCTTTCGTTTATCGCCTCCTCATACAACTGATCTGGTCGCTTTAGCTCCGACCGCCACGGAACGGCTTCGGCCGCCCCTTCACTTATCGAGAGCGCGCACTCGACCCCCCCCCCCCCCCCCTCCCGCGTCTCCTCCCTTTCTCATGAGCACAGCGCACCAATTTTCAACGGAATATTAAAATGACACTATCACGCGAGCGAACAGCGTGAAATGGTCAGACCGCGCCGCCGCCGCTCTGGCCGGCCGCAGCACCCCTCATCGCGTGCCCCCGTTTCACTCACTTTTCTCCCCTTTAAACACTCGCATTATTTCTGCCTTCAAACCGATCTGCGAGGTCATCTCCACAGGAGATTTTACACAATATGAGGTCGATAGAGGTCGATATTATTTTTCTTGCGCGAGCAGAGCACCGCGATTCTCGTTCTTGTTACGACGTCCCGAATCGTTCACAAATAATCAAAGTAAAAATAAAAATTATGCGGTATGATAGTAGTACGGGGGGAGCGCGTCACAAATATTTGCTCACGCAACG
>NW_026267160.1:283609-295458 GCF_000697945.3 Frankliniella occidentalis | reverse complement strand
GGTAAAAACAGTTCCTTGATGTTCAAGGGCCAAGACACCGGTTCAAGGACGCCCCATGTGTTTTCCCGGTTTTTTCCTACCCCCGTCCTTCAATCGCTGTCTTGATCATTGGATATCAAGGAGCTGTTTTTACCGTGTAAACCCTTGCCTTTTCTCACCCGTTTTATTTAGCTGTTTTGCCACTCGTTCGTCAAGCCGCGGTTCAGCAGCACAGCGCGTCCGTCGCGCAGGTACTTCTAGGAAGACCCCTCCACGACCGTTCTATGGTAAGGAGGGCCACTATTCTATAGAGGCGGTGTCTCACCTGGTTGTCCGAAAGTCGGAAGGCAGGCTCTGTGGCAGATCTCCGTCGTCATACCCGGCGACAAACTTTCGCACGACACAGACGTCTTTGACACGCTGCTGCTGCTCTGTATGCCGAACTCGTTTTCGTTTTCACTTTTTTTTTGTCCTTGCCGAAAGGGGGGGGGGGATGTTCACTGCAAGCGGGCGGTAGACCTGCAGACGCCGACATGCGTGGTGGGGCGTGGCGCGGTGGGGCGGGGTGGGGGCCATAACACCTCGTGCGTTGGGCCCCCAAGCCAGACTGCAGGGCGGCAGCTGAAGGGGCGGGCGCGCTCACACACACACACACACACACACACACACACAGAGCTGACGCAGTTCGGTTCACCCGTACCGGACCCTCCCTGATGAGTCTGAGCGCCGTTCCTATCAATGGCTGTGGTGAAGCCATCGATACACGAGATAAGGGCTTCCGCTCCTTCCCATTAACATTCGCGCGTTCTTGTTGTGTCATCGCGCAGGGCTGTCGCGGGGTGAGGTCGGTGACGGGGCGCACAGCAGAGGAGGAGCAAAAGGGGAGCGGCCGTCCATGGGAAAGAGTCAAATTGGAACTGGGATGGTCCTGCTAATCAGCAGTTTTTATTTGCAAGTTGCGGTTGGGGAAACGTTTTCTCACCCAACATTTTCAGTCAAAATATAAGTGGTTTGCCCTGCTTCACACGTAATTAATTAATTAATTACTGGGCGTAAAAATACATTACGCTTTGGAAAGGCGTTGCGCACTTGATACACGCGGCTGCCGCACAACAACTTCACGACGCGACCAACGTGACGCGGGCGACACACGCGCGCGCGCGCGGGAGGCGAGCGTGACGCGGGGGAATCTGTCGCAGCGGCGGCGGGAGGAAGAAAAGGGGACAAATAATACGCTGGACATGACATAATCCAAATGGCACATCTGTCCGCGCGCTGCAGGAGCAGAGGCTTTGTTGCGTGACGCCTCCCCCCACCCATCCTCTCCATGTCCAACTAATTGATTGGGTATTGGCCATGATGGCAATCTATGCGTCCATTCACAGCGACGCGACCGCCGCCGCGCTCAGCAGACACGTCGACCACCACACCACACACTGGAAATTCAAAGTGTACGAACGTCGCTTGTCACCTGCAGGTGAGTGAAAAAATTCACACGGCCAACTACAGGTGTGCGAAAAAATATTCATAAACTTGTGGGTGGGTTGAGGGGGTAAGGATAGATGTTTGTACACTTAACAAGGTTAACCTTTAGCAATTGCTATTGACACTATCCAAGTGTGTGAATGGCCATTCACGCGTCTGCAGCTGTGTTAAAATTATGCCGCACACCTGCAGGTGTGTGAATTTTCATTCGACATTCGTACACTTGGGTTTTTAGTGCAAGCTACTGGAGAGCACGCTGACGACGACGTCTCGCGATCAAACGGGCGGGCAAAGGGCAAAAAGTAAGGAATGCGTTTAGATCAAAATACTAAGGCCTAGTCCAATGAGTGAAAGAAAGCCTTGACACGGGCGAAAGGCTTTCCGTCGTCTGTTCACCACGGCAGCTCGCTACCGCGCCGCCGGGTCAACCCTCACAGCTGTGACAGGGAGGCGGACGGGGAGGGGGAGGCGGCCTGGCTTGATGGACGCGATTCTCACCCTTTTGCTCCATCCCCCCGCTGACGCCCGCTGATCTGCCTGCGCTGCGATACATCTCTATATCGCAGCTGGCGCGGACGGGGACAGATCACGAGTATCATTTACCTATCAATGAGTGTCGCAGCAGCAAACAACGTTTCGCACGTCGGGAGCGGATGCCAAAACGAGTCTCCAAACTAATGTGTAGCCTACGCGAAAACGACATCAGCGGGCGGTGACACTCGCCAATCCCGATTTAGGGGAAATTTCAAGGAGATGACATGATAACAATTTATTTTTCATATCGACGCCGTGCTGGCAAGGAGTTACGTAAGAACGCAAGGTAAAAAAATTAACCGAACACGCGCATCAGACAGGAGTATATAAAATGTCCAGTCCACTTCAGTCCACTATTTCTCCCCCCCCCCTCCTCCCCACACTGTGTGGTATGACACCCCGACAGTCGACCCCTTGCCACCCCCCCTCTCCCTCACTCCCCCGTCTCCCTTCTTTGCCTGCGCATAGCAATGAGGGAGAGGCATGAACCCCTTCTGATAATACATTCATAATACAACTTTCCCCCAGTTTGACCTCACGTCGTCTCTGCCGACCCTAACCTTGGTCGCGGCGCTGCCCGGCAGGCTGCTCGTCGCTCGCCACCCTCGCCTCGCCCCGGCCTGTTCCTACTGTGTAATACACATTTTCACTAGAGTTTCGCGTTTCGCGAGTTGATTTACATTTGCCGAGCCGTTTTATCGTGTTTTACTCTTATAGCCATGACGTCTAAAACAAATACTGCATTTAAGTGTTGTAGTTGTTGTTGCTGTTGTTGCTGGCCCAGCAAGAGTAAAGTAAACACGAGGACCTGTTTCGTTTTTTCTTCAAATATTTCTTTTCGTAATTTTGCAAAACATCACGTTGGAAGGCAGCAGCTCCGCGCTTCGTCAGATCCGTGAGAACGAAGACGATTGACTAGAGGAGGGCCGCGCGACACAGGAGGAAATATTACATGAATGATTGAAAGTGGGCCCCCCGCCCCGCCCCGCCAGCGCCCCGCAGGGACACCTTGCTTCCCCCAACGGCACCGCCAGGGCACCGCCTCCTAACGCTCCTCGATCGGCTCGGCTCCTCCATTGAGATGATCGCCATTGATCGGTAATAATGAAGGCGGTGGAGGGTGTTTTGACGGAGGCGCGCAAACACTGCTGAGACCGCCGGCGCAGCTCGCGCCTTAATAATATTCATGAAATCTATGGGTTCGAGGTGTTGTGATTGGTCCCGTATCGTGAGACTTTTCTCGCGAGATATGTATATACATTTCATTCATATTTTCACATTTCACAGAAAGGGACGAGATGGCCCGTGTTTTATTTTCCATGTACACTCTTGTGTTGGTGGTATGGGAAGTCCTCCAAAAACGGACGCCCTGCTCCGCTCTGTCGCCGCCGCCACCGCGCCCGCCTATGTCGGCGAGATGTTTGGCACCCGGGCTTCCTCTCTGACCTCATCAGGAGAGGCTCTGGAGCTGCCGGAGCGCCGGGTCGGGCCGCACATCTGAAAGGCGTTAAAACAGCTCCCGCCCCGCTCACCGGGCTCGAACGGCTTCACATCATTCGCCACCGTTTTCCCAGAATGACAGGCCGACTGTCTGCCTCCCGGCAGCAGCCCCGTAACTCGGCGGCCAGGCCCCACCAGTTACGTGGCAGGCAGGGCGTGCCATGATGAAGCCATTCCCTGACGCCATCCCCCCATGCCATGCGCCCCGGCCCAGTGGCGGCCTTTCCGAGAAACGAGACACAGACAACCCCCGGCCCACTTTATGACCAGGCGACCCAAAATTTCAAACTTTTGCGGTAAACTAACCTCCTCCTCCGGTAGCTCACTGGGGCGGGCGCGCCGTCCGAGGTGGCATGTGAGCTCGTAAAGTACGCAAACGACCCCAAGGCGGGCGTGGCCGGGCCTAGCGGGGGCGGCGCTCCACCGGTGGTGGCAACATGTCCTGCCGACGCGTCTCTCGGAGGTCATCGCTCCAGCCAAACGCTCGGACTACCCTTTCCGAAGGTGATCTTTGCAGTACCGCCTTGCTGCAAGGTGCAAAGGTCGAGGGAGCTCTCACACATAAGAGGTTGACAATATACACATATCTACACTTCCAGGTTTGAAAAAGGTCGTTTCTCCAGCTGGTCGGTGTTTACGTCTCCAAAATGAGTGGGTCAGGGCCGAAACGTTTCCAGAACTAGCGAGAGCTGCACGATACTATGTATACCAACCACGCGACCTGGTCAACACCGAAGTAAAAAGTACGAGAGTAATCAACACGCAGACACACCAAATTGAGATAGTTTTGTTTGTTGATTTTTTTATTTATTTATTCATTCATTTTTATTTTTTTAAAGTAAACTATTTTAACAAGTGTAAACAAAAAGAAATATGGTTTCATTACTTTCTACGCTACACAAAATAACTTAAACTTGAACTACTTTTCATCTTACGGTACAAATATAGGAGTCCAACTGTACAGAGAAGGAGACTTGAACGACTTTGTCACCTGGGAAAAGGAAAGGCGCGCCAGCGAGGGAGAGCGCGAAGCACATTTGCATTCGGGGCGCTTTGTCACAACAGGCGCGCTATGGCAGTTCATCAAACGGATCGATAAATAATCAGCCATCGGGCACGCCCAATCGGAAAAAATGGGTGAAACACAAGGGGTGCGTCAGTTATGAATAAATATGCATGATTGGAAATAAATCAATATTGTTCTGAGGAGCAGGCGGCTCGGCGCGAGACGTTGGCCTGATTAATAATTCAACTTGTTACGTTTCGATTAGAAATGATCGACCTTCCGCAGTCACATCGGGGTCCATTATTTGCATAAAATGATGTCTGTCATATAGTTTTTGGACGGACCTGCCACGCCCAGCCAGCGAACCTTCCCTCTCCCAGTCACAAGCGAAAGCCTATCCCCTTATCTTGGCAGAGCAAGAGAGAGAGATAACAATGAACACACCCAGATTCTTAGGACGTGATACGTGTATATATACCTAGCGAAGGACGGTAACTGAACGAAAACTCACTGGAAGGACCCATGGAAATCAATAGAAAAATAACAAGTCATAAGTTAAAAATATAAAAATACATTGACATGTCATTTTTATGCACATTCGACAATCGGCATTCGCGGTGGTGACAAATTTGCTGATCTTTCATAGTCCAAGAAGAACTTATTTACACCGAGAAGTGTACGAGGCTGTACACCGGGGAGCCGCCTGTCGATGCAGAGGCGGGAGGGGAGAGGGGGGGGGGGCGCTGCACCTTGTGTCGTGGCGGCGCGTAGTGGAACACTTCACCTGTGCGGCAGAGAGATAACGCTCCCGCTATCAGTTTCACAACTCGCGCCGCGGCCGAGACCGGCACTGCCGCACCGCACCAAAAAATACCAAGGAAAAAGAAACAACATTCTTTTCCATTCACTGAACAAAATGGGTGCAGTACATCATTCAAATTTTCTCTCTTCGCAGACGAGCGCATCAACCGCGCTTCTCTTCCTGCCGCAGGGCCTTGACGAGCAGGAGCGCGAGCACGGCGTTGACGACGTGCGAGAAGCACAGCGTCATGGCGATGCCGGCCACCCAGGCGGCGCGCTCCTCCAGGAACCACGTCAGCTCCTCGACGCAGCCGTAGAAGAAGGCGTTGCCCGTGACCGTGTCGCGGCACTCGGACGGCAGCGGCTTGCGCAGCTGCAGGTAGTCGCCGGGGCCGTCGGCGCCGCAGCACGACACCGACTCCTGCACCTGGTTGAGCACGTAGCTCACGTCCTCGTACTGCGAGTTCATGATGAGCTGGCGGAAGACGCGGCGCAGGATGGGCTGGATGTGCGAGTTGTACGTCGAGTAGTCGAGCAGCACGGCCGTGCCGGCCAGGCCCATGAGGAAGCACAAGCCCTGCGCGGCGGCGAACAGCAGCAGCGCCTGACGGTTCTCCGTCAGCGCCGAGCAGCAGCCCACGAAGGTGGTGAGCAGCACCAGGATGGAGGCCGTCAGCAGCACGTACATGCCCGAGTAGAACTCCCAGAGGTCGAGGCGGGTCACCCAGTCCTCCATGCCGGGGTCCTTGCGCATCCAGATGCACATGGCGAACAGGGCCGCGCCCACCATGAAGCCGACGATGTTGATGCAGAACAGCGTGTACTTGATGCAGCTGATGATGCGGTCGATGCGCTCCTCGTCGCGGCGGGCCGCGAACACGGCCTTGGGCGCCATGGCGTGGGTCGCGGGTCGCGGGCGGGGTCGTCGACGGGCAGGTGCCGAACAGGTGCTCGGGGGGCGACGCGCGGGCGAGGACTGGCCGGCCGCGGCCCGATAAGCGACGCACCTTGCTATCTCATTACCGCTTATCTGTGGCCGCGCCGCTCCGCCCCGCCCCCGCGGCCCAGCCCAGCGCGCGCGCCGTGACTCACGGACGGGAAACGGGGTCACCACCCGGACGAAACAAGGGCTCACACTTCCCTTGTATGGCCGGGTATTGATACAGCTTCTCTGCCTCCTCTCGCCCTGATCATCGGCGACACAATCGCGGTCCTCGGAGCGCTGCCCCGCTCCGCCGCTCCGTGCTCGGCGGCGGGTCCGCGCGCCCGGTCGCGTACGGGAAGAGATAGAGACCGGGAGGCGCCTGACTCACATCCTGTTACCGCGAACACGACAGGCTCACGCGACGCGCGCTCTCCCTCGATGATGCGCTGACGTCCACGTCATGGTGCACTTTTTTGGTGCCGAAAGGAGGACTTTTTAAAGGATTTGTAGGAGTAAAGAGGAGGGGGCCAGAGAGAAATTTACTGCAAAATACGAACTAAATGAAAGCTGATGATCGGTAATCGTAAGTCACGCCGGAGCCAACGAAAGATCACACCTTTCACTTCCGCGAGAGACTCGCGCCGCAACGCCCGGAGGCACAGTACCCGCCCCACCCCTACCCCGCGACCGTTACGCACGCGTCGCGCCCCCACAGGATCGTCACCACATATGGGTGTATTTTTAGCAGATAATCCCTTAAATACCCTCTGCCTAAACACAAAGAACATATAAGTAACTTTATGGTATCAACTAGCTTTTTATCACTTAACACGTTCCCTGCGGCGTGACCACTATGTGGTCACGCTCCCATGTTAAATCATTGGCACTAAAATTTTGCCGCAGGGAACGTGTTAAGCAGATATTAAGAGTAACTAGACCTATTTCGGTACCAGCCCCTAATTTGGTTGAATTAGACCTACACTCGCTTCGACGCTTAAATCAAACAGTTTTCCTTACAGATGGCTATCTAGGGCCGACGGGGGGGGAGGTTCGTTTTTTCGCTGTCGTCCGGTCGAGTGCGTTTAATGTTTTTCATACAGTAGCACGACACAGGAAATAGAGTCGGACACCATTGTTATGTATTTTACACAGAACGTTTGGGAAGCCAGATACCTAGATACCAATGCCGTGTGTGCAAGCAGTGTCGCTGGTGCTGGCTGCACAGCACAATGTGGCAGCAAGGACGATCCAAGCAACCATGGACACTCAATTTTACGAACTTTTTAAAATACACGTACGTATTTCTGTGAACGCCTCCCCCCCCCCCCCCCCCTCCCCGTCGGCCCTAGATAGCCATCTGAAAGGTAGACAATTTGAACTATTGAACCTCCTTCTATTTAGGCAACTTGGTCTACGACGCCCCCCTGTCGGCCGGTCCTTACTACGCCCCTGCATACTCGTCGCCCTTGCACTCACGTGCCAGAAGCACATCGACGGCAAGGCTATCAACACCCTCGTGGTGCGTTAAGTCTACAGCAATACCAAAAGTTTTAAAATGTAAAGTAACTGTACTCAGCCATTCTGCATTGCCATTGCAAGCATCATCTTGCACCGTTGTTCATAAGTACTGTGACGTTACATTGAATTCAATGTGAATTGCGTCACATTGCTTAGAATCAATGTGACACAAGTCACAGTCGTTTAAATGTGGAGTCACGGTGTTTGATTAACTGTGTGGCAATGTCGGTTTTAGGTGCTCTCTGGGTCACGTTGATGTTTCGCATCTCTCTTTTTCCTATAGGGCCCTTACATAGGTTACGTCGAACGCTTTTCTAATTGTGAACCACCAGATCGCCAACTGGCGTGGAGATGGCAGTTGCGTGTTAGTCACTTCAACCCACATAGACCAAAGGAATTACAACTATTGACCGGTAACGTGACGGGTACAAAAGAGCCTTTTGACAACAACGTTTGGGTAAGATATTGCAGTTAGAGATAATCTTTTGAATCTGTACTGAAGTAACGAATGTGCTTAGTCGTACCATTGAAAAGGGGTTAAAGAGTTTGTTGCCATAGTAAAGGCACTATTAGTGCACCACTTTCAGAGGTGCGACTTAACACCGTAGTTTTCCCAGTGCGATTGATATATCTGACAGGCGCTGTTAAAAGGTAGTTACAAATATGACTTTATGTGTGTCTTCATCACGACAGATGAAAATAACAATGGATGTACGGTCAAACAACCAATGGAAAGAAAACTCCTTCATCTTCTTTTTCAAGAAAAATTCATGCCAGGTTGTTAGAGACAATATACCTGACGTTTACAGGGTTTTGTTCGGTAGCCCAGACGTTAAAAGCGTGTGCTCAATTAAACCTGTAAGTGCAAGCAGGAGTCAATTTTGGTTTTCTTTTAAGGATTTAAATAAACAAAATTATGTTATGATTACAAATGTAAAATTTCTGTGACCTATATTTTCAGGCAGTTTTCGTGGTCAATAACACTCCGGTCCAATGGATTTTTCCAAATTTTCCAATAATGCCTTATGGACACTATAGGTACAACCTCAAGATTGGCAAAGATGAAAACCTTTTGGGATGGGGGGTAGCAGAAGTTGGAGTTATTCCTAAAGTCGACTAGCACTGCAATGTTTCCAGCTATCTTATTGCTCTAGACATTGTAATATCACTTAATACCTGGCAACTCTCGAGCGGGGTTTAAATATGGCTCAAACAAACTATGCATTGATATTGCGGTACTGTCTACCCCACTTCTTCCCTTTCCTCTAAGACTACCCCCACTCTGTACCTTGTAAAAGTATTAAGTTGCGAAATAATTGCAGCGACAACTTCATGCCACCTTTAAAGCGAACTTTTACCTTAACGCTTTAACTGCCAAACTTATAACTTTACCGCTGTGAGAAATGTATTTGTACATGTACGATATATTTTGTAATTTGCCATTTACAATACGAGTCGTACATGTACAACCTCCCGCTGTCGCTCGATATTCGATTCCAAGTCGATACATAGGGCTAGTAAATTGTACAATGTTAGATTGTACTTGTACGACTTCTTCCATGGAAAATTTTCCGGTACCCGGTTCGACAATTTTTCACAGTGACGAGTACGAGAGTACAGGCTGATACTGCGTATCATCCTGCTAAAAAAACAGAAATAAACTCAATGGGTCCGATTCGTTGGTGTATTATATGTTTTTCCTTTTTCTCAAGGAGTGCAGCTTGGGCGGCAAACGCACACGTCGCACACCGATGGGGCAGCCGCTGCCGCCAGCCACGCCCGCCCACCCAACGGGCAGCCAGGCAGAGCGAAGAAAGTGCAAGCAGATGTAAAGTTGTCGCAGCTTGCATGGCAAGTCGCGTGCTCTTGTGGGAAGGAGAGCGAGCGAGCGAGAGAGGGAGCGAGAAGGGTGGGCGTGGTGGAGGAGGGGTTCGGGGAGGGGACCATAGGACTACCGCGCTCGCAATAACGCATTGTCTTTTCCGGAAGCTCCCCGGTGTAGTCTATAACGTCTTGCTCCCCCAGGAGGGTCATGGCTGCCCCCCTCCTCCCTTCCCCCTAAATCTCGAGGCCCAGCCAGTCCTCGTAGCGCGTAATCACTTTCACCCTCGGCTGCTGGTCTGACAGCGAGGATCAGGGGCGTGCCCAGGGCGTCGCCGACTCCACGTCAGTCCATCAAAAAGCCCGGCAAGCAAGGCTCTCGCGCGAAAAAGAGACGTCTTGACGGGGTTTTATTTTTCAGAGAAGCGCGCACCGTGCCAAAAAAATGTGAACGCACACTCGAATATTTTCTGATCCCACTCATTTGCGGTCACTATTTTAAATACTCGCCGAGATAGGCCTTTAACCCCCTTCTCCTCCTTCAAGTCGAAAGTGGTGCGTGTATGTTAGGCCTCAACTCATAGAGGGTTCGCTCAGCCGTGGCCTGGGAAACACCTGCCGCCCGAAGAGAAGATCCTCCCTGGGAGACAAAGGCGGTCCAGAGACAAAAGCAATCCGAAGATGAAATAGATACTGGGCTCGGAGATGCTGCTGCCGCTGGACCATCCCGCCGGGACGGCTTCCTGCCCCCCTTTATGTGTCTTGGCGATATGAAGATTAGGCCGCCATTAACCCTTCTCTTCCGCCCACGCGGCCCCGGCCGAGAGCCCGGCCCATCAGGACAGGCGATTCACTTAGGAGAAAGGGATGATAAATACACTCGGTCCACTGCAGGCAGCACAGAGAGAGCGCTGCACAGAGAGGAGAGGAGGGGGGTACGTTTTTTACACCGTACGCGTAGACATGTCGCATACTGACCGAGCTCGATCGATCACTCGACCCGGCGGACACACGCGACTCACTTGCATGATGAGCGTCTCTCTCGCGCGGATAAAGAGTCGTCGCGCACGCCGATATGACGCGACGCGTGCGCGCATCATGTTAATACAACCGTTTTACAAGCGGCCGGGACGACAACAACGGCGCGATGTGAAACGGCCAGCATTGTGTCACTACGGACCCTGATGATGGATTGGGCTTGGGCACTCCCCCCGGGCACTCCCAGCCGCTGCCCCGGCGCATCCCCCGTCCACCCCGTGCAGCTATTAGTTTATTGACTGTAACATATTCATACCATCGCCTCTGTCACCGTCACTACACGGCTAAAAAATAATACATGCACGATGTCGATTGCTTTTCTTTCCTCCTCCCATCGCAGCATTACATGCACTTTGAATAAAGATAATCACTGTACTGGTTCCGAAAATCTAGCTTACTCAACAGTGAGTCCAGATACTAAATTGTAACTAATAGTTACTAAATCTGTATTGCTAGCAGAGAATGCATTTGAATCCATCATTTTGGTTTACAGAAGTCCGGTGCTTGTAGTTACTAGTTACAATAATTGTCTTTATAGACATTTAGAGTGTGCGACACAACATTTCACAGGCGTCAAGGCACGGAGCGATGGATAGAGGACACTGCGCATTTGCTGCCCGTGCTCCCGACGACAACCCTTTCTACTTTCTATCCTAAGGAGCAGAGGATCATTGAGCATCGCTCAAGCAGCATCAGTGAGACGAGTCGTAGGAATGCGAAGCACCTGCCAGCGTCGTGTCAACCGGCATCATACACCCTCTGGTGCGCGACGCCCATTCTCAACTACACTGGAAACACAAGTGTGTGAATGTTGCACACCTGCTGTAGGTGTGCATTGCCTATTCGTAAAGGTGTGAACTTCCCATTGAATTTCACACACTTTTGCCTCCATGTTCACACACCTATGTACTCAAGTCGACTTAAGTTTCCGGTGTTAGCGAGCGATAAGGTTTAGACCATTTCTGTTGCCTTTTCAGGCAAAAGTTATTTTCATAAGGTATTGTTTAAGAGTAAGGGCTCATTGCGTGTCAACAAACGCAAGAAAGTCGCCGATACAAAGAAGTCCGAAGTCACCCTACAACCAAGAAATTAAGAGAAAAGCGTCGGACGCCAAATGTGTTTGGTTTTTCTGGCCTTTCTTTTTCGTTTGTTTGGTGGCAGCGTCGTCCGCGAGAACAAACGAAACGACGCGACACGGCATCCCATGAAACCCTGGAGCACCTCAACCTGGACGGGCGGGCA
>NW_026267160.1:278267-278734 GCF_000697945.3 Frankliniella occidentalis | reverse complement strand
CCCCCCCCCTCTTCCCTTTTCTTGCGAGAGCGCTCTCCCCGCGCGCGAGACGATGTGCCATGACATCGCAACATCCGTTGTGTTGACAGACGGCGGCCCCTCAGTCCGCGTGGCATCGGGATTATATGTGCAGTCACATCCCCATTATATGGCCGGAGCGACCCGGAGCGGCCGCGGCCCGCAGCAGGCCGCCCAGACAAGGTGGCGATGGGTCCTTTTTTCATTAGGCCCCTTCAAACGTGCCTAAACCTCGGTTTGGAACCCTGGCATCGGATATTTTCCGATAGTAAATTCACACAAATAAAACATCACAAATATGGAGTAATTGTGCCTAAAAGCCGCCGCTGCAAGTGGAATATTTTTTTCAAAATTGCCCATGAGTGCCGCCGGATAGCCGACCGTGTGAAGAAGTGGGCCGATGCCACCTGCCTGATGTCAAGTGTTTTAAGTCTTACCTCCTGTCGCCT
>NW_026267160.1:277049-277396 GCF_000697945.3 Frankliniella occidentalis | reverse complement strand
AGACGGCAATCATCCGACAGAAAATAAGGCCTCTCCATCCATACTAGGGAAAAATTCGACCGAGCAGCAAGAAAAACAATATAACAGAGACGAATCGGGCAGCAGGGGGTGCACGTCGAGGAGGCGGAGGCGAGGGGCGAGTCCCGGTGCCAGCCCGGCCAGCCCAGCCACACGGCAACGCCAATCACGACTGCCGGCCGGCCAGACCCGCTGGCCCAGCCTGGCTGCGGACCGGAGAATTAAAGCAGCGAGCGACCTGGGCACGCACGGCATAACCGCGCCCGCCCACCGCGTCACACTGTCACGCCCACCCGCCCCCGCGTCACGGCGGGACCGTCACCTCTCGC
>NW_026267160.1:276029-276456 GCF_000697945.3 Frankliniella occidentalis | reverse complement strand
GGGGGAGGGTGGGAGAGGAAAAGAGGAGGAGGAGCAGAGGGAGAGGAGGAGAGGAGGGCGGAAGGATCGAGGCTGCTGAGAGCGAGCGCGCGCGCTCTCGTCAAAACAGTTGCGCGAAGCCCATAACTACGCGAGACGAAACAAGGGCGTTTGTTTGAATCAGAAGGGCGAGGGTTCGACGCCCGCGACCAACACCTGCCCGCGCGGTTACGACGAGTCGGCACGAAGCGCGCAGCCGAGTGACTGCAACTGCAGCAGTATAGCAGCAGCAGTGCAGCACGATAAGCGCGGGAAAATTTAAAACAGTCGAAACACTCGTACAAGGAGATTTTGCCGGTGCGATTTCAGGTGCGCGCGCGCTACCTCACAAGGCGCCAGGCGGATAAAAACATTTGTTACTAAATGCTCATTTCCGTGCCAAGCTGCT
>NW_026267160.1:267591-269864 GCF_000697945.3 Frankliniella occidentalis | reverse complement strand
CTCTCTCTCTCTCTCTCTCTCCTCCCATCCAACTCATCTCCCGCAGCAGCCACCACCCACAGCCCACAGAGCCGCCCCCCGCCACAACCCCCCACGTCCCGCAGGGCCCCCGGCGCCCCGGTTCAATCTGCCGCTGTGCTCCCCTTTGGGGGCTGCTCTGCGGGGGGAGGGGATGGCGGGGGCCTTCACTGGATGGAGCCTCACGTCTGGCAACATCACAAACTTGGTCGATAAAACCCCGGCCATCTCCGCCCCCCCGTCCGTCCCGTCCGTTCCGTGCGTCATCGCCAGGGGTCGCGTCGTCGGTGGTGGAGGGTTCGAGATCACTGTCGAGAGCCCCACTCGTCTCTTCTGGTAGTCGTGGACAACAACCAGTGGGGCGCACCAGAGCACCGAGCAGCAGCCAGCCAGCAGTACCGAGTGAGAGAGGGGGGCCCCATACAGCATCGCAGCGAGTGCGCGGGTGGTCCGACTTTATACAGGACGTGAGCACGCCCCCAATGAGCACATTACGTATGCCGTATCTCTCACTTCCTCCCTATAACCTATTCACCTCGCCGTGCCTCTCTGTCTCTCTCTCTGTCTCGATATCCACACCTGCTCGCAGCAGTGCGGGTGTTTCAGAGCAAAGCGATGAAGCAAAACAACAAAACGCCCATGAGCGAGCACACTGCTGCTGCTGCCTACCCCCCCTTTTTCCCCGGGTGGTGCATGAAGGCAAAGCTTTGAGACGTGGTGCGGCAGTCCCTCGAGGTCTCCTTCCTCTTCTTCTTCGTCGTCTCCTTGGCTGTGGTGTGCTCGGGCGGGCCGAAGCCAGCACGCCAGACGCGTTAACGTCAATCAATGGACCGACGGGTGGCTGTGCCCCCCCCCCCTTTCCACCACCTCAAACACTGCTGCTCTTGGTCAGCTCCCAGCAGAGATCACGACGGGGAGGGAGGGGGGAGGGGGAGAGAGAAGTGGGCGAGCAGAGAACGCAGGGGCGGAGAGGAACGTTTGACAAACACGGTTGGGCGGGCGGCTCTCGGCGCGGCGTGTCGTGGCCGTGCAAGGAGCAGTCCACGCAGCCGGAGGGACGTAAACCACGCTTCCTTCCCCGCATAGTGTCGGCGGCGCTGCACAGGTGCGCTGTCTGGCGTGGCGGGCGCTCGTCGACTCGCGGGGACGACGACGTCCGCCGCCATCGCGGCCCTCCAGAGGACCCCGCGCGTCATAAAGGTGGACGTAATTAATTTCTCGGTTCGCTCAAGATAAGACAGCGCCGCGCCACACGACGCCAGAGGGGCTTATCTCACCGTCGTCGTCGTCGTCATCGTCCAGCACGGCCGCGTGCGAGGGGTGCGGTCATCGGCGCCCCGGAGGAGGGTGTTGGAGAGAGAGAGAGAGAGAACCTGGCCACGCTCCTCGGTCGCGCCGTACGCCGCCCCTGACCGGATGCTCTTATGATGGACGTGGAGGGTGAGGGTGGGGGGGCCTGTCCGGGAGACATCGCGTGCACGACGCCGTCCCCGGGCCGTGACAGTGGACAGAAGCAGGCCTCCTCATCAGCAGGCCACCCCCCGCCATCACGCATGTCAAGTGGCGCGACCGCGAGGGGTTTCTTTTTCCACCCCGACTGCTCGCTGTCCACTTGGCAGCCCCACCGCTGTCCACTTTGGCGCCCACGCCCACCGCACTCTTCTGCCACTGTCCACTTGGTCCGCTCCGGTTTGGAAACATGACCAGCCTCGGTATGACTACATGGCCAGCTCCGTTGTGTCCACATGGCCCGCTCTGCTACGTCCATGTCCACTCGGCTGCCGCCGCCCGTGCTGCGGCCGCCCGGCCGCCAAAGCCGCCCCGTCGAGCACCCGTGCGCGGCGGCTGCCTACCCTTCAGGCGCCTCCGGGGGTTGCGGGGACCTCGCCGCTGCCCCCTCCACCCTCCACCAAAAAAAGTATCGTGCGCGCGACGTGCTCCCCAAGAGGTTCGCGTTTTGGGGACACAAAGTCGTGGTCGTGCGCGGTGGCGTGCGAAAGAGGTATCAGGCGAGGTCGCCGCCGCTTCGTCACCGAAGGCCCTGCCACCGGCCCGGGGCCGGCAGGCCCTTCGTAATTATACGCACGACTTCTTTGACCAGGGGCCGGTCGGGGCCGGGCCGGGGCAGGGCGGGTAGCGTGGCGTGCGAATACCCATGCCCATTACTATGGTAATACCGGCTAATTGCTATTGCCAAGTTATAAGCCTCGGAGGAGCGCGCAGGCCGCACGGGCAAGGACGACACGCGCGGGACA
>NW_026267160.1:267195-267541 GCF_000697945.3 Frankliniella occidentalis | reverse complement strand
ACCACACTCACATCAGCGCAGGGGCGTCGTAAGGGCCGGCCGAAAAAAGGAGGAGGGGGCGACAAAGAGCGAGTTGCCTATACAGCGGGCTTGTACCCCAAATTGCCTTCCCTTTAGGCGGCTATCAAGGGCCTAGAGGAGGGGTGCGCCCCCCCCCCCAAATACGCACTAGCATCAGCGTAGCATAGAACAAAAGGAGAGCCACCGCAAAACTTTTACTAACGACCGCGGTGCGTACTCCTTTACTTCTCCTCGAACACAAAATCGGTTTTCCCAGAGCGAGCAGACGTCGACGACGACTTGCTTCATGGGACAGAGAGGCACAGCCGCAGGGCCCTATCAGCCT
>NW_026267160.1:260622-261842 GCF_000697945.3 Frankliniella occidentalis | reverse complement strand
GGCTAATTGCTATTGCCAAGTTATAAGCCTCGGAGGAGCGCGCAGGCCGCACGGGCAAGGACGACACGCGCGGGACACACATCATAACCCGCTATCACAGGAGAGAGGGAGTGGGAGGGAGAGAGAGAGAGCGGGAGAGCGACAGAGCGAGAGGTAAGGGTGCAAGTGTAAGAGCACGGGAAGCAGATTAAATAGTGTCAAGCCCTCGGCCCCGACAACGCGGCGGGACAAAACTCAGTGATTCGGACCCGAAGCAATAACACTGAATTTCTTTATATCGTTTTTGAAGTTGAAGTGGTCCCGACCCACGACGCACAACCTACCGCCTGTCCTGACAACTATTACCGTAACCGCCGCAGTCAGTTTCAGAGAGTGGTAACTGGTAACCATTTTGGAGCGTTTGGCTGATCTTTGCTCGTCCCCCCTCCCCCCTCACCCTTCACCGTCTCTTCTTGACGGGCCTACCTGGAGAGGGGAAGGGGCACAGAGAAAAGGAGAAAGGCGGGGTGTATCGAACGGGACCGGCACGGCACAGGCAGAGAAAGAGGGGGGGGGGGGTCCCGTCCACTTCCGTCCCCGTTCATGTCTTATAAAAATATTGCCGCTGGTTTATTATGAAATCGATTCAAATCTTCGCGCTAATAACAGGGAGCGACGCTCGGCCCCTACCCCTCCCTCTCGTCCGCCCCGACGAGTGCCAACGACTTGAAACACGCGTGTCGCGGCCGGTCGGCTATTCGCTCCCATTTTAGCGACACAACCACTCGCCAATCGTTTCCACCCGGAACTAGACCATGTTGGAGCGGTGAAAAAATGTTTCCCTAAGAGGCTTCGAAGGGTTAAAAGTCTTTCAACATTGACTTTCATCTATTCTATGGGAAAAAACCGACAAGCTTAGTTTTGTATCGCCAGAGCAAATGATTTCTCATGCATTCTTCGACAGCAAATACGCTGCTTTACTCAATTAAAATGTTGATCTCTTTTCTCAGGAAGCTGAAGCTGAATTAAAAACTAAGTCACGTACCCTTTTCCAGCAGTGTCAGCCTTTTGGTCATCAGACGACCGCACAGAGCCTTCTGGGCCACATCTAGATAGAGCCCACCGCTTTTGTTTTTATTGTGTTATAAAGGGCGTGTCCGTCCAGCGGACTGGAGGCTTGGCCGAGGGCTTGGCCTGCTCTGATTTACATTGCTCTAAAGTTATTTATTTGCCAAAGGGGG
>NW_026267160.1:258319-258665 GCF_000697945.3 Frankliniella occidentalis | reverse complement strand
CCCCCAACAGCGCCGGCTGCTCAAACGTACCCCTCACCTCACCCTCACCCCCTCTCCCCAACTTCAACTTTGAGTCTTTCACGCGCCGTTTCTTCTTCCCTTATAATGTACGCACGAAAGAGACACGGCCGACGCCGTCGTCTCTCTTAGCACTCGGCGCGCAGAATTTCATCCCTCTGCTCCCCACTCGCCCCCTTTTCTCTTCTCTTTTTCTCCTAATTATTTTATCGCGGCGTTTTCCGCCACGACGAACAAATTAAGATTGCTGCTCTGCTGCTGACTTTTCCCCGCCCCGAGCCGGTGCGCGGCGCGCTCGCTCAGCCCCTGGCGCTTCCCTGCGCAGCGC
>NW_026267160.1:256390-257932 GCF_000697945.3 Frankliniella occidentalis | reverse complement strand
TTGCGGAGAGTTGTTTGCAGAGACATGGGCGACAAGAAGGAGGAAAAGGGGCGGGGGCGGAGAAGGGGGAAGAGGATGAGGATGAGGATGAGAAGGGGGAAGAGGAAGGTAGAAGGGGGAAGAGGAAGTTAGGAGGGGGATGAGGAGGATGAGAAGGTTGAGGTTGAGGATGAGGAAGAGGGGTACGAGGAGGAGATGGAGGAGGAGGAGGGACGAGGAAGACGGGGAGAGGGATGACGAAGACGAGGAAGAGGACAGGGAAGACGAGGACGAGGGAGCTCGGGGAGCGCAACGGTGAGCCCTGCAGTAGCGCTCCCTCCGCCAGGGCCTGGAAGACGAGGCCGCGCGTTTTTGTTACCAGTTCAACCAAGTCCAACGTTTGCTCCCTTTACAGCTACAGCGGCTCTTCTGCGAGCTCTGTGGGGCAGCTCGGTGGAGAGCCGATGGGGATGAAGGGAAGGGAGAGCGCCAGCCCCACTCTGTCGTATAGCTCCCCCACCCACCATCAGGAAGGAGACTTGTCGTTGGACTTCAAAGCGGGCGCACGGCGGCGGCAACGACGACGAGACGGCAATCATCCGACAGAAAATAAGGCCTCTCCATCCATACTAGGGAAAAATTCGACCGAGCAGCAAGAAAAACAATATAACAGAGACGAATAGCAAAAGGGCCCTAGTGGGCGAAGGGCGAAGCGCGAAGCAGCACAGTATCGCTCAAAATCTCGTCATCATCTGGCTTTCCACCCTCCTTCATCTCCCAACACGTAGAAAACATACCCCGACCCCGCCCCCTTTCCTCTCCATCCCAACTCACCACATTCGGGTCAGAACGGTGAGAGAAGAGGAGAGCCAAAGCTGGGCTCGATCGATGGCGCCGCGACGCCCCCGCGATGGCCCGCTTGGAAGGCGTCCCTCCGGCTCACGGGGACCGGGGCGCGGGCGAGCCCAGGCATGGTCGGCAGCGTGCCAGGCGTCCCGGGGCCGACAAGGACGGCGCCGTCGTGGTCGTAGAGGCCAGCTCAGAGGTGTTCCCCCACCATTACTCAGACATTGCAAGTTTGGGAATTATTTCTCTAGTACCGGGCCAAGCGACAAACGCCACTTTTTGGCATTCTCCGCATACGAAAGCGAAAATATGAAAATTGAAAAGATAAGTCATTCAAAGAGTAAACAACAAAGTATTCAAGTGCAAAACTAACCGGTTTTGATGGGTCGGTCACTAAAGTGGACGTCTCAAATACGCATTATTACATCAATACGTAGGTAATTTAATTCTAATACAATAGAGTGGTCGCCGGCCGCGGCAATGGCGGTCGGCGGCGCCATGACGGCGCCGCGTTGGGCCCCTCCTCCCCCCACCACTCTGTCTGGCGCATCCTGGTTGGAGCGTCCTCGGCACATCCCGGCCGCAGCGCGCATGCCCCGCCCGGCCGCGCCCCGCCGCGCCCCACCCCCCGCGGCGCCCCGGGCGGCAAACCGGCAGCGCGGAACTGTCGGGGCACATCTGCCTTCGCGTGTCTGGCTGTGGGTGCGGCGCTGGCCG
>NW_026267160.1:252614-255310 GCF_000697945.3 Frankliniella occidentalis | reverse complement strand
GGGGCAGTTTGTCTTCCTGATTAATGTTGATCACATCGCGAGTGGCGCTTGTAAAACGCCTCGCGGAACTTTTGATCGTTCTTATCGCGTTAGTATATACACGGTCGGGTGTAGCCGGTGGCGCGGCGCGAGCGCGCGGAAGGAGTGAGCGAGGGAGGGTGGGAGCGAGGAAGAGTGAGCGAGGAGGAGTGAGCGAGGGAGGGTGGGAGCGAGGAGGAGGCTTACGAAATTAATTAATCGCTCGGCCTGATTGGAGCGGGTGGGTCGGAACGAGGACAGGGGCGAGGGGGAGGGACACCGCAAGCCTCCACATCCACGGACTCACACACACGTTACTCCTCGCTTTCTCTCTCACTGACTTTCTCACTGTCTCTCTCTCTCTCTCTCTCTCTCTCTCTCTCTCTCTCTCTGTTCCAAATAGGACTCCCGCACCGCCGGGCCCTCCTGGCTCCGCCATCTTCCGCGCGGCGCGCCTCTCTCTCTCTCACTCTGTCCTTGCCTCCCTTCTCTCCTCTTCACCTCTCTTCTCCTCCTCCCCCTCGGGCCCCACCCACCCCAGGCTCTAATCTCGTATCGATCCGGTGCGCGGGGGGCTCCGGCGGCTCCGCCCGGGCCATCCCCAGCATCCCGCCAGTCCTGGGCCCCACCGCAGCGCGAGAGCTCTGAGCATCAGTCCCTCCCCTCCCCGTTCCGCCCCTCGAGCGCTCGCCCCCGCGCCGCACCCCCCGCGCAGAGGGCGCTCGCTCCCCACGCAGGCTGCCACACCCCTTTCACCTGGCTGCTGTGCTGTGCTGAGCTGCCTGGCCTAGGATGGGATTTGGGCTGCTAACCGGCCTTATACCGGCTTATGCCTTCTGATCAGTGTGACGCAAAATGACTATACTCATCAGGCGTTACTTGTCCTCACGATTTCTCCATACCTTTACCACCACTTCGAGATCCGGGCCTGAATAAGATCCTCAGCGGCCAGAGGAACACATCGTTATGGAAACGGCATCGTTCGTCACGCGAGAGAACTTTTCGTAGAGGATCAATTTGGAAAAACCGGCAAAGAGACACACGTTATGTATTCTATACAATACACCTCTGCTCTGCTGTTGCGTGTAATTATGGCATTCGAATTTTTTCAGCGTGCTTTTTCTCGCTTCTTCTCTGCAAAGCCTACCGCCTCCCTACGACGCCACGACGCCCTACATTCTAGTTCGTTATCAGGGCAATGAAAAAGCCCAGTCCCCGCGAGCGCGCACCTCCCAGTGCGTGAGCCGCGGGGGGCTGAGAGGGAGAGAAGGAGAGAGCAAGAGACAGGTAGGGAGACAGAGAGAGAAGGTAGGTAGGTGGTTCTGGACGCTCTGCTGGGCGGGAGGGAGGGGGGAGGGTAGGAGGAGGGGGAAATGAGTGAAATGCCGTTCCGCGGATAATAACCTTGGCGCCCGCCGTCCCGTCCGGCCAGACCCGCCCCTTCACTGTCCCGCCCGCCGCCCCGCACCCCCGCGAACCTCGATAAGTGGACACAACGCTCGCCCTCTCTCGCTCGCTCCTTATGACGTCCAGCGGGCGCCACCCGACCCCCCCCCCTGCCCCCTCGGCCGAGCGACACAAGGGAAGGGGCGAGCCTCGAAAGGTTAATCACGAATACCTGCTTGGCATCACTCCCCCGCCCCGCCCCGCTCCCTCTACATAATTCATAAACGTAACGGTTTTAAGCCGCGGCCGTGTAGATACGGCCCGGCCCCGCCCCGCCAGCTACTCGCTGCTGCTCACGCGGTGTTTTTTTGATGTAAAGATGAAATGTCTAGCCGTGCGCCCGCGCCTGACAGATTGGTATCTGGCAATGACTAAATGAGCCTCTGGAGGTCGCATGTCACTACCGCGCGCCACTACGACCCGCCACTACTTGGGACTTGCGTGTGTTCGCCCCACACCAACCCGCCACGCTCCGCACCCCGGAGCCCAAACAGAGAGGTCCCCGGTCTCTCACGGTACGGCGACATGACCCAGTTATGCACGTCGGGGACAGATCGACAAAGTAAACCTGGAGTTGTAATGTTTATCAGAAAGAATGATTGAAAACATCATGTCCACGAGAGCAGGGAAAGCACGGTCCCGCGGCTATAGGGGACCTATAGGTAGTTGGCCCAACCTGTCAAATACCCCCCTCCCCCCCCTTTTCCTCTGTACTGCCAAATGCTTACAATGAATAGGTTCGCGTTGCAAACGATTTTACTTACAGCAAGAAAATAATTTTACTGCGTTGTACAACAAACTAGTGCTCCACAAGCTTGCAAAACTATTTCTTTGCAATACCACCATCACACAGTTTGCAAGGAAGCTCACAGCGGGCAAAGAATTATTTTTCAAAACAAAATATTTTTTTTCACTTAAGAGATCGAAAATTCTACGCAACGTTGCAAAGAAAATAGTTTGCAAGCATTTCACAATACAGTGTGCAGCCACCAGTTAGGTCAAATATTTGACCCCACCGCGCTGGTGATATCTCAAACACTGGCTATTCAATTTACGACGCCCATTAATATACTTTTTTTTCAGCCACGGCGTTAATTAGTCTGTGATAAGGATACAAAACTGCCTTCCTAGGCAGCCACAGATTTTTATGTGCATAAATTTCCGGGTGGTCTCCCCAGCGGCTGCTCTGCTCACGAATATTTATGTCCGAGCTGCCACCAGTCGATGCGTGA
>NW_026267160.1:247927-252534 GCF_000697945.3 Frankliniella occidentalis | reverse complement strand
GGGAGGGGGCGGACACGTTGCAATCTCAGCGCGGAGAAATGATTCAGTGCGGCGGGGCACGACAAAGGGGCTCAAAGCGTGGCGAATCTAGCGGGCGTCTTTAAAACAAATAGGCTATCAGATGATCGTGTCATACGCACCGGGGCACTTGGAAGGGAAACACATAATACGGGAGGAAGCGTCAACAAACACCTTTTCTAGGGCGGGTGATGGACATTCTGACTTGAAGCCTATATCGTTGCAAGGGCATTAAAACGCAAACAATTTTGCTACGACCCGTCGAGCAAAATTTTGGTATGTTGTTGTTTTCTTTCATGCCACTGTGCCACAAAGGACAAAAGTTCCTTCCGTTTTTTTTTGTTTTTTTTTGGGGGGGGGTTATATTATTATTTCACGACAATGTGTTCTTTTGCGACTAAAATTTGAGCGCGCAGCAGAACACGTATTGTACATAACCGCACAGAGCGCCGCGCGAGGCCCGCGCCGCGACGAGACCGCACCCGCCGTGCTGCGACGGGGTTGGCTCGGCTGTGTTTTACGAGAAAAGATATGTCTTCATTTCACGTCTTGCCTCCGGCATGTGCGACGCGGGTATGTTTGTTTCGCAGGCATATGAGAGATGGAGACGAGAGAGAGAGAGAGACTGCTTTCTACCGTTCTCGCTCGCACTGTCGCAAAATTAGGCGAGAGGCTTGCATACCTGCAGGGTCCAGCAATAAAGGGACGAGGTGTCCTCAGCAGCTCGCACGACCCGCCCGGGGTTACGATTTTAAGACTCCATAAAAGAGACGACAGGGAAAAGAAAAACAAGACGCACGGCAACAGGGCCGAGCGAGCAGCAACATGAGATGAAAGCGTTTTTCTCTCTCATAATGTTGAGTAGTGAGGGTGTATTTGGACAGAACCCACGTAAGTGGCGGTCCCCGCGACCCCAGTTACGGCCACGCTCGGCTCGGACACCTCCCCAGCAGAGCGGCACGGCACTGCGCGACGCTGTTCCGACTTCTTCTAAAGCGAGCATTGAGTCGAGTGACTCAGATTGCGTGCCGAGCCCGAGCAGCAGCAGCCGCGGCCAGCCCCTAAACCAACACCGCGAGCGCTTAGCTTGAGACATCAGACAACGCCACGCCGGTCCGTGCCGCGCTGTTCATTTGCACGGCCTCTTAGAAAGGCATTAGGCGGCAGGTCGCAGGCCGCGGTGTGGCGAGGCGGCGGCAAAGTAAGCCGGGGTCGAGTCGTTAGGTCGGGCGCCACACCTGCATTCACAGCTACCTTACACCTGCCCGCAGGCCGGGTCGTCAGGCCAGACCGGGCACCACACCTGCATTTGCACCTGCCTGCAGGCCGGTGTAGACGTTAGGTCGTTAGGCCGGGTGCCACACCTCCCTTGAACCTGCCAGCAGGCCGGTGTAGAGTTAAGGTCGTGTTAGGCCAGGCCTCACACCTGTCTTGCACCTGTCTTGCACCTGCCTGCAGGCCAGTCGAGGTTAGATCGCTAGATTAGGTTAGGCCACATCTGCTTGTCAGCTGCCTAAGGCCGGTCGAGGTTAGGTCGTCAGGTTAAGTTAGGCCAAACCTGGCTTGCACCCGCCGGCAGGCCGGTGTAGAGGTTAGGTGTCGTTAGGCCGGGCACCCCCACGCCGCACCTGCCTTGCACCTGGCTCCTTACGCGGCCGGCGCCTGCGATGCCCCGGGTAGGCAACCCATCCTACTCCGCGAGGAGCGGGCGGCCTATCACCGCCGTGGTGCAGGATTTACGGCGCGGTCAGCGCGATCAAGCCGCCCCGCCCCGCCCCGCACGAACTCCACGACGCCCTCCGCGCACGCCCTCGCTTTTTATACATCCAGATAGATGGTCGGCCATATTTCACGGGGACCGACCGCACGCTACGCCCCACCACCACACCCCCGCGGTTGGCCACTGGCGCCTGGCTCTCTCTCCTTTCCG
This sequence comes from Frankliniella occidentalis, assembly GCF_000697945.3. Lineage (NCBI taxonomy): Eukaryota > Metazoa > Arthropoda > Insecta > Thysanoptera > Thripidae > Frankliniella > Frankliniella occidentalis. The sequence continues at coordinate 250,586 of NW_026267160.1, read as the reverse complement.
TTCCCTTTCCCCTCTCCGTTAAACTCCCTCCCTCTCTCTTTCTCTCTTCTCCACAAAAAGTAGTAACACCCACCCCTGCTGCAGACGGGACGGACAGACATTTCTAGACGAAGCGAAGGGCCCCCGTGCTTTACTCGGCAATTAATTATTCCAGCAACAGTTTTATTTTCGTTCCGACATGAGAGGCGCCCAGACGTCCGACGTCCGCATCAGGTTCCGGGGTGTGCCCGGCCGACGGCGTGCTGCTTCCGGTAGCTTCCGGGGCTTCCGGGCCGCGGTGGCGGGGCGCGAGCAGCGCGACCATCAGCCCTCTGCATCGAGCTGCACGCCGTCGAGAAGACGCCACCGGCCTCGAGCCCCCTAAATCTCTACAAGGTGCTCGACAAAGACAACGCAGTAAAAAAATCCACAATCTGTAATTCACAGTTGTACTTTTAACGCACAATAATTTGTTTTGTAAGTTGTTTTAGAAACAACAAAAATGATGTTTTGTCAAGAAGAATTTTTGATTCGAAAAGCTAAAATATATAAGATGATTGTATCGATGTAGCATTCGTGGACCTCAAGAGTAACAATTCGACAACTGATTTATCTCTTTATACGGGGCGCTCCGGTCGCTTGCCCCGTTCGCTATGGGCCTCTCACTGGAAAAAAGAGAGAATTGTAGTTTTCCTCTCGATTCCCGCCCAGTGATATACTCTCAGGGAGAAACAAATAACGACCCGGCGTGGCCCGCGGCGCGCGGTGACAGTTCCGCGGACCGGACCTCAGCAATAAAGGGCCCGCGCGCCTCTCTCTCTGTCTCTCTCTCTCTCTCTCTTCCGCCCTCGCCACCCCTCCCTCTCTCCATCTCTATCCTCGGCGCTAGCTGCAAGCGCTCGCCATAACTCGGAGATAATTGGTAATTCCCCGGATACAATAACAGCAGCCCGAGGCGGAGCGGAGCCGGGAGGGGGGGGGGGGGGGGGCGCCGCGCGTGATAACTTCCGATAAGGCCGCAGAGTGAATTCGGTGGACATCTCAAGCAGGAGTCGTGGTGGTGCGGGAGGCGACACCCCTCTCTCGCCCGCACACACAAACATACACACACACGCACACGAACACAAACCCACGCACACGCACGCACACGCACGCACCCGCACGGGGGCGTGTGGTCGTGCCCGTTCTGTCCGGCACGTCCGGCGCATTGCCTCAAAGTTTTGGCAAATTTACGACCGCCAACGTCCATCGCGAGCGCGGCGGCGGCACCGAGCAGCAGGCTGCTATGGCTCCGAGTGTGGCTGGACGTGGCGTGGCGGGGTGGTGTGGTGGGGCTTTGGCAGCTGGGCGGTGATGATGGCAAAAGCAGAGGAGGGTGGTTGGAAGTGCGAAAAGAGAACGGCGAGGGCGACAAAGGAGAATGCAGAGCGCGGGTGGGGTGCGGGGAGGAGTGGCATCTCGAACTCGATCGTTGTATTTTCCGACGTCTGGGCGCTGAAAGCGCTACAGACACTAGTTTTAGGCGATTTAAATTAAGCTCCTAAAAAGTCCATTCCAAGTTCAAACAAACAGGCGTCGATATAATGTAAACCTACATGAAAGATGAAAGCAGTCGCAGACTGCACACTCACCACACAGCGGGGTCCTCGCCTGGAGGTGAAGCAGGATGGGTTGCCTGCCCACCCGGCTCGCTGTCGCCGCCGGTCCTCAGCGGCCACCGCGCCCGTCCTGCGAGATGGGTTGCCTACCGACAGGGCGCTCGCCATGGCTGCTTCCGACGTACCGCCACACGCCGCCAACCTGAAGAAGAAAGGACATATAATTTATTACACGTATTTTTTTGGCACTGTTTTTTATGATGACAACTATAACTAGGCGCCCAGGACACAGCGCCAGTGAAAAGTATCTGGCACACACCACACCCGGACTGGCCGGGCCAGGACCAGCAACCAACAGCGCGTCTGGTCTTGGCAACGACCACGGCAGCGGCCGGATGGTGGGCACCAGCAGATGAGAGTCGAAAAGAAACCGTGTGGCGGCGGGGCGCTGCTGGGCGACGTCACGACCCAGTGCGCGGGGGCGCGCGGAGGCGCGGCGGGGGTGCGGGCGTGGGGCTGCGAGGGCGTTACAGAGGGGGGCGGGCGGGAGCTGAGGTCCTGCCGGACCTCACCGCTCAAACGGCTTGTTTGAGATTACCATCACTATGCAGTCGCCGCGCTACCGGCCCCGGCCACCACCGCGACCACGCCAACCCTGAATTTAAATATAATTTTCTGCAAGCGCAAAAGAGAAAAGAAGGGTGAGGTTGCCTGCTTTTTGCGCCGATGCAACTGCTCAGCAGAGTGAGCGCTTGAGCTGCCAGCCTGCGCTATCGGCGCGCCGCACGGGCGAACCGTCATGTATGACGTTTACAATGTAGAACAGACCTCGGCTGTGATACGATGGAAGGGGGGAGGGGGGGGCCTTCAGCGAACGCCTCGCCGTGCTGGTCGCGCGGGGCGTGACTCCAAGCCGGCCGCGATCCGCGCACACGCGCGCACACGCGCTCACGCTCGCGCGGCGGTGGTCTGCGAAGGGCTCAACTGCTTTGAAAGGCGCATGACACTGATCAGCATAATCGGAATAATGGGGCCACACATGGCACAATCTGGCACGCGAGCAGCACGGCCAGTGCAACTGA
>NW_026267160.1:246545-247457 GCF_000697945.3 Frankliniella occidentalis | reverse complement strand
TTCACATCAAGAATTAGTCAAAGGTTTACATGCAAGAAACAACATCCTCTCCTAATAAAAACTAATTGCAAACTTGGCCTACAGTTATTGTTGCAATCCATGCAACTTGAACACGGACAGAATACTAGAACTTGGGTGGACTCTTTGCCAGGCACCTATCGATACAATGCATATGCGGTGACCAAATATATTTGTATATTCCAGTCCAGGCACTTTTCCTGGGGCAACGCATCAAGCAGAGGACTACTTACTAGTGAAATAATACAGGCTGTTGCAGACCAGGGATGAGGCGGACCTAACCTCAAACACTACCTCAGCTCCCGCCATTCGCACCCACGAACCACTACGATGATCCATGATATTCTCGAAATACATTATTGTGGGGATTTGCTACAATGTGAAAGCTCACATAATGCGCCTCACTCCGCAATACAGTTTAAAGACTGATGACAAAAATCTGACAGACAACTTTCACTGATGACGACGGCGCCATATTGCCAAAATGCAACTGTTTGTTTTCGACAGAAAGAAGGCGGGCAGAGAGTGCTGGGTGCGGAGGGAATGCCAAAAGTGGGGAAAGGGAGGGGGGATAGTTACGCGCCTTGTGTGTCGGGTGGGAAGAGCTGCTCATCGTCGCCGTCGTGCTTTCTCATACGCTCGACACGTCTCAACCCTTCACCAGCCACAAACCACAAAGCGTTCCGCCACCCATCGGGCCTAAAAGCACTGGTGCTCGCGTCGCGTCGCCGCCCTGCGACAATGTAGTACCTGACCGTAATGAAACGATATAATTGCTGCATATAAAGGGAGAATGGCAGAGAGCCTGCTAGAGCCCGGCTGCAGGGTCACGCGACGCTCGCGCGACCGTTCTGTTGCAAACTACTATACTTGGGGGAAAACGGGGGTGGGCGG
>NW_026267160.1:242741-245492 GCF_000697945.3 Frankliniella occidentalis | reverse complement strand
TACCTATTTCATGGACCTCGTCCTCATCGGCTTCATGGCAATAAACACAACAAACAATAACGATGTCTCAAACAAGTTCGAACTGCTCTCGACTCTTTATATATCAAGACGCCCCGGTACAATACAATATATGCTTGGAGACAAACAAACTTCTGCGGCGCGCGGGCGGTGGTGCGGTGCCCCTGCTTCGCCTCGTCGCAGAAAGTTTATCATCGTTAACACCGCTCATTTCAAGGACAAGAGAGGTTAGTGGTTGTCGAGGTGGTGGTGTAGTTCCTTAGGGGTGCGGGGCCCCTTCTTCGCTCGGCTACTACTTGTTGCGTGCCAAAGGGTTTCTCTATCGCGCAGCACCCCCGCGGCGTCGTCCTTAAGGGTTGGCTCCAGTTGGCGCCCCTGCCCCCCCACCCTTTGCCCCAAGCATTATAACAGCGGTTGTCGCTCAGCCAATAACTAATAGTCGTACTTTAATCGCGTCGAGCCTTGTTTATTATGCAGCATAGTCCACCAAAACATTGCTTTTTGGCGCGCAGCAGCGGCAGCCGGTATCAGGAATATATGAAAATTATTATTGAAATAAATAATAGCCCGTAAAAATACCCGCGCGTCGCCGTCCCCGTGGCGTGCTCGGTGATGACCTTCAGCGACACGCTCGACTTGACCCGCGGGCGCGTTGGCCGCGCCCGCTTGGCAAATTTATTTTTCCTGGTTTTTGGAGAGACGATTGAGAAGATGTTTTTTGGTATTTGCCTCCTCCTCCCCCCCAATGCCGCAGCCCCAGCGCGGACTGTGCTGGGCGCGCACCTCCCTCGCTCTCTCCATCTCCCTCTTCCTTTTCTCCCCTTCCTTGACTCGACTCTTTCGAACGGTAAACGAGTGCATCCGATCCGAACCTGCAGCTCTTCCACCTCCCGGGGAATCCCTGGAGCCTGCTGGAGCTTCGTTCGCATGCCCAAGTATAAACCAAGCGAGGTTCAATTAAAATCCCCCCCCCACACCCCCGATTCTCTCTCCCTCTCTCTGTCCCTTCCGCGACTCCGATTTGGTGAGAGCAGAGCACCGCCAGCATGGGCAGCCCAGCCCAATTACTTGAACCACCGTTCCGTGCTGCGGCAGGGAATTCCCCGTGTTGGGGACACACACACGCACACAACAAACGTAAAACGTCCAGGAATAGGAATTAATACTGCTTCCCGGAGAGTACAGGTGAATCAGAATCAGAACAAGCAGGACATATTTAGCTAGGCCATTATGTTTCGCAATACGTTGAAAAAAAGTAGAAAAACTTGTGCGAATGGAATGAGCATGCGATTTTGATCCCAGAGGTACAAGTTGAAAGTGATAATTTTGAACAGTGACTACAGGAGGATGACCTTAACACGTTCCTTGCGGCATGACCACTATGTGGTCACGCTTCCATGTTAAATCATAGGCACCAAGAAATGAGCCACAAGGAACGTGTTGAACAGCTTGGTTCAAATCGGCTGGGCCGGCTTGCCCGCCCCCACCCTTTCCCTCGCCATACATCTCGGGCAACTTTCTCCGTTGCCAAAAATAAAAATCTCGCGAGCGGTTTTTCCCCGCGGCATGACCCGCGTAATCAATGTGCGGAAAAATAGGTTCAATCAGAGCAAGTATAGCGCGAAAAAGGAGCAATTCCGGTCTGACTGGAGGAAGGTTATGGTGGCAAACGAGCCGGTTCAGAAAGTGAATCAGTGAAGAGAGAGGGCGAGAGAGCGAAAGAGCAAGAGAGAGTAGTTGCAGTGCACCCCCCCCCCCCCTCCTCGTCGCCGTCCCGCGCCCCGCGCCGCGCCCTGCCGTACGCTACACGGTGACGGTATAGTGACGAATTGGTGGTGCCCCCACGATGTACAAGGCGTACCCACTCCATCTGCCCCCCCCCCTCCCTCTTCAACCGCTTTGCCCGCCGTATCGCCTGGTTGCGCTGTGCTCGCGCGCGGGGAGGGTGGGGGGGACTTAAATGCTAGAGGGATTGCTTTTCATTATTCCGTTATCATACAGGTCGTTCGAGCAAACAGAGGCCATTAAGCGAGGCTTGCGGGTCGCGGACCCCCCTCGCGACCCCTCCTTATAACTCGGGGGATGCAGGCGCCGCCCGCCAACTAGTCACTATTACAAGTGGCCGGCCGGAAGCGGAGCCGCGCGCCAGCCTTGTCCACCCCCACCCCCCTCGCCATTAATCGCCCGAGGGGTGGGGCGGGGGTCGCCTCACGGGGAAGAACCAGGGCGGGGTGGTGCATTAGGCGCTTATTTGTAGGGCACTGCCACCACCATCGTCGCCGAGACATAATCAAAGTATTGTGTATATTCTTATATTGCTGTTATTATTAACATTAGCCACAACAAAAAAATAAATGATAACGAATGAATAAAAGTGTCGAGTGCACAAACAGATTTCTATTGGTGTTCATCAATAATTCTGACTGACGATTCTTATACTTGTCGTGCAATCTACCTTTAATTAAACAACTTTTCATTGTTGCTTCTCAGGAGTCGAAAACGATATGTCTCAATATCTCATGTAGGCCTAGCGCTGAATGGAGTACTTCATGCCAAGGGGAATTATAAGAGCAACGGCAAGTGATTATTTACATAAACTGAACGGCGCTGAGAGAGAAAAGGACGGGAAAATAATTCTCCCTGAACTACCTATTTCATGGACCTCGTCCTCATCGGCTTCATGGCAATAAACACAACAAACAATAACGATGTCTCAAACAAGTTCGAACTGCT
>NW_026267160.1:232393-237937 GCF_000697945.3 Frankliniella occidentalis | reverse complement strand
CCAGAAGGCAGAGGCGCTTGGCCTGCTATCAAATCGCGGGGCCATCCCGGCGGCTGCTACGCCGCGCCACGCTGCAAACTGGTTCGGTGACGCAGACGCGCACCGGCCCGGGGGGGACTTTGCGTGTATACGCGCGTCGCGACGGCGTCCCGCGGTGACGCGCTGGGACGCCCATCCCGCATCCCCACCACACACACCGGACCGGGGGGGCACGCCGCCGCCGCCGCCGACGACGATGACGACGACGCGGTCCTGGCCGAGCGAGGAGGAGCGGGCTCGTCGTATAAAAGCGACGGCGCCGGCAGCAGCGTCACAATCAACACCTGACCCTCGTCCCGTACGCATCGCAAGCAACATGAAGTGCGTCGCCCTCCTCCTCGCCGCCGCCGCGCTGGTCGCCGCAGTCCAGGCCGTCCCCGTTGCCGGTAAGAAAACGTTGTCGGTCGCCTCATTTATATCAACCCAAAATGTTCATTTCATTATTTGCACCTCTTAACTTAATTGGATGGTGGATGTTTCCATACTACAATTTCGCCATGTTGATTATTTTGTGTTTGTTCTGGTCGGGTCACTGCACCTGCAGACCAGTGATTTTTCCCCTCACCAACCAAAATTCAAAAAATTATAATTTTCTACACTTACAGATCCTCACCATCACCACCACCACAAGTACGGCGGTGAGCACGGAGGATACCATCACGGCGACTTCGAGTATGGTGGCCACGGCTCGTACGGCCACGAAGGCGGTCACCACGGTGGCCACCACGACGGCTACCACGGCCACCACGGCCACGAGCACCACGAGGCACCCGTGCACCACCAGGCCCCCGTGCACCACCCTGGACCCGTCCACGGCCACGGCTACCCCGTCGGCGGCGGCGGCGGCGCCAGCTTCAGCCAGGCGTCTTCGCAGGCGTCCTCATCGGCGCAGTCCTTCGGCCACGGCGGTTCCAACTCCCAGGCCAGCAGTCAGAGCCAGAGCTCCGCCCAGAGCCAGGGTTTTGGTGGCGGGTGAGTGTCCTGAAACAAAGTAATTCTGGGGTGGTTCAACTGAGGCAATGGCAATCGCTTGTTTCCCAAAAATAATGACAATAAAAGTCCGAATTTCTAATGTGAGGAAAGGGTTAGGGAAAAGGGGGGGGGGTAACTTCTCCCAGACAGGTCACGTGGGTGCTGCCCTCTGCCGGTTTATTGGGGTGGAACGGCCTCAGCGATGTACATACCCCGTGCCTAACTCTTGCCTTTACATTTCGCAGATACCATGGTCGCCGATAGGGTTTCCACTTGGCGTACCCGATGAGATGACACAGCTACACACGAGTGCCTCAAAAGAAAGAAGACTGATTTCACCTAATTTAATTTAGTTTCTTGCGTGTAAGAACTTGGGTTCACGGGCCGTACCTATGGAACCACCTTCTGTCTATCTGTAATTTTATTTAATTAAATCCATTTTACACCTCTTAAGTATTCACAATCACTGCAAACATATACCAGCGGAGGAAGCTGAACATTCCTCCGGTTCACGAAGGCGGCGCGTCAGCCGCTGCGATACTCCCTGTCGTGACCAGGAGTCCTGAGCCCGAGGAGTATTTGTGTGGCACGGGAGTAGCGCCGCCACTCTGGAGCCTCTCAGGATAGCCGGAGAGACTCCATGCAAAGCGATGCGGGAGGAAAAGGGAGGGAATGGCGCGGGGGAACTCTCGACCGACCCCGACGACGTGCGCTTTTCCGTTCATTTCTGCACTCCGCGACGCATCCCTCCGTCGTTTGGTCGCTCCAGCCGCACACGCCGCGACGGGCGGGAACCGCGCGCCATCATACTATCTTCGGGTCGAGGGAAGGGGTCGCGAGCGGTCGCGAGAGCTCTCTGCTCTGGTCTCAGGTCGACGCCGGTAATGCACGACTTACGGTGGACGACGACGGCGACGGAGGAGCGGGGATGATCGTGAGGGAGAGGGAGGTACCCGGCCGTACATCAGCGCAAGAGCAAACGAGTACGAGCGCCAGCCACAATGGTCCCGGAGCCCGCCGCGCTGGGACCCGGACAGGACAGGGAAGGTACTTGTCACCGCGATGAGGCACGGGACCACACCGGGCGTGTGCAGGGCACGAGCGGAGAGGACGGAGCCGGCCGGCCGGGCCAAGCGATATACCCCCCGCTGGCTGCTGCTCTGCTGCATAGGCCACACAAGTGATTTGCAACAAGGAAGCGAATTTATTCAAGATGATTTAATCGGATTTCATTTTGTTTTAAGGTGGGAATATGTGAGATCTGTAAAAATCCTTTTCTGCGCGGAAATCGCTCGACTGATTTTTGATGAATTTTGTTGAATCAATGATGGTGGCAGAGAGAGAGGGAGAATGATTGCGCGTAGTGGTAAAGTGGACTGCTTTCACATTCGCATCCGCTCATCGTTGAAGCTGATTGCCACCTCTTAATCTTGTGTCTCCGAGAGCGCCCCGCCCCGCTGGAATACCAAGTGGAGAACTTCTTGTGTCCCCGCTCCTGCTGCTGCTGCTGCTGCTGCTGCTGCTGCTGCTGCTGCTTCTGCTGCTGCCGCCGCCTCTGATGCCGCTGCGTGCTTGGTGCGGCAGTGGTCCAGGTAGCAACAAGGGCGGCGTGTTAACCAAGGCGGGCAGAGTAATAAGCTATCACTGTCTCGTTCCGGGAAGCGCGAGGTGGTCGCCGATGTCTCCGATACGCTTGTCCGCCGAGAGGACCCCGCCCCGCCCCCGCCTCACCAGTCCGCTAGCTATGGACCCGCCCCGCCCGCGCCACACGGCACATGTCATCTGCCATCTCTCCGCGAAGTAGCGTGGCCTGGCGTGGCGTGGCCGCTCCGCTGGGCGACACGCAAGGCAGGAGCACAACAGGGCGTACACCCACGCCCCGCCTCACCCCGCCCCAGGGGGACCCTGCCAGAGGCACACCACAGGGAAACTGGACCGCGATCAGGTAATGGTGAGAGGTGTCCTCGATCATTTAGACCCCAGCAAAAGTAAAGCGCCCGCGTCAGGGCGGAGCGGCGGCGGCTACGAGTGCGATGAGGAGAGGCAAGGAGGCCGCGGCGGGCGCGCCGGCGGCACGACCACGGAAAGCTTGTTGTTGTTGTGATTAGACGGATAATATCACCTGATCGCACCGCTCTTATTACAAAGGAAAAGGGAAATTGCAGCGAAAGGCACAGCTGCGCACGGGCCGGGCACGTCCCCGCACTGCCGACCAGGACGCCGACGTGCAAAGCAGCAACACAACCACCTCGCGGCCCCAACAATTTTCGGACCAGCCAAAAACCGCCGCCACCGCCGCCATACCACCAACTCGGCAAGTCGTCGTCGGCGTGACCAAACCACCCAGCCCGATATGCGATAGGCTCCAAAATTTACGATCGCCGTCCATCAGGGTGAAAGCCCGTCCGGCAGCAACCCCTCCGTCTCGGATCGCTACTCCCCGTGGCCCCCGGGGCTGCGGGTCGGCGGGCCAGATGCGGCGTGGCGCAGCGTTGGCGTGTCCGCGGGGAGTTTTCCCGGTTCGTTTCGCCCGCGGGAACCACGAGTGCGGCGTGCGCGCCGCCAGCCCCGCCCGGGCCCCCTTTTCTGGAAGCGTTTGAGCCTCGTGTTGGCCCCGTGGCCGACTACAAACGCCCCGTGGTGGTGCTGGTGTGCCTTTTCTTCCCGGTTGCTGCAGAGGCGCGGGCGTTGAACCCTTTTCTCGGTCAGTACAGTAAACCTCTTAGTGAGTTTCAAAAGAAGTTGGTGGTGTTTCTGATGCTCGAGAAAGGAAACATTTTCAGTTCGGTTCTTTCGGCGGTGCATCGGCGGCGTGGTTCGGCGCGCGCCTGGGAGGTAGGCAGCCGTCCCGCACGCACGCCTGTGGCTGGCCTACGCGTCGGCGCGCAGGGGCGCTCCCCCCACCTCCCTCTTCACACTTCTCTTATTGCCGTAATGGCAGTGCCTTGAATTTTATTGTAAGTTTGTTCGTGGTGACAGATGACTGTACTCTGTCATGCAGATCCGCTTGAAGGCGATGCGACCATCAGTGGGATGATGGAGAGTTCCAATAAGAGCTATGTTCCGGAACACTCGGCGAACACAATAATTAGACTGTTCGGTATGTTTACGAAAAATACAGTGCTTTATTTAATTTCAATCCATAAAAACAACTTGGAACTATGCAAGATAAGATCAGATTGTTAATATGCAAGATCCATAAGATCACATTGTCAGCAAGACCACAAACAAAGCTCTAACAGTTACGAAGAGTGTAGAATTGCAGACGTAAGGTATTTGAAAGTTAGTCTCTTTTTTTTCGAGTACCGAAAATCAACCTCAGTCAATGGGCTTCTCCCCAGTAGTGTGCGTTCGGAGATGTGAACGAAGATTGCCATTCTCCGAGAATTTCTTGTTGAATATACAGTACACTCAAAAGGCTTCTCATCAGTGTGCGTTCTTAGATGTTTGCGTAGATTGTCACTTTCCTAATCTTTTTTGATGCACACAGTTAGTACACTGAAATGGCTACTCACCAGTATGCGTTCGGAGATGTCTCTGCAGACTGCACTTCTGAGAAAATTGCTTGTTGCACACAGTACACTCAAAAGGCTTTTCGCCAGTGTGCGCTCGAAGATGTCTTCGCAGACAGCCACTGAACGAAAATTTCTTGTCGCACACAGTACACCCAAAAGGTCTCTCGCCAGTGTGCGTTCGGAGATGCTGTTGCAAATGAGCATTTCTCGAAAATTTCTCGTCGCACACAGTACAGCCGAAGCACTTCCTGCCAGTGTGCGTTAGGAGATGATGGTGCAGACCGCCACTCTGCGAAAATTTCTTGTCACACACAGTGCACTCAAAAGGTTTCTCGCCAGTGTGCGTTCGGAGATGGTCACGCAAAAAACACCTTTTCGAAAATTTCTCGTTGCACACAGTACACTCAAATCGTTTTTCTCCGATGTGTGCTAGGAAATGTTGGGTTAGACGAGAACCGCTGGGAAAAATCTTGCTGCACACACTACAGTCGAAAAGATTGTGTACACTCATGTGGCTGGCAAGGTGAGCCCGCGTTGCAACTTGTTTTAGGCAAATGTCACATTGGACAGGCATGGTGTCTTCAGCTGACCAGCAGAGAGCGAAGCCGCAGTTTCTGGAACAAAAGGAAAAAAACACACTGTTCTTAATTACCAATATAAATAAAAAGGCTTTTGTTTGCGATAGGGGAGGGGAGGGGAGAGAGATGAGGGAGCGAGTCGCTTCCGATTTCGCGCACCTGGGAGATAGGCGACCGCCACACAATCGCGACTCTGTTTCTGCAGAAACATGGCCTTCTTCTGCTGCTCCCCGCCAGGGGGCTGGGGCGTGATCGTCGGGAGCCCGTCGCAGTTCGTCCGTCCCAGAGGTCCGTCCCAGAGGTCCGCCCCCGCCGGCCTCTTACGCGCAGCAATAACAGAAATGCAACGTTCACGTTTTATGCAAATCTGTCGCCGTTGCATTTCGGAAAACTCGGACGCATTTATCGCCTTTAATTGCAGTGGGGTGGCGCGCGGTGCG
>NW_026267160.1:230610-232343 GCF_000697945.3 Frankliniella occidentalis | reverse complement strand
AAATTTCTTGTCACACACAGTACACCCAAAAGGTCTCTCGCCAGTGTGCGTTCGGAGATGCTGTTGCAAATGAGCATTTCTCGAAAATTTCTCGTTGCACACAGGACAGCCGAAGCGCTTCCTTCCTGTGTGCGTTAGGAGATGATGGTGCAGACCGCCACTCTGCGAAAATTTCTTGTTGCACACAGTGCACTCAAAAGGTTTCTCGCCAGTGTGCGTTCGAAAATGGTCACGCAAAAAAGACCTTTTCGAAAATTTCTCGTTGCACACAGAACACTCAAATCGTTTTTCTCCTATGTGTGTTAGGAAATGTTGGGTTAGACGAGCACCGCTGGGAAAAATCTTGCCGCACACACTACAGTCGAAAAGATTGTGTACACTCATGTGGCTGGCAAGGTGAGCCCGCGTTGCAACTTGTTTTAGGCAAATGTCACATTGGATAGACATGGTGTCTACAGCTGACCAGCAGTGAGCGAAGCCGCAGTTTCTGGAACAAAAGGAAAAAAACACACTGTTCTTAATTACCAATATAAATAAAAAGGCTTTTGTTTGCGATAGGGGAGGGGAGGGGAGAGAGATGAGGGAGCGAGTCGCTTCCGATTTCGCGCACCTGGGAGATAGGCGACCGCCACACAATCGCGACTCTGTTTCTGCAGAAACATGGCCTTCTTCTGCTGCTCCCCGCCAGGGGGCTGGGGCGTGATCGTCGGGAGCCCGTCGCAGTTCGTCCGTCCCAGAGGTCCGTCCCAGAGGTCCGCCCCCGCCGGCCTCTTACGCGCAGCAATAACAGAAATGCAACGTTCACGTTTTATGCAAATCTGTCGCCGTTGCATTTCGGAAAACTCGGACGCATTTATCGCCTTTAATTGCAGTGGGGTGGCGCGCGGTGCGGTGCGAGTACTTTGCCCCGCGCACCGCGTTTTCTTATTTCGCGTTGTCTCCCTCCCCCGTCTCTCTCTCTCTCTCTCTCTCTCTCTCTCTCTCTCTCTCTCTCTCCCGGCACCAGACGCACGCCTCATCTCGGACGCAGCCCCTCGTAATGGGACCTATCTGTTGTTGTTTAGGGCTTAACGGCCCGGCCGAGCGCCCCAGTAAATATCTAAGCAACATGTGCGCACGCCGTACGCGTAGATTGGATTGGCTGGCCTGCGAACCCTCCGTTATTATTCGACTGTTTAAGGGCCCAGTAAGGTACCAGCGCCAGCGAGGCTGCGGGCTCTTTCCAGCAGCAAGTACACTGGAGACCGTGAAAAAAATACAAATAAATATGGTCGAAAATTTACCTACATCTAGTGACAAAACAAAAGCGTTATGCGTTTTTGCAAAAATGAAAAATAAACGGTATGTATTCACTTCACTCATTGCCATATTGCCATCAAAGAAATAATTTTAAAAATCAATAAATTAATTCATTTCAGTTTCCAACGCCGGAGTGTGTAAGTTAAGCCCCACTCCCTCCACCTCTACGCGAGGAAGTCGCACAGTAAAAGGAAACGTTGCGCTTACAAACGAATGAAAAGCTTTGGCGGTAACAACGACGGCTTATCCCCGTCTATCGCTGGCCCTAATGAGGCTGGGGGGAGGCCGATCACGCTCGCCCAAACTAGATAGCGACGAGACATATCTCACTTTATGAGCTGCTCTCTGCGGCGCCCGGGGGCGGCCCGGCACCCAACGCTTTGCTCTTGCTGATCACCCTTTCGTTTTCGACCCCTTTCCTCTCTCCCGTGTGT
>NW_026267160.1:223700-224949 GCF_000697945.3 Frankliniella occidentalis | reverse complement strand
GGGGTGGGGCGTTCCCTGCTCCACCCAGCGCGCAACCACCCCCCTCCGCGCCAAACGGTGTGACGGCCTGACATCTGAAGCAGGCATCAACACGTGTTTCCGGGACTGCATCTCGCGCGGTCAGCGACTGCTGTGGCTGTAGGGGGACCCTGCAAGCGACACAGCGCGGTGCACCTGTGCGAGAGAGAGAGACAGCAGCTCCTTTAACGCCCGAGTGCCCCCGTCTCTCTCGCACCCCCGCGGGCAAGCAGCGCTGACAGCGACCACGTGGCGGGTGGGCCGCAGTGGCCGCGGTGAGGTTGGCAATGCCATGCCATACCGCTGCTATGCGGAAGACACAGAACTTTATGCCATGTGAAACACTCACTCGTCTGGTCTATGAGGATCAGATAAGAAAGTTTTACAAATCTATATTTTATTCAATTTTTTAAAACTCTCGTCAACGTATTGGTCTGTACGTTAAAGGGCCCAGTTATTCGGGAAATAAGAAAATCAGTAAAACTTTCACTCTTCCCCTTTGCTGCTGCAGGGCAGCACAGCAGGTTGTTCGAAATAACGCGCCAAACGCAGAGACGGCGCGGGGAATCGCCTGACGTTCTGCCTGAGCGGCCATCAAACGCCCGCGGCGGCGGTGGGGCCCGGGCGCGCGCGCGCGCGCAGCCTGACGGTGAGCTCTAGCGGCGGCGGTGGTGGTAGCCCCGAGGTGCTTCCTAGACGTGGCCCAGCGCGGCACCACCCACTACACCGCCATGCAGCCTTCCGTGACCGGCCCGCTCGCCACGCCAGACACGCCACCTTATCACTAAGAGTGCCCCAGTCCAGTCCAGACCCCTGAGTTCAGCAAAGAAACGCGGAACGGACGGTGAATTAATTATTGCGTGGGTGGACCTGGGCCGGTGGACGCTGGGGGAGGACTTTCACTCACCGCTTCATTTACAGCGACGGGCGGGGGACTTTTTAACGAGCCGCACTCTGGTTGGTTTAGATAGCCTTACGTATCGGCGGGGAATCGCGCGAGCGCGCACACAGTGTGTCTGCTGCGAGCGCGCGCGCGGCAAAAGCATGCAAAACTGTTGTAAATCACCAAACTTCAAAACGGGGAAAAATATGTGAATACCCCTCGGGCGACTTCTTTCAAACGCCGCGCACACAGCTTCACCTGTCGTCATCCAGTCCGCCTCGAAAGCAGTTGCACCATCAGCATGTCTCTCACGGAGAAGAAGAGATAGGGCAGGAGCTCAAATAGTAA
>NW_026267160.1:219136-222758 GCF_000697945.3 Frankliniella occidentalis | reverse complement strand
AATCAGGTGTACACGATTTTTTCGAGTTGGGCACCCCTCGGAGCGCGGGCATCACGGGGGACCGAGCCCGGCCCGCCTGCTCTACAAGGCAGTGACACCTCCGCCCTCCGAGCCCCGTGGACCGTCACGAGCGCCCCCTCCCCCTTCCCTTCCACCGACGTTCTCTTCCCCTTATCGCGAGCAGAAAAAAAAAATGATAGCGCGCGCGATGAATTGTCCAACTTGCATTGACGGTGGAAATAGGCGTGCACACGAGCACGAGATAAAAAGAAATGGAAATCTTTGAGGACATCAGTTAAGGAGCACGGCAAAACCAGCAAAGGGCCATACAGCCAGCGAGCATCGAGAAGTGACCGCGCGGGTGCCCCCACTCCACGGCACGGCGCCCCTGAGATAAGCTCCCTGATTAAGCCCCCCCATTTGCATGCGGAACTGGGGCGGCTGCAGCGCGGGGCTGCAGCGCGGGGCTGCAGCGCGAGCACCGCGCCCTCCTCCCTGGTCCAGCGCGGAGCAGCGCCGCCTCCGACCAGCACTCCCTCATAAACGTGCCTCTCCGCGGCTATCTGTCAAGCAACGGGCAACAACGGCCAGGGCAGACTGAGGGCGAGCGAGCGAGAGAGAGAGAGAGAGAGAGAGAGAGACTCTCAGGCGCCATACAGCTCGTATCAGCGATACTCCTGTTGCTTTCGCCGCGTCGTCGTTGTTCTTTTTTTGTGCTGCATCTCCATCTCTCATTAGTCAGCTAATTAACGAGACGGTATAAATACGAAGCGGTAAACTAAACCAGGACCTGCTGTGCTGTGTGCATGATGCTGCCCTGCTCGGGAGGCAAAACTACTCGCCGTCGTCGTGATGGTGTTTTCGCGTTCGACAAGAGTGAGACACACTTTTGCTGAGATCACGCGGTGGGAAATTTAACGCCGTCGTGTTGGGAATCGCAGACGGACACGCCAACAACGACCGTTTCCCCTCCCCGTTTTTGGCCCCAAACGCCGGCGTCGTTCCCGCTGCTCTGATCGCGAGGCGATTTCGCTCCTTTGTGTGACCCCCGTGGCGATCCCGATACCACCCGTTCAACGCGTTCAATGGACCGTCGAGCAGGCGGCCGAGTGGTGGTGGTGGCGGAGCGCGCGCGGCCGGCAGCTGAGCGAGGGACCGGGGAGCAGGCGAACTTCCGCCGGCACCTCGCACTCCAGAGCGCCCGGAGGGTAGGCCGCCAATCGTACACCAGAGCAGCGCGGGAAAAGCGACAGTGATTTGAACCTGCCGCCAGTGCAGTGGGCAGACTTACTAAAGGCCAGCATAGACTCGGTGCAGCGCGGGTCGAAGCAGTGCCCGCTCATTTATTTATGAAGCGGGTTTCTCACTCATTCATCGCGGGCGAACCCATAGCTCCGCAAGGGACTGGCTGCTCTAGTGCGCGTCGGCGCCGGCATCATGGCTGAGAGAGAGAGAGAGAGAGAGAAAGAAGAGCCGAAAGCTTTACTCGGCCAATGCAGTGAAACGCTTGGATGTTTCCAAATAAAAAGTTGGCGTTCCTTTGGTGCTCAGGGGCTATGGAGCGGCGTGGCTTACCGCCTGGGAGGTAGGCAGCAGTCGCGCACTGGAGATCTGGCCTACTCTTCGGCGGGCGGAGCCCTTTCCCCTCCCCCGCCCCGCCTACATCAAACACTGTGGAAAAAAGTAGGTAGGTTTACAGGAAAATTTTTCCTTTGACACAAATTGTAAAATTACAATTTGTAATCGTAAAATACATGCAGTATGTATCCACTGAAAACCTTTGAGTGAGGTGTCGTGCTCGAAATGAGTGAGACAATTTTGCCTCGCTCAATCAGAGCGATGACTATAAGGCTCACCCTATTTGAGTCATATGCACTGAATTCTTACACTGGATGAGTAAGATTTCCCTGGCCTCGCCCAACTGCAGTGAGGACTGAGCTGAGAGTAAGATATCTGACTCTGGCATTTTCAGTGTCATCTTCAAATCCATTGACGAGTAAAAAATATGTGCACTCGTAAATTGACAACTTAAATTATAATTCAAGTTTACAGTTTCTTTTTGTGAATTTACGACACGACGGTATTTTTCACAGTGACAGCGGTGGCAAGTTGATTTTCGTTTTATGCGTGCCGCGTAAGGTTTATTTTCTCTGTAATGCTGCGCCTTCGGGAAACACGGGCGAGGCCTCGCTGATGTTGAAGTCAAGAACTCGCCCATTAATTGGCAGCAAATCCGTCTGAAGACGATACGACGAACAGGCGCGGTGGAGACAGTAGAACAGCTCAGCCCGGAACAACGGGAAACAGAATTAGACTAGTCAGCATGTTTAGGCCAAATACAGGAGTTTATTTAATTTAAATTCGATTTTTTAAAAATACTTGAAAATGAAAGGTAAAATTATAATGTTGGCAAGCAGCATTCACAAAGTAATGCACCTTTAGCAATGTTTGTAGAATTTGAGGCGTAAGGCATGAAATAAAGTTGGTCTGGTTGTTTAGTACACTAGGACTCCCTTCTTGAGCGCCGAAAATGTCTGGTCAACGGGCTTCTTCCCAGTATTGTGGGTTTAAAAATGTGTCAGCAATATGTTCTTCTCAGAAAATTTCTTGCTGCACACAGTTGTGTGCACTCATAAACCATCTCTCCTGTGTGTGTACGGAAATGTTGGCACAGATTGTCTACTTGACATAATTGGTTGCACACCGTACACTCTTCTCTCCGGTGTGCGTTCGAAGATGTGTGCGCAGACTGCCTCTTACAGAAAATTTCTTGTTGCACACAGTACACTCAAAAGGCTTCTCTCCAGTGTGCGTTCGGAGATGAACATGCAAATAATCACTTCTCGCGTATTTCTTGTTGCATACAGTACACTCAAAAGGCGCCTCTCCAGTGTGCGTTTGGAGATGTCTCTGGAGATTGCCTTTCACCGAAAACTTCTTGTTGCACACAGTACACTCAAAAGGCGTCTCTCCAGTGTGCGTTTGGAGGTGTTTTCGGAGATTGCCTTTCATCGAAAACTTATTGTTGCACACAGTACACTCAAAAGGCTTCTTACCAGTGTGCGTTCTTAGATGTTTGAGTAGATTGCTATTTTCCGAAAATTTCTTGTTGCACACAGTACACTCAAAGGGCTTCTCTCCAGTGTGCGTCCGAAGATGTGCGCGCAGACTGCCACTCAGCGAAAATTTCTTATTACACACAGTACACTCAAAGGGTTTTTCGCCAGTGTGCGTTCGGATATGACTGCGCAAACTGTCACCCACCGAAAATTTCTTGCTGCACACAGTACACTCAAAAGGCTTCTCTCCAGTGTGCGTTCGCAGATGTTTGGTTAGACGAGCACCGGTGGGAAATATCTTGCTGCACACACTACAGTCGAAAAGATTGTGTACACTCATGTGGCTGGCAAGGTGAGCCCGCGTTGCAACTTTTTTTAGGCAAATGTCACATTGGATAGGCATGGTGTCTTCAGCTGACCAGCAGTGAGCGAAGCCGCAGTTTCTGGAACAAAAGAAAAAAAATGCACTAGTTTTATTAACTTTAATGAAGGTGCACATCAGTGTGTGTTTGAGAGAGAGAGAGAGAGAGAGAGAGAGAGAGAGAGAGAGAGAGAGAGAGAGA
>NW_026267160.1:218321-219086 GCF_000697945.3 Frankliniella occidentalis | reverse complement strand
GATTAGCTCAAAAAGTCGGGAGCGCTCCGCGTGTCTTTGGACCGGCAGCGGCAGTATACTGCCCCCCTCTGCCCCCTCGAGTAAGGTGTAGTGTAGCTCCACCTGACCGCGAACATAGGGGGGGGCGAACAGTGGACATAGAAGTGGACACAGATCGAAAATATCACGTGATATTAATTCCCAAGTATTTTTTTAATCTTCAAAAGCTCTCCTAGAAAATTCCCTGCAGTAACTGGAACGTGACAACAGAATGCACGTCAGTGTCATGGTATAGATACCTGCTAAAACGTACCTACAAATTAGGAAGCATTCGCTTTTGATTTATATTTCTGTAAAAGACAGGTTGTCCACATGCTTTTTCTTAGTGTACAGATAGGACATTCCTTTGCTCGCCTCTCTAAGTTAACGAGCAGCAAGCGCTCGGCGGCTCGTCACGCCAATTTTTTTTTCACTTCACCCGACCTGAAGTTCCATCTCCGCAATCAATCCACGTACGGCTCTTGGGCGGCTGGCGGAGGAAGCGGTCGTTTTACTAATGTGTGGCGGCGTGGGGGACGTGGCGGCGCGTAGCGCGGCGGCGGGGTGGGCGAGCGGGGGCGGGGGTAACTTCTGATAAGGAAGTTACGCCCCTACAGCTGACAGATGAGAGGGGTAGTTAAAGGTGGTTGAGTGGGTTGCCATATTGGACAGGTGCACGCTGCCTACTTAAAGGCGCCTCGTCCGATGAGGCTGACAGGACAGCAGGGACGTACGAGGAAGTGATAG
>NW_026267160.1:214259-218182 GCF_000697945.3 Frankliniella occidentalis | reverse complement strand
TGTGTGTGTCTCGCTCGCACACACACACACACACAGTGGAACAAGGGCGGAGCCACCACTGGAAAGCCTGCTGCTGACCACGCCGGGACCACACCTCTCAGCGGCAGCCAAAGATGGCCCAGTTTATAAGAGCAGCCAGCAGCAGCAGCAGCAGCCTTCGCCCGCCCGAACCGAAAAATTGGGCGCGTGGATTCGGTGTGCGGGTCCGAGCGGGGCCGGGCCGGGCCGCGATGTTCTTGATGTTCGTCCGGTCTGATGAAAGCTGCGCCGCTCCGCGCCACGCCCGCCGTGTGTCTGGAGGGCCCCGGACCCACCACCACCGCCACGCCTACTTTCACGGGGGCGAGCATAGCAGCAGGAGGGTGCGCGCGCACACACCGCAGAGCAGGCCGTTTGCAGGACCGGAGGCGCGCCCTCTCCAGGAGCTTTTGCAGGAGGGTCCAGGCTGCGGCGGCGGCGACGGCCGAGCCGAGTGATGGCGATACGAGTTCGGCGAACACAATGTGTCTCCTTAAATGAATTGGAGGGGCGGGCGCCGCAGCATCCAAACGGCCCTCTTTACCGCTGGACCACACCGGCCGCAGAGGATGACCAACCAGGTCGCTCGCAAAGTGCATCCCTCGCAGCAGGCGGGGAATTTCAAACAGCAAGTGCGCTTTCAAAAAAAAAGGTAAAAATAAAAAAAAGGGAGGGAGGGAAACAAGAAGTTGCACGAGAACGGGAATGTTAAAGGGGGGTTAACAAAACAAGGCCTTCGCAAGACGTAAGCGAGGTAAACACGAGATTTTGGCCACATGTATTAGAACTACATGCTTCAATTTTCATCATACCGTGATGTTTTTTTTGCAGTGTTGTTGCCGCTAATGAGCCTGCAGCGCTATTGCTGCGCTATGCACCCCTGCCGGTGCGCTCTCTATGCACCGAGATGAGTCAGAATTAATTTGCTCGCGAAGATGATCCCGGCCGATTTATCTTTCTCATTATCGTCCGCTCGTTATTGGCGCACATTCCCATTGAGGGCGAGCGGAGAGGCCGCCTTCGAACGCGGCTTTTACATCAACAAACTGGAACAAAGTATTTTTATTTCAAGTTCTCCTTCCCGCAAAACTCTCACATTGATTAAGCTGACTATTTAAAAATGTTAATTATTTTTTTAATTATTTTTTTGAAAAATTGGTACTACTTAGAGCGTCCAGTCACATCGCGATTCGAAACCGCTCGATACTAAATGTAAATGTTGTGCAATGAGGCCCACTTTGTAAAGGCCCAAAGGCTGGAGGAGGAAGTCGTTGGAGAAAAAGCTTAAAACGGCCGGAAGACACTTCCAAAGCATTAAAGCGCCGCAGAACCGGCGATTACAGGGGGGCGCTTTAACGGCGACGCTGGTGCGCCTCTCCTCCTGGGAAACATGGGCGCGAGAGCAGATCTCGAGCAAAGCCTCCAAGAGTAGCGGTGGTCTTGGCGTGCGTCGGCGTCGGCCGCGCCGCGAGTCGGACGCGTCTCTTGTGCGGTACAACAAAGTGGTGATCGCGTCGCCCCCGAGCTCATCTGCATGCTGTGGCGAAGGCTTATTCTCCAGTCTGCTCTCCAGTCGACTCCAGTCATGTCCAGGGGCCCCCCGCTGCGCCGCGCGGCTAGCGCAGCCACAGCCCTCGCCTGAGGCTCCCCGCCCAGACTTAGCCTTCAAATCCCTGGCGATGAATGTGGCATGGGAAAATGGACCAGATGTGGGTCGTGGTGGCACTGTGTCATTTCACTTCTAAATGAGACGGCGAGGAGCAGCGCCGCCCCGACTTCTGCCGCTTGTCTTTCTCTTTTTCTTCTTTTTTCTCCCTCCCCCTCCCCGCTCGGATGACCGAACGCACCAGGTTCCCTTAACCGCTGGAAAGGCTGGCCGCGCAGGCTCCAGGGAGGCTCAAGACCCACACGATTAGGTTGAAGAAAAGAAAGAGGACGGGACGAGCCCGGGCGGCGCCGTCAAGCGCGACGGGGCGAAATTTCCACATAAGGGCAAATTCGGAGGCTTGTTCGATGGTTCGGATAGCCTTGGTCGGCCGGGGCGGGGCGGGGCGCGCGGCTGGACAGTGTGGTGCCGCGCTTCAGACCTCGTTAAGTCACTCCCCTCAAATGGGAGGTTGACGGACGACTTTTGTTTTCGGCTCCAGCCGAGGCTCGTCTCTAATTGGCTCCAGCTCCAGGAGCAGCAGCAGCTCCAGTCCAGCAGCAGCATCGGCCTCATCGCAAAACCATCACCTGGCGGCCGGGCCGTCCGGCCCCTAGGATGCGGCCCAAGGCTGCGGGCGGGGATGCGCGGGCCATCAGCCGATTAGCTCAAAAAGTCGGGAGCGCTCCGCGTGTCTTTGGACCGGCAGCGGCAGTATACTGCCCCCCTCTGCCCCCTCGAGTAAGGTGTAGTGTAACTACACCTGACCGCCAAAGTAAAGGGGTCATGCCGAGGGGGAAACGACTAAGGTAATCCGGCGGACAGCCGAAAGGTAATCCGGCAGGGAGGGGTAATCCGAGGACATTCTAAAAAATCCGTGGTAATCCGGGGAAATTTTGGGGTAATCCGGGAAAATTTTGGGGGTAATCCGGGGTAATCCTAGAGAAAAAGCAACGTAATCCGGAGGACACTCCGGAGGTAATCCGGGTAATCCGTAATCCGGCTGACACAAAGTTTAACAGTCGTTTCCTCTCGGGTCATGCAATCACAAATATCAGTGTAACCCTCCGAAAAAATCATTAAAATTTTAAAAAATCATCAAAATTAAGAGCAAATTAGGAAAAATCAGAAGAAATCAAATGAAAACTCAGACAAATTAGAAAAAAAAACACAGAAAAATCGGTGTGCGCTTGTATTCATAGTGTAGAACCCCTCACCTCCCCCTCCCTCCGGCCGTCTTGTCCGCAACATTGCGGGGCTCATCGGGCTGCACACATAGCATGTGCCCCCCGCCCAGCCGCAGCAGTGTCTGCACCGCAACAGCAGATAAAACATAGAAACGGGGCATAAATTCCTGACGTATTGCGGTCCATATTTGCATGCGCCCGTGTGCTACACGAGCGGTGACTGACCGGCTGTGTTCCAAACGGCGGCGGCGCTCGCCGGCCTGATAGGTGCCCGATAAGTGAGTGAGCGGCAGCGCCAGACAAGCGTAGATTGTGCGAAAAGTAGCAAGTTAGTAGAGAGTATAACTGTTTACGTATACTAAGTCATGCTAAAAAATCAAGGTGCATGCTTCAGCGCGTTATTCCTGCAGAATCACAGTAACAAGGAGCAAGGCGGAAAACATAATATAAGTTTACAAATTTAGTTCATATATTTTAGTTCATATAGTTTATGATACAATCAGAATCTCACTACGTATAATTATAAGCACATTTCAATTAAGAAAACGCTCGAACGCAAACGTGATAAAATCACATTTACTCAAACTACAATCATCTTTAAAAAAATCGCTATCAAACGGCAAGTGCAAATTAGAAAATAATGTTTGGTACAAAAAATAACAACTATCCGATCATGTAACAGCGATACACAATAAATCTATAAGAGGGTGCCACAAAAATATTGGTTTTATGAAACAGCGCCAAGGTTTACTTATGGTATCATAAGGAGATCAACAAAGTGTTTGGGTTTGAAATTGAAATTACTTTTCTGGGCAGGAAAATTTTCTAGCCAGAATCAGGCGCGAAGTTTAAAATGCTAACATGCTTACGTTGGCTACTAGATAGTACAAATTTCACACAGTGCAAGGCTTCTCTCCAGTGTGCGTTCGGAGATGTCTGTGCAGGCTGTTAGTCGCCGAAAATTTCTTGTTGCACACAGTACACTCGAAAGGCTTCTCTCCTGTGTGCGTTCGGAGATGGCCATGGAGGTGGGAACTGTAGGCGAATTTCTTGTTGCACACAGTACACTCAAA
>NW_026267160.1:212899-213494 GCF_000697945.3 Frankliniella occidentalis | reverse complement strand
AATTTCTTGTTGCACACAGTACACTCAAAAGGCTTCTCTCCTGTGTGCGTTCGGAGATGACCATGGAGATTGGAACTGCTGGCGAATTTCTTGTTGCACACAGTACACTCAAAGGGCTTCTCTCCTGTGTGCGTGCGAAGATGTGCATGGAGATGGGATTTCTGCACAAATTTCTTGCTGCACACAGTACACTCAAAAGGCTTCTCTCCTGTGTGCGATCGGAGATGGCCATGGAGATTGGAACTGCTGGCGAATTTCTTGTTGCACACAGTACACTCAAAAGACTTTACTCCAGAGTGCGTTCGAAGATGTACAGAAAGATTAGAACTTTGAGAAAATGTCTTGCAGCACACAGCACACTCAAATGGCTTCTCTCCAGTGTGCGTTCGTAGATGCGTGCGAAGCTTGCCACTCTCCGAGAATTTCTTGTTGCACAGAGTACACTCAAAGGGCTTCTCTCCAGTGTGCGTTCGGAGATGGTCATGGAGATTGGAACTGCTGGCGAATTTCTTGTTGCACACAGTACACTCAAAAGGCTTCTCTCCTGTGTGCGTTCGGAGATGGCCATGGAGATGGGAACTGTAGGCGAATTTCT
>NW_026267160.1:206985-212849 GCF_000697945.3 Frankliniella occidentalis | reverse complement strand
GGCGAATTTCTTGTTGCACACAGTACACTCAAAAGGCTTCTCTCCTGTGTGCGTTCGGAGATGGCCATGGAGATGGGAACTGTAGGCGAATTTCTTGTTGCACACAGTACACTCAAAAGGCTTCTCACCTGTGTGCGTTCTGAGATGGTCATGGAGATTGGAACTGCTGGCGAATTTCTTGTTGCACACAGTACACTCAAAAGGCTTCTCTCCTGAGTGCGTTCGGAAATGGTCATGGAGACGGGAACTGCGGGCGAATTTCTTGTTGCATACAGTACACTCAAAGGGCTTCTCTCCTGTGTTCTTACGGAGATTGGAACCTCTCGTGAACGTATTGCTGCATTGGGTGGACATGGTGTGGAGACTCGTAAACTCTGAAAAACGAAAAAAGAAACCACACTTAATTATTGAAGTTCGATATTACTCCACAGCTTCTTTGCCTTGTTTCACGGGTAAGTGCGTAGTTGTAGGGGGAAAGGGATACACTACGGTTTACGTAACCCTCAGTATAGATCGAGGAAAATTAGCACGTTAACATACTGTTGAAGTATCTAGTGTTGCTGCACACCTAGAGCGACTGAACCTATTTCGGATCAGATTTTCGTTTTTCCTCGCTGTGCCGTAACAGGCGAGTGGTAGAACCGCCACGACTGGAGGTAATGATAGTCGACTTCTTCCTTTACGATTCGCAATTTTTTTGAGGGATGTAGTTGCACCCGTTTCGGAGATATAACAGTTGGCCGAACGACGTGTTTTTGATCCGGAATAGGGACTTCTGAACCTAATTCGGATCAGCGAAAATACGTTTACAGCCAAAAATTGCCAATAGACCTATTAAAAATCATTCGATACGATAAAAGGCTACTCTGAGTACCCTAAAATAATGTTTTCACACTAGTCCGACACATGGAAATTGTTATCATGTTCATATTTCAGTTTGAAAAAATGCGAAAAAAATGTCAATTTATCAAGATTCTCCCAACCTTTAAAACATACTTCTTTTAGTTCATAATCGGCTTGTACTCCATTCTACGCACCCAGCTTATTGTTAGAGATTTAAAAGACAGAAGGAAGGTCCGTACTTTCAGTAAAAAAAATAAGGTGCCTAAATTTTAGTTCTGCATTGAAACTACAGACAGTTGATCCGAATTAGGGGCTGATCCGAAACCGGTTCAGCTGCTCTATAGTAATTTCCCCCAGATACGTTTCGGAACGTCTCCAGTTTTGGCAGAGGTGCGCGAAAAAAACTATACTGCGCAAACAAACAGGGGACCGCATTACTCAGCTCACGTTAGATTAAGCTTCTCTCACGCCACGCCAAGCCACACCCCGCCCGGTGCCACAAAGTCGGCTTTACGAGAGTAGTATCATTCATTGCGGTACTCTAAAATACATTTTCGCCGGGCTGAGCTGATTTCCGTCGGGCGGCGGCGCGGCGTACTACAGTACAGCGTTACACTCTGCAAGCAGTCATTCCGCCCCGTCTGGCTCGGGTCCCTCCGCTGGTGCTACGGCCTGAGCGAGCGACAAGGACGGACTCACACACACACATACACACGAGCCCATCGCGAGAGAGCCAGAAGAGACATTTCGGCCACCTCGGGAGAGGGCTGTGTTCTCGAATTAACATCGCCATAAAGATAAGGCGGTGAAATGTCATCCGGGCGGCTGGACGGGCCGGCCGGGTCATCCCGACAGGATTATCATTATACACGTTGCAATTATTGCAGCGCCCCTGCCCTAGATACGAAGCGTCAAGAGTTACAAATCGAGCACGGTAAAAATGACATATTGGATTTCAAGCGATCTGCTTTGTTTTCAAGGCAGTTTTCAAGCAATCTGCTTGAATTCCAAGATTATTTTTTTACAGTGAGCTTTTGAGGAGCATTTGCGGGCACAGGGTGGATGACGGCCGTAGATCGTCATTTTCGTATTTGTACTCATTTTATCAGCTGTCTAATTTCAGAAGTTATATTCTCGGCTTGGATGGCATTTGAACGACTCGAAATACAGCTGATTATAATACAAATATATAATAAAAATGAGCCTAGAACGTTCGAGTAAGGAACTGACACTTCAGCTGCACGAAATGCATCGCGATTGCATAGGAGCAGGGTGGTAGGGGGTGCGGGGCCAAAGCCACACCACGCCAATAAGCGGCCAGCAGCTCGGGTCGTTAGCACCCTCCTCGGCTCCAGCCAGCAGCAGCAGCTGATTGTGAATTGTATCGGCAAAGTCGTGGGATTAAGAAGAAGTGTAGTGTCAGAGGTTGGCGTCGCGTTGCATCACAAACGATATCGTAATGAATGAAACGCGCAGCAGCAGCGCAGCCCTCGACGAGCCCCCTAGCCTAGCCTATAACTGACCCGCGGGGCCGCGCGGCGAGTTGCGCTGGTCCTAGGTGATCCGGGCGCTGGCGCCCCCTGGCGGCGACTAGGCGCACCAGCCCACTCGTGGCGGGCGTGTGCCGCTCGCGAGCAGCGCGCCTCGAGCCGCAGCCGCAGCCGCAGCCGCAGCCGCAGCAGCAGCCTCGCTGTCCGCGGGGCACTACGGGGCACCGAGGCCAGGAGGTGGGGGCGCGGCCGCGGCGGCTCGAGGCGCGGGGCAACCGGAGCACAGGTCGCGCCGCCAGCCGAGGTCGCGAGCACAACGGCGAGGAGGCCATCGCACACTCTGCCGTTAGTCTCTCAACTTTTCGAGGGAAACGGACACGAGAGTTTGCACGCACTGAAAAAAACATGTTAGCTGCAGAAGCCAAACCAATATCTAAATCTGGAATGACTAACAGTTATTTAGCTATATCTCTAATAATGGTAGCTGTTCATGTTAGCAGCACACCACAAAGAGAGCAAAAGTTTTTCTACGTAGGTAACATATGTCTTTGCGCACATCTTAATCAGATACAAATTTGTATCTACGTTACGGTCAAAATAAAACATTTGTACCCAGCCTAGGTACAACTTGTACCTCCTTCATGACAAAGTTTGTATCTTTAAAGATGTATTGAGCTACTAAAAAGTTGGCTACATAATTAGTTATCCCATAAGATAATGTTTTGGCAGTTACATCTATATTTTCATTTTTTGCGTGGGACGGCCTTGATCACTGATCACACCCTTTCCGTCGATGCACATCAGACACGCGGCGACACCACCACTCTATCGATTCACGAAACACGACAGAGGAAAAAAGACACCAACCAAAGCGCAAAAACGAAAGCAGAGGAGAATATGGCCGGTCGTAGTGAGATGGTGTTGGGAAACGTAGAGTTGTAATGAAAGAAACGAAATAAAAATAGGGCCGATAGTCGGAGTGGGCGTGGAGTTGCGC
This sequence comes from Frankliniella occidentalis, assembly GCF_000697945.3. Classification (NCBI taxonomy): domain Eukaryota; kingdom Metazoa; phylum Arthropoda; class Insecta; order Thysanoptera; family Thripidae; genus Frankliniella; species Frankliniella occidentalis. The sequence continues at coordinate 209,519 of NW_026267160.1, read as the reverse complement.
CACAGCCGGAGTGGGAACGCATATGAGACAATCCCGGGGCTCCTATATGTTAATTCCTCACGCTTCGCACCGCATCCCTGGGTGGTCTCTCCCGCCCGGCGCCGCCAGCCCGAAATCGAGTGTCGGAGCCGAGAGAAAACCTGCAATTCTTCGGCGCGATCCGAATAGGCCCGGCGCGATAGAGGAAACAGAGAGATTAGCGGACGCAACGCGTGGTGCATTGTGAAGTAAGAGCGGGGCTGGGCGCGCAATTAGATGGAGGGGGCCCCGAATCGGAAAAGTGGCCCATTATTCCTCGTGCGTTAAACGCGATCGACACGACCCGCGTGGAGCAACAGGCCAAGGATTCGCTTTTGTTTTCTATCTGGCGGCGGCGGCGGCGTGGATTCGCCCGCGCGCGCGAAGTGGGAGGTAAATCAAAAATTCGATCCCATCCATACCGCGAACGACGACGACGGCGGCGACCCCAGGGCGTACCTGTCGTACTCGTTCAATTATTTTCGCTTTCGATCAATCGATGTCCTTATTCCCCTCCTAAATTCTCCACGCTCGGGCTCACTTCGATTAGAACGCATCCGTCTGGCTCGCTCTCTTTCCCTGTCAGTCATAACTCCGAGCGTCCGGTCCTCGGGGGCCAGGTGGGCTCGGCCCGGCCCCCACGTGGGAAGGAAAACACTCAGGCTTACGCCCCTGGAGCCTGCAAACCGCCTGCTCCAGGGAGTTCCCTACTGACCTGCTTTAGGGGGAGGCTCCCACGACAGGCAGCACTCATCTGGGCCTCTGGATGTAGGTGAGAGGACTGCCTCCTCTATTAGAACCATTGGTACGAGACCGCCTCCACCACGGCGAGTGCATTCCTTATAGGAGCACACGAGCTCACACCAGAATTCATCACGAAGGTGGCCCAAAGGAAAGTTTATAAAAGAACATGGACGTTAACTTTGGCGCAACGCTCTGTTCCTGAATCCGCAAGAGTATATCCTGCTACCAGAAACGTCTTTTCTGTGTGTGGTTACAGAACTGGCGTTGACCGGGGGTTTGCGCATGTCTACAATCTCTAAAGAGTGACCCACATACACAGGAATATTTCGTAGTTACGCTACTGCACCGCATGCAGCCAAACGGATGGCTTTGCCATGCACCGCTTTATGGATGATGGACCCTTGCGAGTATAGGCAAGGGTCCATCGAGCACAAGTTATTGGTTACTCCGCGGCCACCCTGTGCGACCTCCAGTGGAGAGGCAAACCAAACCTCACGGGTGAACGCGGTAACGGCACAACCACCTGACCCCACGGAGGGGGTGTTCCACCCAACTATCGGTACTTGCTCAATGCATGGCGGCGCGACAGATCACCGTAACTCGACGGGCCCTGCATCACAGATGAGTCGATGCGGCACACCCGCTCGCTGCACCGGGTAGCTACTCATTAGGATCCAAATGGACTAATCGCCCTGATCGCTGAGCGGCGGCGGCGGGCCCGCTCGCTAGTCCAGTTACGACAGCGCCGTCCGTCAATGAGCGTAACGAGTTTAGGGATAAATACGACAGACGTGGGGCAGAAAAAAAAGGGCGGCTCCACCCCAGGAAAGCACTGAGGTAAACGACTGCAGCCGTATGATGAAGATGAGAGCTTTCTCTCGACAGCCGCTTGACAGTCAATTGACACCGCGGGGTGGTTGTTGTCGTACTGCTGTACACGGTGGCACACCGGTGGCACACAAAATATTCCAGATATTCCAAAAATATTCCAGATATTCCAAAAATATTCCAGATATTCCACAAATATTCCAGATATTCCACAAATATTCAAGATGGTGTACTGGAATATCTGGAATATTTGTGGAATATCACTTTTCCAATATTTTTGGAATTTTTTCCAGTGTCTACATGGGATATATCCAAGTGGTCCACCCCTCGGGAGCCCTGCAGGTCCCCGTGCAGAGCAGGACCCGTGTTCCGCGCTGTCATCCCCCTTTCTTTACTGCTGCACGCCGCTGCACGACCAGGAAGCCCTGCAGCGGCGTCGCCGTCGTCGCGACGCCTCTTCACGCCACAACAATGGCAGCCAGCGGCGCCTCGGAGCCAGCAGCGCGACGTGATCCGGGGAACAATTATTATAGTCCGGTGTGTTTATCCGGGGCGGGGCCAAGGCGGGGCAGGGCGGGGCGGGGCAGGGCGCCTATCGCCGCCACCATCTCACGGCGACAAGCTTTTGCACAGCTATACTACCGCAGGTGTCAGTATTACTTTTTCACCTTAAGCAGCCTCCGCTAGCGCAGCAACCGCAGCAGCAGAGAGTGCACTATACTAGAGAGAAGTCTTCCAACACCAACGGAGCAGCAGCACAGGCACCGCTGTACTCCATAGCAGCAGCAGACGACGCGGGAGCTTCGTCCGGTGAGAGAAGAGAGGGGTAAGGGGGGGGGGGACCTCGTGTAATTGATTGTGACACGTGTGAGATTTATCCCGCGACACACTGCTTTATGCACAGGGCGGGCTACCCTTCCCCATCTTCCCTCTCCCCCCCTCCA
>NW_026267160.1:203586-204731 GCF_000697945.3 Frankliniella occidentalis | reverse complement strand
CAGCGCTGCCGCCAGCACGAAAACAATTGCAAGTCGTAAGTATCGCGTGGAATAAAGAGTATAAAAGGGAGGACGTCAAATAACTTTTGAATCCGGTCCTTCTCGCTCGCTCCGTCGGCCGCGCCGCGCTGCCGCTCCCTCTCTCGGGTGGGTGTAGTACGTTTTATTGGCCAGATTGCACAACGGGGCGAGCCCACGGCTACCAGCCGCCCCGCCCCGACCCCCGCCCCTGGATAGAGCCACGGGCCGGCAGGCCGAGCTCCGAGCCCCACCGACCCCATAAATTTCGCGTGATATTGCTGCTGCTGCTGCTCCGCTCTCCGCCCCGGCGGAGAGTTATCCGTTTACAAAGCTCTGGAATACTTGAGCCGGCCGGCCCCGGCGGCTTAGGGGAGGCAGCAGCAGCAGCAGCACACTGCCGAGCGGGCAGCAAGGGGGCGCGCGCGAGTTCACATGTACGCGCCACTTGTACGTACGCGCAAGTGCCAAAACGGCCGGGCCCCGCCCGCCCCCGCCACGCCACCCGACCTGCCCTCGTCAAGCCCCGCGAGATAGAGCGACATTGTAAAGTCGCTTTTATCCGTCGACATCAGCCTTGTGGCGGGCCCAGTGAGTGCTGTCCAGCAGCGGCACAACGCGACATACGCGAAAGAGCTCGCAACGAGCACCCCCTTTTCAATTCCGAGTCATTCTCGTCAACTTTGGGATCGTTCAGAAAATACGTCCGCTTTTCTCAGATTCATTCGGCATAGTACTGGAGCTTTAGCGCCTGCGAGACTCCGTGTAGGCTACCCTGCAGTACACGCATGCACTGCAGGCAAGATGTTGCCTACCTATCAGGCACTATGAGCGCTTGCATCGGCTGGACTTGACGGACGTTCTTTCTGGATGGTCCCTTTCGCAGCAGATCTAATTTTTATGTTTCTTTAAAGTTTTGATGTTGCAAATTTTTGATCCAGTACCAATGCGGATGAATATCGCAAAAAAAAGTCAACTCCCAGGGCTTCACCTTAGGCCCACATTTCTCTCCACAACAAAACTAGATCGTCGGTTCGGTCGCATCGCGCGCGCGCGCTCACGCGTCAGTTTGTTTCGCTCTGTCACCTCGCCTTCTTCCCTCCGAGCAAGAAGGGGGGCTTTCACCA
>NW_026267160.1:200360-202386 GCF_000697945.3 Frankliniella occidentalis | reverse complement strand
GAGCGCATACCAGGTCAGGACGTACGGTGCGGTGAAACATTCCGTTAATGGCATAATCTGTCTGATGCGGCGATGTGTTTGTTGTTGTTAAAGAGTCCATCAGGCTGCCACCCCCTCATCACGCGGCAGAGCGGGGAGCGTCTCTGCGGGAGAAAATCAAAACAGATGCATGAATGCAGCACTGATGCGCCCGGAACACACTCTCACATTTACATCTCTCATCCCCAGTGGTCTCTTATATATATGCTTTCGTCAATCAATTATCGTCATCATTCAATGTGTGTTTTCAGGAGGGAAAACGTTTCGACTGTTTTTCGATCGTGCCTCGCGTTCTGGACTGGACTGGCTAGCTGTACAACAGAGAGACGCTCTCCGTCCAGAAGGTTGCGCCTCCTCCTCCGTGGAGACCACCATTAACTAACGAAACACGCGCCTCCGGGAGAAGAGAAGGGAGGGGGCGTCACCACCACCCCACCAGACCCGCTAAACGCGCACAGCTACGCGACGCGCCAGGGGTATTCAATTCAGGTGTCACAAAACTGTCAAGAATGTTTAGCCCCAGATACCATCGCGGGGTGCAGTCCCGAGGGCAGTCCCCGTGCGCGTGCAAGGGGGCGCCGTGGAATAAAACGATCTGATAACAACCGAAAGCAATCGAAAACAGGAGAAAATGAAAATTATATTGAGAATATACGGTAAAAATGAAGCTTCAAAAACGTTGAATGATTTTATCCTATTTTATTTTTTTTGTAAAACGGTTTTTTCAACCCTCTCTATAGATAAAGTGGTCTTCCAGGATCAGCGCAACCAGTGAGCGGGAGGAGAGCGCGAAACTTTTGGGAGAGGTGGCGCAGCGACAGCGGCAGCTTACACACGTGTGTGTGTGTGTGTGATGGCGAGAGAGATAGGCGGCCGTTTAACAGCACAAGTCAACATACGCATTACGCTTTTACGGACTAGCGGTGGGGTACGGCCAACGGCAAAAGGCTCTCTCTCTCTCTCTCTCTCGCTCCCTCTCTCTCTCTCTCTCCCTCTCTCTCTCTCTCGCTCGCTCGCCCGCAGCAGCAACATTAGCACACAGCGCCGCGCAGAAATATAAGAAACGCGTCGCGATTACACTACTTGCACCCCCCATTTTGGCGCGCTCGCGTCCAGGCTGCCCGCTGATAAATCACTTTTTCTCTTGGCCAACCCGGACGACGCGGGGCCCACCACCACCTGGCAGAGCAGCGCGCATACAGCAGAGCAGCGCGCACGAAGCCGACCAGCGCGCGCGCAGTTTAAAACGATGCGGGCGATCCAAAGGTGGCGTAGCTGAGCACGGGGCTGACGGTGAGGAGCGCGGCGGAGAGCTGGCTGTCCCGTAGATGCACGTCGCGGCCACGCCACTGACACAGCTGCGCCAGCAGAGCCGTTGCGCGCCACACAGATGATTGACAAATCCGACGACACGACTATGTTGTGGCGAGCGGGGCCCGGCGGGGCCCGCTGCTGCTGGAGCGCCCTAACGGTCCCCTTAAAGTGGCCGCGCGCACGGCGACACGTCGTTCCGAGAACTACTAATGAATTAATTAGACATTGGAGATAATGACGATGACGGCGCGATACCCCTGCCGCCACACACTTTACTCGTCGGTGAAGCTCAACACTCCAAACCTCTAAATGTTTTACGAGAAAATTTGTCTAGCAGCTACTAAAGCTTTGTGGTGTTGTATATTATGAAAAAATTCTTTAGTATTGCTTAGATTGTCCCTGGTACTACGAAACGTTTTCCTAGTGCCGTAATTATAATACTAGGAAAACGTTTAGTAATACCAGGTAAAAAGAATAGTACTACTAGAGAATTTCTTGATAATATACAGCACAAAACGTTACTAGTTACTTTAGGCAAATTTTCTAGTAGAAAGTTTAAAGTGAAGATGAAGTGGCGGCCCCACCGCCGTAGCTCCCCGCCGAGCACCATACCTCTATACCATGCGATGACAGCCGATGACAGCAATTGTAATTTGAACTGCGCGCGCAACCC
>NW_026267160.1:198615-199190 GCF_000697945.3 Frankliniella occidentalis | reverse complement strand
GTGTGCGTTCGGAGATGCGCGCGAAGCTTGCCACTTTCCGAAAATTTCTTGTTGCACACAGTACACTCGAAAGGCTTCTCTCCAGTGTGCGTTCGGAGATGTTGACGCAGATGACCACTCTCCGAAAATTTCTTGTTGCACAGAGTACAGTCAAAGGGCTTCTCTCCAGTGTGCGTTCGGAGATGTGACCGAAGATTCCAACTCGTCGAAAATTTCTTGTTGCACACAGTGCAATGAAAGGGCCTCTCTCCAGTGTGCGTTCGGAGATGTGTACGCAGACTGACACCCAACGAAAATTTCTGGTTGCACACAGTACACTCAAAAGGCTTCTCACCAGTGTGCAATCGACGATGTCGATAAAGGTTACAACTTTGAGAAAATGTCTTGCTGCATACAGTACACTCAAAAGGTTTTTCTCCAGTGTGTTTTCTCATGTGGTTTTTAAGTACGGTCGGGGAACTAGCTTCGTAATAGCAAACGTCGCATCGGAGAGGCATGGTATGGTGTTGAAAATAACCGTAGTTTCTGCAAAAGAAAGAAAAGTCTTTATTTTCACATGTACTATATACCTAGAC
>NW_026267160.1:197366-198565 GCF_000697945.3 Frankliniella occidentalis | reverse complement strand
CAAACTAATAGAATGGGCAAATTTCTTGTTGCACACAGTACATTCAAAAGGCCTCTCACCTGTGTGCGTTCGAAAATGTACGCGGAGATTCGACCGATACGAAAATTTCTTGTTGCACACAGTACACTCAGAAGGCTTCTCTCCAGTGTGCGTTCGGAGATGTTTACGCAGACTGTCACCCACCGAAAATTTCTTGTTGCACACAGTGCAATTAAAAGGCTTCTCACCAGTGTGCGTTCGCAGATGTTTACGCAGACTGCTGCTCTCCGAAAATTTCTTGTTGCACACAGTACACTCAAAAGGCTTCTCTCCAGTGTGTGTTCGGAGATGTCTGCGCAGCTTATTACTCTCTGAAAATTTCTTGTTGCACAGAGTACACTCAAAAGGCCTCTCTCCAGTGTGCGTTCTAAGATGTGTGCGTAGACTGTTGCTCACCGAAAATTTCTTGTTGCACACAGTACACTTATAAGGCTTCTCTCCAGTGTGCGTTCGGAGATGTCTGCGCAGCTTACTACTCTCTGAAAATTTCTTGCTGCACACAGTACACTCAAAAGACCTTTCTCCAGTGTGCGTTCGAAGATGTAAGCGCAGACTGCCGCTGTCCGAAAATTTCTTGTTGCACACAGTACACTCAAAAGGCTTCTCTCCAGTGTGCGTTCGGAGATGTCTGCGCAGCCTACTACTCTCTGAAAATTTCTTGCTGCACACAGTACACTCAAAAGACCTTTCTCCAGTGTGCGTACGAAGATGTGAGCGCAGAGTGCCGCTCTCCGAAAATTTCTTGTTGCACACAGTACACTCAAAAGGCTTCTCACCAGTGTGCAACCGAAGATGTTTATAAAGGTTAAAACTTTGAGAAAATGTCTTGCTGCATACAGTACACTCAAAAGGTTTTTCTCCAGTGTGTTTTCTCATGTGGTTTTTAAGTACGGTCGAGGAAATAGCTTCGTAATAGCAAACGTCGCATCGGAGAGGCATGGTTGTTTCTGCAAAAGAAAGAAAAGTCTTTATTTTCACATGTACGATATAACACCAGAGTAATACTTTTGGGTTCGCAGGAGAGGGAGGGTGGGAGGAATCAACTTGGGCATTCTGCGGCATTCATCTTAAAAAATCTGGAGCGCATTCAAATACACACCCAGCTCAATCGTTTTCACCTCTCCAGTACACTTCACTGTGTAATTTAGTTTTGAGTTTGA
>NW_026267160.1:196166-196808 GCF_000697945.3 Frankliniella occidentalis | reverse complement strand
CTTCGTAATAGCAAACGTCGCATCGGAGAGGCATGGTATGGTGTTGAAAATAACCGTAGTTTCTGCAAAAGAAAGAAAAGTCTTTATTTTCACATGTACTATATACCTAGACTTATGGGTTCGTAGGAGAGGAAAGGGGGGGGGGGCAGTCAACTTAGCCATTCTGCGGTAAAAGCCCGCAATCTTAAAAAAATCTGGAGCGCATTCAAATGCACACCCAGCACAATTGTTTTCAACTCTCCAGTACTTCACTGTCTAATTTAGTTTTGAGTTTGATTCTCTGGATATTCTAATACATTTTAAAGGGGAAATTGCTAAAAGGACTCGCTCTAACTCTGCCGCCGTCTCCCATACAAAAAGGCGCACGGGGAATCTAAACGGCGTCGATAGCGCCGTCGGTCGATAGCATCGGCCGTGCGTGGCTGGCTGGGCTTGCCCCCGCGGAGGGTGGGTGATGTTCGGTGCGCACCACCGGCCGGCGGGCGGGACGAGCGCGGCGCTCTAACACACACACGGCCAACTGATTCTGATTTACGAGATTCCACGGCAACATACCGCCCGCCCGCCCGACACAAGCCCCGCCCGGAAGCGCGCGCGGACTAGACGCAGTTCGCCGTCTCTCTAGCGCGCGCGCACACACAC
>NW_026267160.1:193431-194143 GCF_000697945.3 Frankliniella occidentalis | reverse complement strand
ACCGTATTTCCGAAAGGCTGCGCCCGTGCGACGTACGACGCCTGCCGCCTGCTGCCTGCACCCACCCCATTAGCACGGCCAGGCGACGAAAGGCAGAGAGAGAGAAAGAGCAAATTTCTAGATAGTGGCGTGTTTCCCTGAGTGTGAGGGAAATGGGAGTAGCCTTCACAAATACGGCCCAGCCTACAGGAAAAATGGAAGCCAGTCTTCCGTCCTATAGGGCATTGGCCAGAAGTTGCAGCAGCCCTCGCAGCAGCGCGGGGTTCCGCGCAAGACTCGCGCCAGCTTAAGGTCAGCCTGCATTAAAGCAAAACTTTTCTATACACTCGCGTTCACAGACACACTCTCGTGCTGCTTTGCGCTAATAAGATCTCGCCTCCTGGATGCAGGCTGGGCCAGCACAAGAGCCTTATCATTATGCACAGTGTAATGATGTCTCAGGGGACGACTCTGTGATTGTGAGGGAGCGGTTGTGCAACTCCACCATGGCAGGTGTGCAACAACCAATGGCCAAAAATGTGATGAGGGAACACTTTTACCAAGTGTGTATATACACATCTACATATTCGAAGTGTATGCGATTGGTACGGGATGGAACTCTAGAAAGTCTTGAGAAGAATAGCAAAAGGAACAACGTTCTCAACGCACGCAGGCATGCACTCACATAAATTTCTTCACATTTCGAAAAAGAAAAAAAAAAAACATTTAATAA
>NW_026267160.1:186165-187463 GCF_000697945.3 Frankliniella occidentalis | reverse complement strand
TAATCGAAATGATAATGTCAGTTAAACCAGATCATAAAGTTACAAAAAGTGCTCTATTATTCCAAACATTTAGAGTTCTGTTTCACTAGTTCCCCAAACTGTCGGCGTCAGCAGAATTTAAACAAAATTGATGCTGATGTAGAAAATGCAAGACACTCTGCCTATTTGAACTTATTGTTGCGGAGGACCCGCGGCTGCGCCCGTGGGGGGAGGCGGCCTGCGCGCGCGACCTCCAGCAGAGCGCGGCGACGGCATTCCAGACACAACGGCGGCGCCCTTGCACCAATCAGCGACGCTTCAGGAACACGGCGGAGCAGGCGAAGGCGTCCGGAAGCTGACGCGCGGGGCGGTGGCAGGGCGGGCGGCGTGGGCGGGCCGCCGTAGGCTGCTCCTCCACCTCCAGGGCGACTAGTGCGGCGCGGCAGTGCCCTGACACGGGGGTCTTTTGGGCGTGGCTCTGCGGCAGAATGGAGGGCGAAGTCTAGAGATAAATCCCTACTGCAAATGTGAGAAACGTCTGCTGGGGTGCTTGCCCGCCCTGCTCCAGCGGTCGCACCCAGAACGCCCCTAGAGCTGTACGGGCACGCAACGCTAGGAAAGAATCCATACGACGCGTACCTATGGGTTAGGTGTAATGTCGACATTACACCTTACCTATGGGGGCCAGCCGATGATGGTGGCAAACAAACGGAAATAACGGTCGACATAAAAGGTTACAATGCGCACAAAAATAAAGTAATAAAGCGCTAGGGGTGAAGGGTAGAAATAAATGCGAATGAAGGTGGATGATGATGTGACATGCTGCTGGGCCTCTTCCCAGACGCGCTCACGGCCATCATCACCACCAGCACCGCGCTCATCTGCGGGGCGATATTTAATCCCTGCGGAACGAGATCATCTCGCTGGCCAACAAGAAGTGAAGCGCCGCGGCCGCGCTCGCGGGGCATCAATAACACTTTGGTGCGTCTCACTCGCGGGCCGCGGCGGGACCGAGCGAGTGTGTTTGTACCCATCACGGCCCGGACGTTCTCACATAACTTTTGCCGGCCAGCGGCCGCTGCTGATGAGGTCCTGCCGGCCGCTGCCTCCTCCTGGTCGTGGGCGGACACACTAGAGCAGCCGCCTAATTCCCGCGGCGTACCCCGTAGCGGTCCCCGCCCACCCCGCTGGGCGGGACTGACCGACCGACCGCGCACAGACGGCTCGGGGATTTGAGAAATTTCGTCGAGTGCGTGGAAAAGCTGGCTTCTGCTCTGGCATGTGCCCGCGCCGCGCGCTTGGCGTGTGCTTCCCTCTCT
>NW_026267160.1:181242-181560 GCF_000697945.3 Frankliniella occidentalis | reverse complement strand
AATTAAGAAGAAGGTATGCAAACACGAAGTAGCCGTCGGGGCGTGCGTGGGGAATGCGATGTCTACTCTCAGGTTACTCACGTACTACTACACACGCCCCCAACAACTCTCAAAAACGGGGCGTCAGTTATACTTAAAAATCCTCAGCCAGTGAGGTTCATACAAAACTATTTTGACGCTAGCGCCAAGTATTTGGCGTCTGCCCTGAAACGTTACTCAGCCAGCCAACAAGGGTGACGTGTGTGCGTGCGTGCCTGGTCGGATCAGACTAGTCGTCTCCTCCGTGACCATACGAGCGAGAGACGGCATGGCTGGACC
>NW_026267160.1:178110-179802 GCF_000697945.3 Frankliniella occidentalis | reverse complement strand
GATTACCAATGATTACCAATGATTACTGAGAATTCCCTTCATAATGAGCGTGAAGCACCAACGAGAGCGCCTGAACCAACCCGCAATAAACAACCCGCCAACCCACAAGCTTCGTGCGCCTGCCAGTTAGGCAATATTTCCTCCCTCCACGCTCGTCCGGTGCACTAGTGGCCTACCCGCCCATGTTACCTTGCCGAAAATCGGTTCTGTGCGAGAGACCCAGCCCCCCCCCCCTCCCCCAGCATTTGGAAGCTCCCCTGCTCTCCTCCGCCAGATGAAGAACCACCATGAGAGCTTGGTCAACCCTTTTTTGACCATCAAAATTCAGTTTTGTTTCCTTTTTGAATGGTGTTTCTTATGGATCGTATGGGAACGTAGGAACGCCCCTATGGCAGGCCCCTCAAACTCGTTTTTTCTGCACGGTGTGTGCAGTTGGGTTGCCTACCTGCCAGGCGCCCAGAGCTGGGTGGTGGTTAGCCCGGGGAGGGCTCGTCTGAGTAGAACTCCGTTGCGGCATCGTTTTTTCGACCAAATTTGAAGTATATAACGTTTTCTGAGCTAAAACTAAGATTCTAAAAAATAAATTTAAAAAATGTCTTTTTTGATGATGATTCGTGTTTTTTTTAAACCGTCAAAACCATAAGAAATACCCAAATAAGCAAACTTTTTATCGCGGAATCGGAAAGAGCACGTCAAAGACCTACGGAAGGCATATTGATAGCCCCGTAACTAGTGCGAAACATCCTGATAAACTAGTACCAAAACCCCCCAAAACGCTTTTTTTTGGGCCAAATTTACGGTTTTCCACCTCTTTGTCGGGCTGTAGCTCCTAAGTTAGGGCCGGTACCACTATTTTCGTTGGCTGATTTCAAAAGAGCTCGTCGAGGACTATCTATTGAGCTTGAGTAACCTACAAAATTCGAATGGAAAGTCAGTCACTGACGGTCTGCAAAACGTTGAAATTTGATACTTTAAAAAACACTAATTTGGGGCAAAATTTGCATAAGGAGTTGAAATATTGCAATTCCAATGGCAGGAATGGATTCCTGAGGTCGTTTTACGATGGGAGCAATAGTCGATTGCCGTCCCGGACAGTCCTGGCTCCAGAAAATGCCAATTTTCGATATTTTAGTCAAAACACCCAAAATAAAGCCTTCAAAACCTTCAAATGCTCATATCTCCGGAACCCTTTGAGCTACAGCGCCCAGAAAAATCAGGGGTCTTATTAGGGACTAACTTTGGGGGATAGAGCCAACAAATGCAGAGAGGGTCGATGTGAATCGTGAAAATCTAGTTTGAATTGTCACAACGGTCTTCCTTTGAGACCCCCCCTCTCCCCCGCACCTTTTTATTATTTTGCACTGGCGCTGCGGGCCGGGGCACTGCAGGCTGTGGGTCGGCCACCAAACTGCGCACAAACACGGGGCGGGTCGGCCTAGAGATCCTGACAACTTATCTTGACCGAAGGATTTCAGTCCACGCCAGAAGTGCGGCCCTACCCGAGCCGAGCTGCAGCCCATGTGATGTGGCCCGGGCCGGTCTCGGGGGCGGCCTTTTGTTGGCCCGGGTAGGGTCGGTGCAATTTCTGAGCAGCCTGTATTTCTTTCGTTCTCCGGGTGCGAGCTCGGAGGCCTCTTCGGTCAAGATAAGTTGTCACGACCTCTACCCAACGCTCTGCGTGCGCAGTTATTG
>NW_026267160.1:165034-171300 GCF_000697945.3 Frankliniella occidentalis | reverse complement strand
TTAATTGTGAGTCATTGGGTCCCGCTGGCGTGAACTTAGCGGGACCCTTTTTAATTTCAGTTTTTTGTTACGAAGGAGTGGCAAACAGTTTTTTTTTAAGTTGATTGTTGGAAAGCACAGTTTTTGCACAGTTTTTTGGGATAGGTCGCAAAAACTGTGCTTGAATGGGTCCCGCCAACTTCACGGAGGTGGTCTGATAAGCATCGCGTTGAACGAAGATACCATGGCCTCTTGCTTGGGATTGGCATGGGCAGCGGGGGCTTGCTGGGGCCTGGCTTGTTAAAAGACTGCGGTTTTGGTTACACAACTTCTCATTTTCGATTTTTTTTGACCCTCGATGCAGTATTTGGACCTACGGGGTCCCTGTGTGGGGTTAGGCAGGCAACCCTCAAAGCACGAAACTCAATTTTTCACAAGTTTTACAGATTTTTTTCGCAATTTTTCGTTTCGTTTCGGGTAAATTGCATAGGATTACAATGATAAACAATAATTGTCAACATTTTAACATAGCCTGTGTTTATTTTAGTCTGACCAACAATCGTAAACACCGCAAATACGGTGAGTACGGTAAGTGACTTGGATTGGCGCTGTGCAATGAAGGAGTGAAATTTTTAGAGTGATAATTTGTTCGCAAAGCAGTGCAATAAAATTATCTACTTCCTTCACCACGGTATCTAAAGTACAATGGACTCAGACCCTTGCCACTGCTAAAACTCGATGCCACTTCACCGAAAATCTCTTCAAGTAATGTGTCTTGGGGAGGGGGGGGGGGGGGGGGGGGGCGTCCCGGGGCATTTTAGGCAGAAAAACGGCTTACCCATGACGGATTTTTAGAGGAAACACCCATCAGTCAGTAGGGCTCTCGCATACTATACGGCCGATGCAGTCCCTGTGCGTGGCGAGAAGCGTCTCGGCATTTGTGGATTTTTCGGCGATCTGCGCACCGTCGAACATAATCTTCACATTCTGGTGGTACTGACAAACGCCACGTGTTCCGCTTGCGCCCGCCACAATGCAGTTCTTAGGGCGAAGGGCTGCAAATTTAGAGAATCGTACCAAAACTGAGAGGCGTTCCTCCTTGAAACACGCTTATAGTTCGCGCAAATTGCACAACACTAGTCTCTCTTTGACTTGCACTTTCACACAATCCTCTTTCATAGACACACTGTCTTTTTTACCAGGCATGAGACGACTTTAGCAGTTTTTAGCCCGCCCTTCTGCTTTGAAAAAGCTATCCAGCGGGCTTATGCAAACGACCTCGTGTCTGTCTGTCTGTGTGTCTGTGTGTGTCTGTCTGTCTGTTCCACAAGAAGGAGATGTGCTAGAGACTTCAAATTTTCGGGGGATCTCAAGGTTCACTCCCACAAAACAAAACGCCTACGGCAAATCCTGTCAGCCACCCCTAAGGGGCTGAAAAGGGGTATCGAAGAAAACAGGAAATGCCAAAAAAGTTGGAAAAAATATTTTTTTTACGATCTTCTAAGGGATAACTTTGAAAAGTAGAGTTCTCTGGGCGAAAATTTCGTCCGTTTTGCGCTATCTCTAACCGTTTACGCGCTAGAGGGTCTTTTTAGACGAAAATAAGCTAAAAATTGCCATAGTGAACAATAAGATGTAGAAAAAGGCCTAAAAACCGCAAAATAGAAAAGAAACTTTCCCCCACCCCCAAAAAACGTTTTCTAAGCAGAAGGGTGGGTTGTAGTCGCGGTGCTTCACCGTTACATCCCCTTTTCAAGTCTTTGGGGCAAACTCAAAGATGACGGGTTTAAGCGGGCCGAAGGCCCTCTATATCATTCGATCATGTTCTTCAGCAAATCGCGTGACAGAAATGGTCGGGCCGCAGGCCCGACCATCGCCGCCGGCAGGCCAAGCAGGCCCGGCCCCTGCCGAACGGAGTTGCCGGCGGAGCGAAGCGGAGGTGGCAACTTCGTTTGGCGGAAGGGCGGGCCTGCTTGTTTTAGTAGAAGTCTATGACGGTCTTGGTGTCCACAAGGACACGTCCTTGTCGGCGAGGGGGTGGGTGGGGGCACCATGAGTGCTTTGCAATAGGGTATTCCAATGGAGCGCTGCCCGGAACTAAGAAGAACAAAAGCGGATGCAGAGAGCGGTGGTGGGGGCGGGCGCGCGGAGGCTACCTTTCACCAACCGCTCCTCTGCGCGCCCGCTCCTACCACCGCTCTCTGCATCCGGTTTTGTTCTTCTTAGTTCCGGGCAGCGCTCCATTAGAATACCGTTCTCGTTCTCGAGTTATCGTGACGACAGACAAACAGACGGACGCGAAACTGGGGGGCAATGAAGGCGCGGATCTATTGGGACACCATCCCCGGTCCGCAGGAGGGCGTGGTGGGGAGGATCAAATAAGACAGTATGTCCCAGCAGATCCCGCCGGCCCAGAGGTCTCTTCCCCTTGCCGTGTCCTATGTCTCACCAAGGGCGGGGGTGTGACTGCAATTTTTTTCTTTTACGGCGTGTTTGCGTCACTCCGGTAAAAATGTTTTTGGGCACTTTTTTTTCAAAAGCGGTCAGTGTGTGCCCACCACTGGAGGGAGGGTGGTCAGGTGGGAGGAGCCGTCAATTTATTTGGGGTAGAGAGTCAAAAGTGGATTGTCCCTCTTGAATTTCTGCTCGTCCCATATTGGCAAAATCCAGACGTGGACACCTACTTTGGCGGTGGCAAACTGACACACTCGCTTAAACCATGGTGCCTTCAAAATGTTTATGGCGATGTTTGTCCATAGGAGTGGGTCAATCACTAGGGACCTCAGCCTCTGAGACGTCCCGGCCAAGGCTACCCATTCGGCAGGTCCAAGACCTCGCAGTATCATTCTTAAAATTTCGTCAGGGAGCTCCTCCATGTTACGTCCGTCCATGGCGAGGGTCAGGGTGGGAATGATAAAGACCTCTGGGCCGGCGGGATCTGCTGGGACATACTGTCTCATTTGATCCTCCCCACCACGCCCTCCTGCGGACCGGGGATGGTGTCCCAATAGATCCGCGCCTTCATTGCCCCCCAGTGTCGGAGAGAACGACGACCCGTTGGAGGCCTTAAAGGTGTTACCCTGGTACTCAGCTCCCACACGACGTCCTGGTCATGATGATGGGCTACCGCCGTCCTTGCCTGACTGCTCGTACGCAAACGGCTTTGCGCCCTCACCCTGCACCGGGACACAGGCTTTTCACCGGCTGCGCGTGCCCCTTGCTGCGCCTGGCGTGGTGCATCGGCGTCCTCCACGCCTGGTTTCCGTCGAGCGCGGGCACAGGGGCCGGCGCAGGCCGGCGTCGGATAGTATTGTTGTGCAGGGAGGGGGACGGGGAGCCTACTATTGTTAAGCAGGGTAAGGGTAGGGGCCTGAAGCGACACTCACTCAGGCACCCGGACACGGTTCCCCCAGCGCTTAAGAAATTGTTTTCTGGTCTCCGCTTGATTCTCTTGCCGTCTCGAGAGTAAAAGCTAGCTGACACCTTAAATTTATTTTATATTCTTTGCGTTTAGTCAAAAGGTTCTTAAGGTATCATCTGCTAAAAACGGGTAGATGTACGCCAGACCACGTCTCGCGTAACAGGCTTCGCGATAACCCACGAAACACTGTTACGCTGCAACGCGCCTGGCATACATCTACCTAGGCCTGCGACGCTGACACTTAAGTCGGGTAGCGTAAAAATGTACACAAAGATACGGGCCTCCGGCCCATCAACTTCCCGTCACTTCGACTAAGCATGCAGGGTTGTATATTTTTTCGCTTGTTTTCGTCAAAAACTCCCTGTGGCGCCTAAATGGTTAACGATAGAGCCAAACGGACGAAATTTTCGCCTAGAAAGCTCTACTTTGATGAGTTACCCTATAGGAAACTGAAAAAAAAAAAAGTTCCGTCAAAGCACGGATCGTGGAAGCAGATGATACGTATGTAATGATCAAGCCTTGCATTATATTATTTCAGTACAGAATGTGGAGGTTTCAAAGATCTAACACCCACATTTACAGAATGTTGTTGCTATCTATACCGTTATTTATATCATGCAAGTTTTCCATTGGCGTTTTAATCTCCTTCAGCGTGTAGAATAGCATAGCGTCAGGGCCGGGCGGCCGAGCCGGACCAGGTTCGTAGCTGCGCTGCGCTCCCAGCCGAGCGCCGGCAGAGCCGAGCCGAGCCGAGCCGGGCGGGAGGGAGGTAGAAGGGAGGGGGAGGGGGGCTGACGCTGCGGCGGAGCTGACGGTTGTGGCACGGGCGGGCCACCGACCAGCGGCCCCCCGTCTATCTTCTACTGGTGACGTCACGCTTTCTGCCTCGCTCTGCACGGTGCTGCATGAGAGTACAAGCAATGACACATTTGACATATCATTCCTATTATTTACAGTTGTGTAAAGTTTCAGTTACAAATGTATCATCTGCTAAAAATTAAAACATTCTTTGAGGGACCTGTGGTTTTTGATTTTTTTTTTAAATCCAATTTTTGAGCTAGAATGCTCTTCTTCGAACTCGATCTGTCTTTTTATGCGACAAAACGACCCTGAAAATCCCAGGTTGCTAGCTCAATAGGGTATTTCAATGGAGCGCTGCCCGGAACTAAGAAGAACAAAAGCGGACACAGAGAGCGCTGGTGGGGGCGGGCGCGCGGAGGAGCGGCGGTTCGAGGGGAGCCTCCTCGCCAGGCACCTTAGGTCGCACAGCTGATGGACACCCTGGATTTACAGTGTAAGACAGGGGGACCCACTCACCGGAGACAGCTGCACAACCTGCTGAACACTGAGGGCGGCAGGGGCTGCGGGAGCGGCCTGGCGGCATGGGCAGCAAGAGTAAGATTGGCGGGGGCCGCGTCCATGGGAGCGGCGAGAACGGCAGCAAGAGCAAGATCGTCAGCAAGAGCAAGATCGGCGGCGAGGGCGGCAGGGGCGGCCGGTCCATCAGGCTCACCGGCGGCGGGCCCGGCGGCCTCATCGTCTACTGCTGCAGCGGCAGCAGCGACTAGCGCGGGCCCGTCCGCCGGCGGTGGGGTTGAGGTCCTGGTCACTACATTAAACAGATTAAGAACGATAACAGCTGATCAGCGTAAACGGTCCTGATTGGTAGAGACTCCACCACGCACAACGGCGCAACCAAGCGGCGGAAAGCTCTCCACGAATCAGGGCCACTCCAGTCTCTCACCCTCAGCGTATTAAGGCAGAGTACTCACACATCCTGCGTATTTGCTTCAAAAGCTTCAACACATTCCTGTAACCGTCCGTCTCTGGCGAGTTGTTTAGGCGCACTGAGCGGCTGCCAGCCAGGGGCCCGGGTTGCCTAGCAGCCACAACAGGAGAAGGAGGGGCGGTGCAGGAGCGATTTCCCCAGCAATATGGGTGCAGATAATCGAGGGGGCCACCACTTCGATTTAGGATGTACACAGGATTACACGATTACGCGGGTTACACGTGAATTTTGAGGGATTACAAATTAATGTTGTTGAATTTATTTGTAATCCCTCAAAATTCACGTGTAACCCGCGTAATCGTGTAATCCTGTTAGAAGAGGGAGGGAGGGATTTTGTGATCCGGAAACCGCCGCGACGCGCGACGTGCCTCGCCTTTGCCCGAGCAGGCGTGATCTCCTCTGAAGGCGTGATCTCCTCTGACGACGCCGAGGTGCCCCGTGCCCCCGCGCACCTCCCCGACACCTTCCTCTAGGTCGTCCAGTCAGGCGGAGGGCTCTACTTTGATGAGTTACCCGTAAGGACACCACAAACTAGCTATATGTACGCCAGACCACGTCTCGCGTAACAGGCTTCGCGATATCTCACGAAACACTGTTACGCTGCGACGCGCCTGGCGCACACATAGCTAGGCCTGCGGCGCTGACACCCGAGAGGAGTCAGTGGGAGGGTATTCGGGAACAGAGCCTTCCGGATCCAAAATTTGACATACAGTATTTGCCGGGGAATTTTTACTCTAAAATTAGGGAAATAAAACTTCTACTGTTCGATTAAAAGTTCGAATTTTGATAGATTGTTATGTAAAAATGGACGTCTTAGTGATACTAGATAATCTAGGGACCCTTGAGCCTAAAGGAGGGTGTGGTTCGACGTCAACTGTGTGGTTTTAGTATTACTTCCTGCACAATGTTGCAACCAAAGGCCCTTTTTACGACTTAATGGATCACTTTTAGTCGTTTTCACCTTATATTTGTCAAGAAATGCCCTCTAGCACCCAAATGGTACAATGTGGAGCAAAACGGACGAAATTTTCCGTTAAAGAGTTCTACTTTCACGAGTTAACCCTTAAGGACCCTTAA
>NW_026267160.1:163177-164984 GCF_000697945.3 Frankliniella occidentalis | reverse complement strand
CGCCCAAGAAATGCCCCATAGCGCCAAAACGGTACAAGATAGAGCAAAACGGACGAAATTTTCGCCCATGGGGCTCTACTTTGACGAGTTACCTCTGAGGAGCCCATAAAAAGATATTTGCAAAAAATTAAAATTTTCAACCTTTGGTTTTTGATTTTTTAAAAATTCAATTTTTGAGCTAGAATGCTCATCTTCGAACTCGATCTGTCTTTTTATGATACAAAACGACCCTGAAATTCCCAGATCGCTCTCTCAAATATTTCTCGAGTTATCGTGCGGACAGACAGACAGATAAATAAACAGAATGAAACTTTTCCGGTCAGTGGAGTAATGGGCTTTGCTAATCGCTCAGCCAATCAGGGTAGTCTGGATTGATTGGGTCCAGGGCCTGATCGATGTTCAACTGCAGGTTCTCAGGGACATCCTTTCTGTGTCTCTTGATGGCCTGTAGTAATGCCCGCGACGCAGTATCTAGGTAGGTTTCAAAGGCTGCCTGGGCACGTCGTTTTTGACAATGAGCGAGTCGCTTGGCATGAAGAAGAAAAGAAGGTGGTGGCGTAGCGTAGCGCGGACTCAAAACAAAGCAGAAAGCTGCATCGTGGAATTGCGTTTATATTCAAAGTTGTGTAATTCAAATTAGTTTTTAATCTCATGCAGCCAACACATGGGCCAAGTCGCCCACTTGGTCGTTGTCGAGCTGCATGTCGGGTGAGAAGGCCGGGAGCTTCACGTGTCCAACTGCGCCACTCTGCCGGACGTCTGGTGGTCCCACGGTGTCCTTGAAAGTCGGTCCCACGGTGTCCGGGTTTTGGAAGTACAATCAGCAGAAATATACCCGATATCAGCTCCAAAAACTCTATTTGGAAGGGTTTCGCAACCAGGTTATGTCGCTTTGTTTTGGGTCGCCGCCATCTTTTTCTTTTCTTCTTCATTTCAAGTGACTCGCTCATGGGTTTTGGCACTGGCGGGGGGTAGTTGTGCCTCTGAATCGGAACCTGGACGAAGCAAGGAAACAGGTTTAAGATTGTCTCGGGGACTCGCTGCAGAAAAGATGACAAGTCCCTGTACTTACTGATGCTCCGGTCTCCACGTCTCTTAAGACCACCTCAAATTGGGCTGAGGCTAGCAGATTCATGGTGCCTGTAGGGATGGGCAGCGGCATTGAGAAGAAAGGGACAGTCTCCAGAATGTGCTGATACCGCTCTGCCCATGCCTTAACATCGTCTCGCACGCCTGGTTTCAGCCGCAACGGCTCAGCATCTCTATCATCGTCGTCTTCATCACACTGCAAAATGCTTGCAAAGAACAGGTTCGTATTGCAAACTATTTTCTTTGCAGCTTGCAAAGAATTTTCAAGCATCGTAATATAGTCTGGCCAGCCAAACCTTGTGCGCGTCTGGCGACCGACTGAGGACCGGAGCGCGCTCCGCTCTCCGCCGGGCTGCTCCCGGCCCGGCGCCCGGCGGGGCTTCGGCCGCCGAGCCCAGCCGAGCGGGCATTCGGCTCGAGCCCGGCGGGGTGGGGGGCTCCCCCCCCTCTCCCTCCCTACTCCCCCCGCGCCTTCCCCCACCCCGCCGGGCTCGAGCCGAATGCCCGCTCGGCTGGGCTCGGCGGCCGAAGCCCCGCCGGGCGCCGGGCCGGGAGCAGCCCGGCGGAGAGCGGAGCGCGCTCCGGTCCTCAGTCGGTCGCCAGACGCGCACAAGGTTTGGCTGGCCAGACTATACGAACTAGTTCTTCGCAAGCTTACAAACAATTTCTTTGCAATGCAAACACATTGTTTGCAAGGATTCTGCCAGCTTGCAAAGAA
>NW_026267160.1:159067-162208 GCF_000697945.3 Frankliniella occidentalis | reverse complement strand
AAAATATTTTTAAAAAACGTCATTTTTGGGACCTGTTGTTTTTGATTTTTTAAAAATCCAATTTTTGAGATACAAAACGACCCTGAAAATCCCAGGTCGCTCGCTCAATTCGTTTTCGAGTTTTCGTGCGGACAGATACACAGACACACAGACAGACACACAGACAGACAGAAAAAGTTTTTTCCGACCAGACGGAGTAATAGGCTTCGCTAATCGCTCAGCCAATAATATTTAGAAGTTAAAGGTACCCTCATATGTGAAGAGTTAACCTCGCTAGCCAACACTCACATGTGAAGGTAGATTTGGGCCAGCGGGACTTGCGTTCTGGCGGCCCCAATCTACCTTCACATGTGAAGGTGAAGTACAGAGGTTAAATAAAGGTACCCTCACATGTGAGAGGTTTTTAAAACAAAAGTAATGAAACAGCACAGCAGTCAAAAGCAACTTCGTTTGATGTTCTTCAATTTTTTTTCTGCGCTTCCGCCTTAAGTTTGTCACACTGACATCGTCTTCCATGTCAGACATGTGATCAGCAGTATAGCAATGATGGTCATTGTCCTGGACTTTGCATCAAAATGTTCACCTCTAGAACCAGACTTTGATGGGTCTTATTGTCAGATCTCCGTGAAATTTTAAACACTTTTTGCTTTTACATTGCTATGTCAATCATCACTGGGAAGCACCTCTCAGATGGTATTCATCATTTGACATCTTTCCCTACTCTAATCTACTTACTCCCGTCATCTTGCTTTCTAACATTAACCCACTGCACTGTAAAATGCTTGCAAAGAATTTGTTTGTATCTCAAACTATTTTCCTTGCGAGTTGCAAAGAATTTTGAAGCACAGCATAATGAACCAGTTCTTTGTAAGCTTGTGAAATATTTCTATGCAAAGAATTCCTTTCAATGCGAATTAATTCTTTGCAATGCGAGCATTTTATATTATTGGTACTGTTATCTTGTAAGTTTAGAAACAAACCTGGACGGTATGGTAGAAGGCATTATCCATTATTATGAGGGTTGGCCTGGTGAAGTTGGCGAGCATATCCTCTTTAAAGTGCCTGTTAAACCTTTCACCATTCATGTCTCTGTGGTAGTCCACATCAGTCGTGGATGACGCCTCGCAGAAACCAGCACCAGAAACAAAGCCCTCTGCACCACCTGTATGGCTGATTAGAGACCTTCTCCCCAAGGATGAACCCCCCTCCCGCCTACAGAATGACCTGGGGTCCTCATTTACCCAGGACCTTGGCTTCATTCCACTTCCACGGAGGAAGGTCCAGGTCTCATCCTGGTAAACCTCATATAGCCTGTTTTCTGATGTGAAAGTTTCATAGAACTGGCGCAGGAAGTTGTGGCGCTTCATAATTGTCCTGGGCTTTTGAATGAGATGCCTTTTGCCATCATCTATTACAAAATCGAATCCTAGTTGGTAGAGCAGTTCTCTGAGGGATTCAGCACCACCCGCCCGTGGTACTTGTTCAGCCCTGAAAAGATTCACAAAAATCAGTATAAATGGCAGTATAAAACAGGGCTCTGTAACTTCTCAGAACACAAATGAATGTTAGTTACTCAACGTAACAAACCACATGTCAAATTAAAAGTTATTGGCGTTGTAATTTTCTTATGATTTCTTTTTGCTTGTTTGCCGCACGACTAACAATGTACCAGCAAGCCACAAAAAAAGAGACAAACTAAGATCTGAGCATTGGTATAAATAAAGAATCTAGGTGACAAACAAGGCAAGCGGAGACTTCAAAACAAAAACTCAAAGGTGCAGAAGAGAAAGGGACATCGAAACGCACTACTTGTTCAACTAAACACAACACGGAGTGATCAAGAGTGCTATGAACTGTCATACATTATTTCTGCCAGAAGCAGTTTCAGCGTTATGTGACGTCCTGCAACAAAAATTATCATCATGGTAAGGGATTTAAGGGAGAATACTCTGATATTGCAATAGTTTAATATGTGTTGTGAGCATGGTCATGCTGATTCTGTTGCCATCAATAAATTTTAGCTGTACATTATTTAATTTTTTACTACCTATTAATTTACATATCTATTCTTCAAATCTATTTCGAAAGCATAGCTGACACAGTACCATAATGAGGTGTCTATTACAACAAGTACAACTGCAATTATTTTCTCTTGATTTAATACAGCAGTTACAGTCACAGTGACAAATTAAATTATTATTTTTTATTGTCTCCCTCCTCATGCAGCAACAGTTGCAGTCGCAAGAGTTTCTGCCCTCACAACACACGGTATAGTTTCTTGTATTTCAAGACCTGGTTTTGGATGCCATTGGCGTTCTCCCTTAGATCCAAGACCGGGTCTTGAAATACAAGAAACTATTTTTTTCCGTGCAGTCAGTATTGTTGAGATCATCCATTTTGGCCTCGCGCATCGCCGCGACGGTGATGGTGGGTTGAGCCTCGGGGGTAGAGTCCTGGGCTGCGCGTGCGGGGCGGTCGTCGACAGCGGCCTGCCGGAGCCCCGCACCGAACCACTGGCGCTCTCCCGTTAGCCCAAGGCGGCTGTGAACAGGCTGTAAGGGAAAGAGTCGGACAGTGCCAAGGACACATGACGCAGGAGGAGAGGTTACCCCGCGGGGGGCGATGTAACGCCGGCCACGCCACGCGCCCCGACTCCGGCTGAACCCGAGCGCAAGGCGGTTGTCGTCGTCGTCCTCCGCACCGTCCTGCTCCTCACGAACGCCGACCCGCTCATGTACAGGCTGAACAGACAAACAGAGGTTAAGGCGACATCCAACTTGCATCGGCACTGAGCTAAAAAACGAGGATACTTACACGGCGGGGCATGGGAGCCATGATGGCTATCCTGCCGGCGAACTCGCGCCCGGCCTCTTTTGCTATCTTCTCCTCGGCCATTGTAGGGCGCGACGAGGGGCCTGCAGCGGCCCAGCAGTGCCTCCAAAAGGGCAGGCTGTTGCGGGCTCAACGCATCATGCTCGCAGGTGAAAGAGTCCGCATGGTAGATTGACAAGCCCGCACGAGCCCGCACAGTTTTTCAAGTATAAAATTTTCATATTATTCCTAATTAAATTGATTTTTTGCCTCGACATATCTAAAGAATGGCATCCAATAGTAAGATCTGTCAAGGCAAAAAATCAATTT
>NW_026267160.1:157370-158917 GCF_000697945.3 Frankliniella occidentalis | reverse complement strand
TGCGAGCATGATGCGTTGAGCCCGCAACAGCCTGCCCTTTTAGAGGCACTGCGGCCCAGTCGGAGGGTGGGTCGGGGACGGCGTGAGGTTCCGGTGGGCGTTCACCCATCAAGTGCAGATTCACTCGCTGAAAAGAATTTCGTGAGAACTCGGCATGTGGTGAGGTTAGGAAAGGGGCGGCAAACTCACGCGGTTAGTTTGAAAAGCGCGGCGAACTCAATCACGGCTTTGAAAGCGCACGTGTAAATCAACGAGTTCAAAATTGAATGGCGGAGGGAGACTCGCGGTAGCAACAGGTTAGGAGTCCGACACCTCTCTGGTCTCACGCGATTTCACTCAGAGTATAACATTTGTACTCACCACTTGCTCCTCCTCAGAGGAGTCGGTGAAGTCTATCCGCAGGATATCTTCTGATGACATTCTTTTAGATCTGAATTCACTTCACCCTGACACGCACTCTCTCACCTCTACTAATCGTCTGACGAGACCGCCCCGCCCCCGCCTCGACCAATCAGAGCGCAGCACAATTTCAAATCGGCGACGGTACTGACAGGTGACAATATTCACGTTTATTTCGAGTTCTAACCCTTCGGCATCACCCATCTCCTCTCCTTTATCTAGTGCTCGGACTTACATCACAGCGCCGCAGGAGCACGATTGGCTGCTGCTGCTGCGCCTGGTTGGCCTGCCCCGCCTGCCCCGCCTCCGCCTCCAGGCCGTCGTCGTCGTCGGTGGCCCTCTGCTCGTCTTCCACTTGGTCGTCGGCCTCCGCCTGTAAGACGTCAGAAAATCAGAGAATGTCCAAATTTGAACTCGCACCGCTTCATTTGACGCATTTAAACACCTAAATTCAGCTTTAACGAGGCCCGGGTCGGCGCCTCCATTCAAACGACAGGCGCTCATTGGCTGGGCGGCGCGGCACCGTCGGAGACTTTTCTTCGAGGACTGTGTGATGTGTTGAAGAGAAATTAGAGTTAGTCAAGTATCTCACAGTTGTGGAACACCTTGTCCTCTGACGGCAGCTCCGCGCCGACTGTCATTAATAAGTGGACTCTACAGAATAACTTCACATTAACAGGGTGGAAATTGTTGAGGACGAACTCCTTCGTGTTCGGAAAGCAGTACGGCGCAGGTCGCGGTTGCACAGCACTCGCTGGCACTATCCAGTACTCTTTCCTGGCAGCACTTCGGACAACAAACCAGCGGGGGTACATCGTTTCAGTAAATGCTGCGCTCTCCTTCCCTGGCGGCGACCTGCAGGCGACTGAGGTGGCCTTGCAGGTCCATGCATACATACACATGACACCATCCGGTAATTCCCGCTTCTTGGCTTTCCCACCCGCCACTCCCTTCTCACTGCCAATCGACAGTCACGGAGAGCGAGCTGGGATTTTCAGGGTCGTTTTGTTGGCTGAGCGATAGCGAAGCCTATTACTCCAGTGATGATCAAAAAGTTTCGCGTCTGTCTGTTTGTTTGTCTGTCTGTCTGTCTGTCTGTTCGCACGATAATTCGAGAACGGTTTGAGGTAGAATGCTCAAATTTTTTT
>NW_026267160.1:150440-157320 GCF_000697945.3 Frankliniella occidentalis | reverse complement strand
AGGCGTTAGCGTCCGGTGAAAATAAAGATCCATTTTGCGGAAGCTGGCCGTATCTTCATTTCGTCATATCTCCTGAACTATTCAATATATTTAAAATCGGTGAAGAGCGACGGAAAGCTCCTGGCGTGTACTATCACGCTGCACACCTCCGCGCCGAGGCGCACGGCAGCGCGCGGCGCGCGAAATAGCGTCGCGAGGTCGGTGGGACAGGGAGTGGGGCGGCCGACTTAGCTCGCTCTGTACGCTTAACCCTTACAGATATCGCAAAACTGCATATTGGTGCATACTCAGCATGCAAAGTGCTATCGATTCAACCAATCAAATCGAAAATCCCAGGTGGACGATTTTATACGTCGATTTGACGCGAACAGCGCCACGGGCTGGGAGGCGAGCCAATTCCAGCTGTGCCTTGGCCTCTCCGGCGAACAAGTCCCTAAAAGTACTACACTTTAAAATCCGTTAATTATCGTAGAACGCAGTGCATGCTGGAAAGCTTCCAAAGGACTTAGGCGCCCCCAGAGGCCCCCTCCCCTCCCCCACCCTCTGTTTCTAAAGCTACTATTTTGACAATAGGCTAGCGAAACAGTGCTCTGACAAATATCAGTTGTTTTTTTTCTGTTTCGGATACATCCACAGATATGGCTGAAACAAGTGTGTGAAATTTACCGACTTTCCAAAACAAATCCTGTAACATTTTGCACTTAAAAAAATGTGATGGGCACTACTCCTAGTACCCAACTACCATTCCACGAAGTTTGGTGGCTGTGGTTTGTAGTTTCGGCAAACTTATGTCACAAAGTCGTCGAAAATTCGAACTTTGAGCAAAACTCAGCGATGGAGGGCAAAACAGTTTAAGGCTGTGTACTATGTGGTAACATAACTAGCGATCTTTGAAACAAAACGAAAGTCGGTCCTACCCACTTAATACGTTTTGAGTCCTTGCAGTGGAGAGGGCGGAATGCGTCACAAAAGAGGCCGCTACGACTCCGCGCGGCGGACAGCGCGCGTAGGGCAGCGGCAGAGTGCACCTGCAGTGGAGAGGGCGGAATGCGTCACAAAAGAGGCCGCTAGGACTCCGCGCGTAGGGCGGGGGCGGGGGCCGCCCCTAACACCAGCAGCAGCGCTGCGCCAGGGCCACCCCACGCACGGCCCGCACGGGGCGCGCTCACAGAGCTCACCGTTGTTCTGCGCGGCGGAACCGTAGCGGACTACGCCGGCTGGGCCGTCCTCAGCGCGGAGTACAGGCGGGGTGCGCCTTAATGGCCCGCTACCACTCCACTCTACCGCATCGCGGGCAGAGACCGCTCGGCGTACGTGTCAACCGCGTGGTGCATGCGAGCCCTGCGATACTGATTCGTGCCGAGCGCAGTTTGGGCGGATTGCCGATTGCCGTGGGTGTCCGCCGTGGACTGAAGTATTCTACTAGGGTGGGATGCTCATCCCTTTTCTTTATGGATGTCGTCTGGTCCTGACTTTTTACAAAAGAAGGCCGGTTGTATGAGAGAGAGAGCGAAACAACCCGCGATCCCAAGGCAGGCTGTGCGGCATCAGTGACACAGCATTTGCGGGACCGGGTCGGATCCGAGCCCCGACGCCAGGTCGGATGTCGGGCGGGCGTCAGGTCGAACCCCGTGTCTGGGGCTGGACACCAGGTCGGGACCCGTATCAGAGGCTGGACGCCAGTATTGGCACCAGGTCGGGCACCCTGTTCGAGGCCGGGCGCCAGGTCAGAAGCCGTGTCTGAGGCGCCGGACGCCAGGTCTGGCACCATGTCCGGCACCGTGTACGAGGCCGGGCTCCGTTAGCCCCTCCCACCCCAAAAACGTTTTCGAGTTACGGAGCCTAAATGGTAGTTTTGACCTAAAAGAGACCGCGTGCAAAGTCCGGGCCCTGTGCGACAACGTTTACCCGGATCGCATTGCGATTTTCGTTTCGGCCCAACCTTGGCGCCAAACAGGTAGACCATCTTGTAGGCGCTGCACTGCGCGCACGGTGGGGCCAGGGCGAACGACTCGGGCTGAAAATGTCACCCTATGGGTCCTTCTTTGTATCAGATATAGAGGATCCGAGCTCCCGACACACGCGGCATGTCCAGGGGCCTAAACGTGCGCCCAACGTCACTCGCCATTTACAGAAAATAATGCCGACGTAGCCCTAACTTTTTATTACATGAAAACCGAGGGCACTCTGAGACCTTTCAGAATCAGTAATGTCTGCGGGGTAGCGGTGACGCGTTCAATGGAAAAGGCGAAAAAAGTCCAAAACGCCTGTGTACTAGGCTACTGTGCACTACAGGCGTGTAGTGCGGGCAGGCTAAGTGACGTCACCACAGGCGCAAATACATGTTTTTCAAACTTTCTCTAGTGAAAACCTCACCGCTACCCCGCAGACATTACTGATTTTGAAAGGTCTAAGTGTGCCCTCGGTTTTCATGTAGTAAAAAGTTAGGGCTACGTCGGCATTATTTTCTGTAAATGGCGAGTGACGTCGGTCGCACATTTAGGCCCCTGGACATGCCGCGTGTGTCGGGAGCTCGGATCCTTCATATCTGACACAAAGTAGGACCCATAGGGTAACACTTTCAGCCCGAGTCGTTCGCTCTGGCCCCACCGTGCGCGTAGGGCAGTGCCTACAGGATGGCGTGCCTGTTTGGCGCCAAGGTTGGGCCAAAACGAAAATCGCAATGCGATCCGGGTAAACGTTGTCGCACAGGCCCTGGACTTTGCACACTGTCTCTCATAAGTGAAATCTACCATTTAGGGTAGGGTCCGTACCTCCGAAATCCGTGATTTCGACCCATGAAGTGGGATGGGCTAACGGACACACTCCACCAACACCGCGGCGGGGCCGCATGGCCTCCCCGGCGAGCTGTTTCGCCACGCTCCGCCACGCTTCTTCGAGCTGCCGTCTGCAGAGGTCGGTCCGGCCTGGGAGTCAGGAGACTTCCCTGTTGAGTGGGTAACATCTGTGCAGCAGCCGATCCCCAAGGTGCTGCGCCCGCGTACGGTGGGCGACTACCGGACGCTCACCCTAGGGAACGTGATTTTACAAGCTTCTGGCGAAGCACCTGCACGCCCTCGTCACGGCTGTCCTCCCACCGCTTCCCCTCTACCAGGCTGGGTTTCAGGCGCAGCGCGGGACCTACGACCATGTCATGTTGCTGAGGAGACTCCTGGACGCACGCTGGTGGGCCGGGGACGCGGTCCACGGCCTCGCCCTGGATATACGATCTACCTTCCCCTCCACCGGGCGACGGGAGCTTGCCGCGGTCCTCCTTGCTGAAGGCCTCAGCTCTTTCCTGCTCAACAGGGTGACATCGCTGGCCCTGACGGACGTCACCTCCATCAGGTGGTTCGTGGCCCGCACGGGGCTGATCCAGTCCGGACGGCGCTGGGGGTCAAGCAGGGCTGCACCCTGGCGCCGCTGCTCTTCACCAGGGCCCTCCACTGGGTGATCACGGTGGCTGTCCAGGGGCTGGCTCGCTTCCGGCTAGACCTCTTGGCGCCGGGCTTTACTCCCCTCCTGCTGGCCGACGCGGACGACCTGCTACTGGCGTCCGTCGACCTGCAGGACCTGCATGACTTTCTGGAGCAGTTTGCTGTCGTCACCGCGCTGATGGGCCTTGAACTCAACCTCGCCAAGTGTGAGTACTTGGTGCGGACCCCTTACCCGGAGCCTGGTCTGCAGCTCCCCCGACCGATCATCATCGCCGGGAAGGAGGTCCCCAGGTCGACAGGCTGTTAAACCTGAGGGCGCTGATCACGTCCGGCCTGAATCGACGCAGCACCGCTTATCAGCGCATCAACAAAGCTCGTCGTGTGGTGGCGGCTCTACAACCACTGCCACAGTGGGACAAAGGGTCAAAAATGTGAAAAAAATATTTTTTGGTCCCAACTGACTCAGGCAAGAAATACTCGGAAACCAAGCCGATTCATATTTAGCGCCCTACCGACCAATCTAACAGCGTTAACAGCACAAAAACGGCCTAAAATGTCGACAAAACGTGAAATGTCGCCAGTTACGCTCCTGACTGGAACCGAGCGTTGTGAAATTCGGATTCCCCATGAAAAGTTGCTTAGGAAACAGCAGTAACATCCGTGACTTTCCCAAAGGGCGGCTTTTTAAGGGCATTAAAAGTTGTCGAAATGTGTGAAAATGCACGAAAATGTCGACAAAAAGTAAAATATCGCCAGTTTCGCTGCAGACCGGAACCGGGCGCTGTGATATTCGGATTCCCCATGAAAAGTTGCCACGGGAATACCAGTAGCAACCGTGACTTCCCCAAAGGGCGGCTTTTTACGAGCATTTAAAGTTGTCGAAATGTGTAAAAATCCACAAAAATGTCGACAAAACGTAAAATATCGCCAGTTACGCTCCTGACCGGACCCGGACGTTGCGAAATGCGGATTCCTCATGAAAAGTTGCTTGTGGAACAGCAGTTACAACCGTGATTTTCCTAAAGGACGGCTTTTTAAGAGCATTTCAAGTTGTCAAAATGTGAGAAAATGGACACAAATGTCGGCAAAACGAAAAATATGATAAAATATTGGAATAAAAAGAATTAAACGAGCACATAAATGTGAGTAAAATGTGTTATTGCTTAAGTTCGTGCAAATAAAAGATACAAATCCAATTCCTGTGTTTTCTGCGGATATACGTCTGTGTTTTGACGATTGTCAATGTGTTTGGCGTGATATACACTGTGTTTGGTCTGTGATTGACTGTGCTTTGATATTGAGTTGGTGAGATTGGTGATCAAATCTGCTTTTACGATTTAAAATTCGATTTAATACGTTCATCAGGTAAGTCTTTGCTATTATTTCGGTACGCATTCCTTTTTTTTTTTTTTTTTTTTTTGCTTGTGCACGTTTTAAATTTTTTTTAATGTTACAGGAGCAGTTTTGGTGAAAAACGGTTCTTTTCAGGGCCATAGACTGTCAGTCTACAATCAGTTCTTTTAAGAACTACAAATTTGCGCATTTCCTCGAAGTTAGAGTGAGTACAAGGATATTTCCTATTTTTCTTTATTTTGTTTTACCTTTGTTTGTCTAATTCCAGTTTTTTTTTATTTTTCAGGGAAAAGTCTCTTTTTTTTTAAGGAAGTCAAAGATTTAGACAGCCGATTTTCATTTTTTCCTTTATATTTTTAAGTTGTAACGAGACTTCATAGTTACAAGATGGAGGTATCGCGGCGTATTTTGTACGCCCAGCTTGCAGGGAAGTCCCATACTGAATGTAATGATACCGTTGCACAGTTTTGTTTGCAGCATTTCAGCACATCCGACCACAACCAACACTCATATGTCTCTATGTTTTCCTCTAGGTTTGCTCTGATTTGAGGGACAAATTGATTGTTGGTTGCTACAAGAAAAGGCCTCGCTTTGAGAAATCATATTCCGCATGGCTGGATGCTACTATCTACCTCATAACACCTCCTCCACCTTCCCAGTCTACAGGTAAATTCCAGACCTAAACCTTCCAGGTGAAAACTTACAAAATGCTGAACTGATTGTCAAGTATGGTATGGATGGAAGTTCGGCGTGTACAAGCAAGCTTTTGCAGGATCTTCAGAATAACAAGGTAAGTTTAGTTACGACATTTAAAATAGAATGTTCTCCATTTCATGCAATATCTTAACTCAATTTTCTTTCTGTTACAGGTAAGTTGGGGTCTGACAGTTTATTATTTTTGGTAACGCTCGTACCCCTACAATTAAGAACTGACACTGGCTTAATTATATGGCAGAATAAGACTCCACCATCAACAAGATTTTGCCGTCCTGTAAAGTTTAGTTTTGAAAAAGAATCGAAGAATCTAGTAGTATAAACAAAAAAGGAAATTGATGCACAGATTACAAATATGCAGGTGAAAAGGGCAACAATGCTTAAACGCAAAGAAATATCCGTAAAATATAATGTTTTATTGACTATGATTGATGGGAAGGTATGCAATTTCTTGACGGGAACTTCCTCCAGTAATTGTTTTATTTGCAATGCCAAGCCCACTGAAATGAATTAAAAATAGGCTATAAATTGGACGTTCAAGTATATGAAACAAAAAATGCTCAACTGCAAGAGACTATTCTTGCTCGGAAACTGCTTATCCAAGAGGCTTTTAAGAAGAGGATAAATCTGATAGTGGATGTCCCGAGGGCCGGCGGTGCGGGTAACTCAAACGACGGAAATACTGCTAGGCGTTTTTTTTTGTTTTTTTTCCTCCTTTTTAACTGCCCACGCCAGGACTGGCGTATGTTTGGCGCAGAGTGTTCGGCGCAGCCAACGATGGCAGGAATAACCACCGATGGAATACAGATACGGTAAAACGCCACACGAGGCGGCGATTTACAGGTTACGGTGAGGTCGCACGAGGCGACAGTCGGGTTACGGAGCGGGACAAAAGTCCTGGACAACCGTCACGGCTGACAGACCGGACGGAAGTCACTGCTAGGCGTTTCTTTGAAAACTGGCAGGTAAGGATACAATGTTACTTTTTTAACACTAAGCCAACAAACTATGAGTAAATTTTTCGCACCTTTCGTTTAAGCGTAAATGTCAAATTGTATAATGAATTTTTACCAAAATGTAATTATACCGAGGGGTACATCACTCCGATTCTGGGCGTACACCTACTTTTAGTCGATTTTTTTGGGCCGTGACTTTTTGACTTTTTTTGACTTTTTTTGACTTTTTTTGTACTTTTATTTGACTTTTTTTTTGACTTTTTGATCAAATTTATTTGACTTTTATGATTTTTTCGCTGCTATATTTTTAAAATAAGGGAGAGTTGTGATTTTTGGGCTAGTAATAAGGTTTTTCCAAGACTTTTTGGTACTATTTGTAGCATGAATCGAATAAGAAGAAAATTCGTCATCAGAGTACAC
>NW_026267160.1:147106-150390 GCF_000697945.3 Frankliniella occidentalis | reverse complement strand
GAACAAGCAGTCGTTATAACCCTTTTTGAAGTTGAAGTTGAAGCAAGTGGAGCCGGAGCTTAGAAGGTCATCAGCCCTACTACGACTAGCATTAAGGGGATTATAGCGTAGGCGCTCGTGCCATCGTGCACCTTTCACTGACTGTCAGTGACTGCCCACAGTAAGGACAATAGCCGACCACTTGACTGGACTGCTTTATTGTGGCCCCTAATGCAGGTATGGAAGGGGGGGGGGGTGGCAGTGACAAAAGGGATCGCGTCCACAAAGGTGTGCGTCGGCCATCTTTGGGCAGGTGAGAAGGTCACCCCGCCAACGGCTACGAGGAGGAGCGCCAGGAGCAGGGCCAGGAGACTCGTCAGTACGGCTTTACAGCTCACGGCGTGAACATGTCGTCGTCGCGCGTCCCTGATTCAGTCATGTACCTTGTTCCCTCATGGGACACTGTTCATGCCAAAAGAGGCAAAGAGTGGACTCTGCACGCTCCCGGAAGAAGCAGGGTCGTGAAAGGGTTAAAGTGAGTATGAAGCAACTCATGTACTTTGCGAAACTGTGGATGAAGTATGACAGTACTTTCATGTGCAGGGCGGTTGCTGTCGATCACAACGGAACCGTCACAATAACCGGCCGACAGACGCTCAGGTATGTGTTAAAGAAATTCAAAGTATGGGTTTTTTTTTTCAAAAAATTTATTAGTACATAATGGTACACTACAACTGGCCCTATCCCCCCCCCCCTAATTCGGTTCCACTACGGTTCCCAACTGCTGGCATTTTAAAGAAATCTACTTACTTCACTCCACCTTCACATGGGCTGTCCTATCCTACCTTCCCGGGGGTGCTGTGGCCCCCCCGGGCGACGGCTGTGCTGGGATGTGGCGCCATGGCGCCCCATCCCCCGGCGGATGCTGGGATGCCACGAGGTGGCCAGCAGAGGCGAGAGGGGAGGGAATTCTCCCAGACCAGCAGAGGCGAGGGGATTCTCCCAGACCAGCAGAGATTGATCATTGATGGCAAGGCAGGCATCCACCAAGATCAGCAGCGATTGATCTGTGCTGGCAAACAAGCAAGCAAGAAACCAGCTGGCGCCACGTCACCGGAGACCCCGCCGCAGCCGTCAGGACAGCCCCCTGCAAAAGACAGGAGAAAAGCACAGTATGTTAGAAATCGAAGGAAATTTTTGGGACGTCTATTGAGCCGTTCCGACATCGGTTCAACGTCGTGTCAATGTCGAATTATTTCTTCCCGCACTGGACCTAGTACTGCCCCAAAGGAAGCACTGTTCCCATACAATTCTTTCATTTGCTTCATGTTCCTATCCTAGAAATTTTGCCAGCAGCCTAAGAACCGTAGTGAAACTAATGTGATGTATCATTAAGAAGAAACACGTATTATCCCCAGTCCAAACGCCCATCATTGATCAGTCATCCGGGCCAGTGGTGGTGTGTTCTCCGGAAAGTCCTCCCTGAAGCATAAAAAAAAAAACCAACTGCTGTGAAATGAATTAGTAAAACCAGTGTAGATGTGATTCATTCAGCCTGATTAGCTTAAACATTACATGCATTACTTGAAATTATCAATCATGAACTTAAAAAGAGAGTCCTAAATTAAAATTTTTGTTTTACCAAGAGCATATGAAATGAAATAACTGCCAACACTCTGACAAGCTTAAAACTGATAAGCATTGGTTGAATACAAGTAATTTAGAGTGCTGAATTACATCTGCAGTTGCATTAGAAGTCCAATAAGTGATTTCACATTTTAAACCCAAGTTTACGAAGACTCCGCATTTCATAATATCTTGCCCTTTTTTTTAATGTTACCGACGTAAAACCAAACTTTTTCCTGCAAATACACACCTGCTATAAGGTGAAAATACCGGATGCCGAAACGAATCTCTTGCATACCGTAACGACCCAGAAAGGCGCTGATGTTCTTGCAGACGCGCTTGGCTTCGTTCTTTGGAGGTTACGGGCGTGCTGCTGGGAGACCGCTGCCGACCAGTGGGATGAAGAGAATCTCGTAGCCACTTCTTTTGTCTCCACCGATCATCTCGCTCACTCCTCTTGCCTCGATATACAGGCCAGTCGCGAAGTTGATCTTGGTTTGCAGCTCTATCTCTGCCGGTTTGCATGATATGAATTGTTTTTATATTGCTGTAAATAAGCAACCTCTTCCCTTCCAATAATAATTCGTAGCTCGAAAACCGGCTGAGATAGAGCCTTCTCCTTAAAATTTTCACCCAGAGGGCCGTAAAATTGCGTGTTTAGTCAAGAAAAAAATGCGCCCAAAATTGAAGTTTTCAAAACCACCTCTTATGGCAGGCCAGAAGAACAGGCAAGGTAGGGTTATGAAAACGTTAAAGGACAAAACTTAAAAAATGTTTCCAGGAGTTTTCATCCAAAATGGCGGCTGGAAAACACTATTACAACCCAAGAATCGAAAATAAGCGATATACGACTTACCCTACTGCAGCTTCGGCACGGTGTTTTTGATGTGCTCGGGGTGGTTCACGGTGGCACAGTAGTTCCCCATGTTCCCCTGATGCAGAAGCCCGTTCTGAACTTTGTTCCTATGTGCACCGTGTCCTGTTGCGATGTAAAAGGAATCTTTGTATGAGTCAGGGGTTGAAAAAGAAATCGGCAATATTAGTTCACGAACAGAATCCTCAGATGGCTTCATGACTGACCTGGACGTAACACTCCTCGGAATTCATATCCTGGTCGAAAACTTTACTCCACTCGGAGCTGTTGTTTGGGGCGGGATGCGCCGGGCGAGTGATGCAGCGCATACCTCTCCAAATTTTTGTATCTAGAACGCACAATTAAGTAAGCATTAATAACATGGCAAACCAGTTGATATGTTCGAGAGAGAGGCCCCTTGTGAAAACGAACAGCTCCGAAAGACATCCGAAGCGGACTTGCTCCGTTTTTACTCCGACTAATGCGTTTCGGACTGTTTCGGATGGCTCCGTTTATGTTCTGAAACGTTTGAAATTCGGATGTTAAACAGAGCAGTCCGACTTCATCCCGAATCGGACAGTCCGATTGGCGCCCGAGACCTCCCGTCGGACTGTCCGATTGACGCCCCGTACCTCTTGTCGGACTGTCCGATTGGCGCCCGGTCAGAGGGGAGGTCCCCCTTAAAATTATGGGGTGCACATCTGTGTTACAATGCTGGGGAGACACACTGCGCTGCTTGTATCGGCTAGGGCTAGGACTCGTTCCTTGGATCCTCGGATTCTTTTGGTGTGAAGTCGACGCCTTAGACCGCTGAGCTAACCTGAAA
>NW_026267160.1:142258-147056 GCF_000697945.3 Frankliniella occidentalis | reverse complement strand
AAAATAAGGTGAAAACGACAAAATGGTCTTTTAAATCGTAAAATTTAACTCGTCTGGGGTGTTAGCGCCGCAGGCCTAGCTATATGTGCGCCAGGCGCGTCGCAGCGTAACAGTGTGTCGTGATATATCGCGAAGCTTGTTACGCGAGACGTGGTCTGGCGTACATATAGCTAGTAAAAAGTCAGATCGAGTTCAAAGAAGAGCATTCTAGCTCAAAAATTTTATTGGCTGAGCGATTAGCGAAGCCCATTACTCAACTGACCAGAAAAGTTTCATTCTGTTTGTCTGTCTGTTTGTTTGTCTGTCTGTCTGTCCGCACGATAACTCGAGAATGAACTGAGAGAGCGATCTGGGATTTTCAGGGTCGTTTTGTATCATAAAAAGACAGATCGAGTTCGAAGATGAGCATTCTAGCTCAAAAATTGACTTTTAAAAAAATCAAAAACTAAAGGTTGCAAAATATTAATTTTTTTCAAATATTCTTTTATGGGCTCCTAAGAGGTAACTCGTGAAAGTAGAACCCTTTGGGCGAAAATTTCGTCCGTTTTGCTCTATCTTGTACCGTTTTGGCGCTATGGCTCATTTCTTGGCGAAAACAAGGTGAAAAAGACCAAATGGTCTAATAAATCGTAAAAAAGACTCCATGGCACAGAACTGAAAAGGGAACAATACTTAAACCACACATTGAGGGACGAACCACACCCTCTTTTGGGCTTAAGCGTCCCTAGATTATCTAGTATCACTAAAACGTTGATTTTTACATAACAATCTGTGAAAATTCGAACTTTTAATGAAAATTGTCACGGAACAGCAGAAGTTTTATGTCCCTAATTTTAGAGTAAAAAGACCTCGACAAATGGTTCCAGTATGTCAAATTTTGGGCCCGGAAGGCCCTGTTCTCCTATACCGTCTCCTTTGCTCGTCTCGGGTGTCAGCGCCGCAGGCCTAGCTATATGTGCGCCAGGCGCGTCGCAGCGTAACACTGTTTCGTGAGATACCGCGACCGCGAAGCCTGTTACGCGAGACGTGGTCTGGCGTACATTTAGCTAGTTTAAAATCAACGTTTTAGTGATACTAGATAATCTAGGGACCCTTCAGCCCAAAGGAGGGTGTAGTTCGACGCCTAATGTGTGGTTTAAGTATTACTCCCTTAACAATTTTTTACATGAAGCCTTTTTTACGATTTAATAGACCATTTTGTCTTTTTCACGATGTTTTCGCCAATAAATGCCCCCTAGCACCCAAACGGTACTAGATAGAGCAAAAGAGACGAAATTTTCGTCTAAAGGGTTCTACTTTTACGAGTTACCCCTTAGGAGACCATATTTGAAAAAAAATATTATCTAAGAGTATCAGAGCAACTAACCTACCTGTCGCGTGGGTCATCTCGACTCCATCAGCCCTCGGAGGGTAGGATCCGGAGCGTTCTTCAGTCTTCCTCGTCCCGGTGTTGAGCATTCCCAGCGAATGCGTCTATGGCCAGCATTGTGGTCACGTGACCAGGCTGCAGGGACGCCATAACTAGCGGAGACTGTCCGGTTCCATACTCCGCCTCTAGCATGTCAAGGTATTTGCCCGGGATTACATCTTTAGTCTTGGTATAGATGCTCTCCAAAACCTTGAGGAGTCTTTCAAAAGTCTCGTTGTCGGACTTGGCATAATTGGCAAATGAGGGGAAGTCCCTTATCGCAAGCATCTGGGCGAAGGCAGCCAAGAGTCTCATTTTATTACGTTGAAGCTCTGGGATTTCATCTGAGGGATAAAGCATTCTTGCATATATGGCAAGCTCCCCCAGAGACTGAAGCCTGGCGATGGCGGCAAAGACTGCCGGTGCTTCTCATCTAGCCGGTCCACTTGCAAGAATTGCAGAGACCTCGTTTATGATGTAGCGTTCGATTAGAAGTACATGGGTCACGTCGACATTTGCAAACAAGACTAGCAGCACCTCCGCAAGTTTCTTGTGGACTCCTTCTTTTTTGGAACGCCCCCATGTCATTGCCAGTCGCAGAGCAGCACGTCTGAATGGCATCCTGTTGCCCAGGCGTCTGTTCACATGTTCGCAGACAGGTTGAGGTGGAATATTCTTGATCAGCCATTGCTCTTCACCCTCTAGGACTGCCGAAAAAAAATATTTTGCGACCTGTGGTTTTCAATTTTTAAAAAGTCAATTTATGAGCAAGAATGCTCATCATCGAACTCGATCTGTCTTTTTATGGTACAAAACGACCCTGAAATTCCCAGGTCACTCTCTCATTTCATTCTCGAGTTATCGTGCGGACAGACAGACAAACAGATATACAAACAGAATAAAACTTTTCCGGTCCGTGGAGTTATGGGCTTCGCTAATCGCTCAGCCAATAAGGACATCTGCCGCAAACATCTGTGACTTTGTTAATCAGTTTCAATTAACTAGCTACATGTACGCCAGACCACGTCTCGCGTAACAGGCTTCGCGATATCTCACGAAACACTGTTACGCTGCGACGCGCCTGTCGCACACATAGCTAGGCCTGCGGCGCTGTCACCCGAAACGGTTTAATATGAGTGTATGTAGAATTTTTCGAAATAAAGTGTTTTTTCACGATTCAATAGACCATTTGGTCATTTTCACCTCATTTTTGTCAAGAAATGCCCCCTTGCACCCAAACGGTACAAGATAGAGCCAAACGGACGAAATTTTCGAACTATGGTTTCTACTTTTTCGACTTCCCCCTTAGGAGCCCATAACAGAATATTTGAGAAAAAAAATATTTTGCGACCTGTGGTTTTTGATATTTTTTTTAAAGCCAATTTTTGAGCTAGAGTGCTCATCTTCGAACTCGATCTGTCTTTTTATGATACAAAGCGACCCTGAAATTCCCAGATCGCTCTCTCAATTCTTTCTTGAGTTATCGTGTGGACAGACAGACAAACAAACTGAATGAAACTTTTCCGGTCAGTGGAGTAATGGGCTTCGCTAATCGCTCAGCCAACAAGCGTGATGAAATAGTGACTGATGACTTTAAAAGAATGATTTACGCAATACATACGAGTGTTGTTAAATAGTAAGTGAATAATGATTTCAAAACATGCATGTTTGAGATTTGAAAATTGAAAGAAGCGCTAATAATAATACTTAATGAATAACTTGGACTAAGTTTGGAAGCAAATCTTGAGAGATTGAAACTAAAGCGTTAATAAGAAATGCTCATCATTAAGTAATGAAGTATAAGTAGTAATACTTGTTAAAAATTGAGAAAATAATACTTGATATGGTACTAAACCATTAAATAAAAAATTATGATTGATATAACTTCAGATGCAACGGAATTAAACCTTAACTAAAACTTAACCACACGTACCGGAGTACGCGTGGAAGTCACAAGAACACAAGAACAGAGCAGGGCCGGCACGAACGGCTTTTACATTCGGTAAAAGCTGGCGTGTTATGACCAATCAGAAACCGAGACAGGGCCCGCAGGTTGTTTTCCTCAAGATGGTCCAGTACCACTGTTGTCCTTGTCCCTGCTGCAGGCGCCAGCTAGGGTGGTCCTTGGTGGTCCGGCGATTGAACGGCAACCGGCACCGCCCATTGGCGATGGGCGCCGCTTGTATAGTGCAGGCGTCTAGGGTGTCTAGCTCCCTCCTGGAGCGGTTGTGCCTGAAGCCGTGCCAACGGCCGTTGAAGGCACTGCATAGCCTCTGTGGGACAAAGAGGGGGAAGGGGGCGATATTGAGATTGGTTGCAACAGGGTACCAGCGAAGTGGGGAATAACTAGCAAATTAGTTCGTATGTGAAGGCGGAATAAAGCGAAAATGACATGAACATGGACCCAAAGTAGAGGAGAAATACCGTGACTATTGACACGTACCACTGCCTCTTCCCATGCCCCCTTCCTGCTGGTTGGGCTGTGCGACGGTCAGCGCCAGAAGCACTATTAGCCAGCCGTTGTCGCCCACTTTCGGCCCCGACTTGCGCTGGACGGCGACTGGCACCAGCCCTGTTTGTCGCCGGGTGTGGCTGAGGAGCTCCTGAAATGAAGGGCGATGCTATATTTACACGAGGTCGTGCGGAAATTAGCAGTGGCGATGGGAACATTATACACTGACATGGCACAAATGACCTGACCTGAAAGCAGTGCTAAATTTATGAAATGTAAATTTGCAATAACTAGTTTTTAAGTCCAAGAGACACTATTTTAGTGAGTTGACGTTTTTTTAAATATCTATATATGATTGGCAGGAGGAACTGTGCTTAAACCTCAGGAAGAGGAGGGGCCTTCTTGATCGATCAGATGGAATGCAGCCTAAAGCACACACACTACCGTATTCACCATAAGATTTTGTCTCTTATTGTGAATGTGGAAAAGTCATTCCTGACTACAGAGGAAATGTTTGCAATACTTTGCTGGCAAACAATATGAATCAGTTGTGTGCTCACCCCTGGATTAATCAACTTGTTGATCCTAACCAGTATCATTTTCAAGAAGCGGTTAAGTCTTACCTCTAAAAGAGGAATGATATGAAATTGTAAATTCATCTTGATCAATACAGCAACCTACCCACTCAGTAACTATCATTTATGTTTATCTGTGCTCAAATTTCTGACTATTATTGCGGATGGGTTCAACTGCAAACAATACCATGAGGTATTTGAGTCCAATTAAAGTTTAGATTTGTACAATAACCATTTGGAGGTCCCTCCAACATGCCTGTAGACTGTAAATAGTCTTTGTGGTTTGGATTTGAAGTATAATTTGGCATTGTGAGCATCGACCCCCCTTCCCCTCCCCACCGCTGGGATAGGGTGAGGGG
Source organism: Frankliniella occidentalis (assembly GCF_000697945.3). Taxonomy (NCBI): domain Eukaryota; kingdom Metazoa; phylum Arthropoda; class Insecta; order Thysanoptera; family Thripidae; genus Frankliniella; species Frankliniella occidentalis. Next base: position 142,262 of record NW_026267160.1, on the reverse strand, counting down.
GGGG
>NW_026267160.1:132367-132823 GCF_000697945.3 Frankliniella occidentalis | reverse complement strand
GCCCGACCGAGTCGGGCTCCGGATCTTTTCTGGAGCAAGTCCGACAGCGATCGGACTGATTGCGCACCCAGAAAAATCGTTTCTTGTTTCAAGTAAATTTTTCCTTGTTTCAAGTGCATGCTGACACAAGATCTAATTTACTCTTGAAGCAAGCTGATATTTTCTTACGAATAAAAGAAAAATCTTATTCCAAAGACAAAATTTGCTTGTTTCAAGGTCGAATTTTATCTTGTGTCAGTGTACTTGAATCAAGAAACTATTTTCCTGGGTGCGGAACAAGTCCGAGGCCTCAGAGGGTCTCGGACTCTTTACGGTACAAACCCGGATACATTTTCGGATGAGTTCGTTTTCACAAGGGGGGGTCCTATCCTACCTTCCCGGGGGTGCTGTGGCCCCCCCGGGCGACGGCTGTGCTGGGATGTGGCGCCATGGCGCCCCATCCCCCGGCGGATGCTG
>NW_026267160.1:130592-132317 GCF_000697945.3 Frankliniella occidentalis | reverse complement strand
CCCACAATCACCGGGTATTGCTTAAAACGTTGCACATTTCCCACACTCCAGCAAGTGGAGCCACCGGAGGAGTGACGAGAGGTGCGACGAGGTGGCGACCACTTAGCCATGGTTGCCACAACTCTGGAAAACCTTGAAAACCTGGAAAACTCAGGGAATTAAAAAACTGTCAGGGAAATCAGGGAAAACTCAGGGAAAATGAAAAAAAGTCAGGGAAATCTGACAGGTCAGGTCCCCAAACTGCAGTCTGTTCGCTGTGTAGGTCAAATACACATTTTGACGTCCCAGTAGGGTGTTTTGTCCCAAAAGTTTTCACGCTCGCTTCGCTCGCGGTCTTGTATTACAGATAGGGGTATTTGTTTGTCCCAGTACTTCACCAGGAACGGTGCTTAAAACTCAGGGAAATTTGAGGAGAAATGGTCTGGAAATCAGGGAAAACTCAGGGAAAATGGAAATGAAAATTTTGTGGCAACCATGTTAGCGATTCGGTCGTTGGACTCCTATGTAGCATATGTACTCTAGTGTTTTCTGCGCCTTAGGTAACATACTGTAAAATTGTACATAAACCCCTTGCATGCGGAGCGCGCAACGAGAGTCAGTCGTTTGAGCCCCGACAACGAGTACGGTCACCTTGCCAAACTTCCGTCCGCGCGGCCCCTCGGCTCCGTCCCCCTCGACTCGGCGAGTTGTGATCTTGAAAGAGGGCCAAGCGTACCGCTTCGCTAATTATATCTAACATTAACTTTACATTCTGCGTTAAATCCCGCTTAAATTGCTTTAGGCGCTGTAGACTCACCATTTCTTGCACCTGGGCTGGCTGTTTGTGCTGCAGGCGAGAAACCCATGTTTAAACTTTTAAGTTAAATCTACAATACAAAACAGGAAGTTGTCTGTACCTACCGCTCTAACCATCTTCATCCGTCTGTTTGTTGATCTACGCCGGGTGGAGGCGTAGCGCTTCCCCTTGAAGTTGGCTCCCATTCCGATCTACAAGAGGCAAACGAGATTAAAATACTTTCCGGTAACTTTGAAAATTTGTGGTCTGTAGGCTAAAGGTGGATCTCCAATGGAGCAATCTACAGCTGGGTGCCTAGGTGCACCTAGGTGCCCCCACAATGACCGGGGGCCGTGAGCCAGGTAGCGGTGACGCGATCACTGGAAAAATTAAATAATGTCAAAAACGCCTGCGTACTAGGCTACCATGCGCTACAGGCGTGTAGTGCGGGCAGTCTACGTGACGTCACCACAGGCGCAAATACCTGTTTTTGAAACTTTTTCCAGTGATCGCGTCACCGCTACCTGGCACGCTACATATTTTTGGATAGGGCACGGTACGGCCTACGTATTGGAAAAAACAACATGTTTGATTTTGCCAATTTCGGCTGCCAGGAGCGACCCGCGCGGCCCGCGACGTTTGGGCCCCTGGAGACGCCCGGTCAGTCGCGAGCTCGGATTCACCATGTCGGATGTGAAGTAGGACCCATAGGGTCACACTTCAGACCCGAGCCGTCACCTTTGACCCAACCCTGTCAGCACGGCAGAGCCGACAAAGGTGTCGGGTCACCGCGCCCCAATTTCGAGCCCGCTCGGAAAATCGCGTTAAAAACTACGTGAATTTGGGCGGTCTTAGGAAAGATGGGGGGAGGAGCGGAGGGGTCAGACGTGCTTCGTGCCGCTCCGTCTCCCCCCTTCGGTTTTGGTGGTTCAAACTCGGTGTTAAAGGAA
>NW_026267160.1:128680-130542 GCF_000697945.3 Frankliniella occidentalis | reverse complement strand
CCTTTTAATTTTTTTTTTACCCTGTTTTAGTATTGTATTCCTATCTTCTCTAATTAACTACTTGCAGTCAGCCTTTTCCTTCAGTTACTTTGCGGCTTTCCACTTTAACTTTTTTCTTGCCGCATGCTTTGTTATTAGCATCTTTGGATTTTATGCAGCGACTAATGTATTTTTCTTAGCTGCTCATTAGAGTCGGGAGGGAAAGGTTTTGCTTTTCTAATTAACTGCAAGGTTTTATGTTATCAAATTTTTTTGCTTTTAATCCTTTTTGCAATTTAAAAAGCTATTTTAAGGCAATTTTTTCGGTGGGGAGGGGTGTTGTGTACCTGTCTGCTATCTCCTTCTGCTAGTTTTCCCCCTCCACTTGTCCTTGTTACCTGATTGGTTTATGATTCGTCTGTCAGCTGTTCTGTCACGTGACACCTGTTTACCTGTCGCTTCATGCTTGTCAAAATGGTCAGTCTTCGTTGGAAACCAATAAAGTCCAGTCAGTCTAAAACCTGCTCTTCATTCGCCACCCAAGTTACAACAGGCCAGACTCATGGCCCTGGCCAGGCATGATCCTTGCCGCCGAGCCCGGCTCCGTGGCGTCAACAAGAAGAGGAAGTCCATTACGCGGGCGGTCAGGGGCTGCCGCGTGCGCTACCAGTGGCGTGCCCCCACCCACCCCCTCCGCCATGTCCTGCGCTTTGACGTTGGGCGAAAGAAGCAGGGACGCCCCTGTCACCGATTTGAAGAGTCCCTCCAAGAGGACTTCGAGCGGCTGGGCCCCCCGGCGGCTGGCTTGGACGAGGTGGCCCTGCTCAGGGCATCCTTCGTTTCACACGTCCGGGATGCTCTCGACGGGGACGTGTCCTCCGAGGAGCTGGATTCTTCTGCGGACGAGTGGGACGATGATGTTCTCGACATGCCTGCTTTGGTTGACGAACAAATAAGCCTGTGCCCAGTCTTTGCATGTATCCTTTATTTCTGCTTACCGCCTGCTGGTGGTTTGCTTTGGCCTGCACGGATCCTTTATTCACGCTTACACTGGGAGGGGCGGGGCGGGGAGGGGGAACTCCTGCCTGGCCTAAAATCCATTCTTGCGCATGGTTCCCATCACAGCGACCTTCGCGCGGAGTCGTTGGAAACTCCTCGACGTGTATTTTTATTTAAGCTGCGTTCCGAATGGCTTCACTCCTGAAAATGGAATGCCCTACCCGTCATAGTGCTATGCAACGACTACTTATATATGACGCATCATGAAATGTGGAGGGCGTTACAAGTCAGGACATCCAATATCAGTCTTAATTTCCGGATTGCAGGTGCTTAGTATTCTCCACTTCTATGCTACCGGCGGATACCAGGCGACCGTTGGTAGCCAATGGCTCTGCTGCCTCGGGAAGTCCACAGTGAGCCGCTTCTTAGAGGAGGTAACAAATTCTCTCAATGAAAGGGTCGTCCAGCAGCGATGAATAAAGTCTCCTCGCACGCTGCTGAAGAGAGCTCATTTGAGAGATAGGTAAACAAAACCGATGCCCTATAAACGCACCCCAATGCGGGCCTGCTCCGGACGTAAATCATTAAAATATATTCTGGCTACAGTGTCATTGGAAACGTTTTATATTGCAGGCACCTAGAGAAGTTCGGTATCCCCGGAGTTATAGGATTCGTCGATGGCACAGAGGTGGCCATTGTCACTCCACCTCGAGACATGAACCCCCAAGGATTCTGGATTAGGAAGCACCACTGGCGCTATCCGCGCCAACTCGACAACAAGTGACCCAGTAGGAATTTCGATTTTTCTATGCTAATCGGTGTTCCTAGAGGTCCCACACATGACCCCGAAGGAATTTTGTCGATATCTCAAGTGGGGTGGGGTG
>NW_026267160.1:121126-127583 GCF_000697945.3 Frankliniella occidentalis | reverse complement strand
ACACATTTAGTTTTTTGTTGTTTGAACACGTTCGGTGTCATTCAGAGTATGCCTGGAAGTATATTTAACTTCTAGGTCTAGTCTTATGTACATTTTCATAGGTGTGTTATTGGATTCATAAGCTAACATCGGGCCGAAGGCCCGTCCCAAACGCCGCCGGCAGGCCAAGCTGGGCCCGCTCCCTGCCGAACCGAGTTGCCGGTGGAGCGAAGCGGAGCTGGCAACTTGGTTTGGCGGAAGAGCGGGCCCAGCTTGTTAATTGTCGAGTTGGCGTGGATAGCGCCCACTACGCATTGAACTGCCAAATGGCAAGTCAAGCTGCTAGTGCGCCCATCGTTTACTAGACATAGCATTGCTAGTATTTGTCTCATCTCGATTCCTTTGTTCTTCATTGCTAGGCTAGCGACGCTGACCTCAGGATTCTTTCAGTAAACGCAAGTTTCCCTGGGGCGAATCACGACGCATTCATTTGGTCAAATTAAGGCTTGCGTCGGAGGATGCGAGAAGAGGCATATAATGAGGACCAAAACAGCTGGCTTCTGGGTAAGTTTTGTTTTTACCATTTTCTTCCCCTGACACATACAACCACAAACAGCAAACTATTCATTATTCTATTCTTTACAGGGGATTCGGCATGTCCTAGGGAGCCTTGGGTGCTGCTCACCCTGATCTTGAATACACTCCCTAACTCACCGGAGGAACACTATACGAGCCTCCATTGTAAAGCCAGAAATTGTATCGAAATATGCTATGGTGTACTAAAAGCTCGCTTCAGATGCCTCCTAAAAGAGCGTGTTCTAAATTACCATCCATCTAAAGCAGCAAAGATTGTAAAAGCATGCTGCGTCCTCCACACCATGGCCCAACTGGTAAAAGCCGGTAACAGGCGATTTTGTAAAATAGAGAGTATATGCGTCTCACTCACAACTTCCTCTTCTTAAACTATTCAGGGTGGACTTCCAGATGATGACGTCCTTGTCGAGGAGGGGGAGGAGGATGGAATTCCCTGGGTACCCAACGAAGCTGAGGCCATGCTGCTGGAGGCTGAAGAAGAAGCAGACGAGGAGCTGCTGGTGCAGGTCGACAATGATGTGCAGAGAGTGGGGATAGCTGTGAGGGGGCGAGTCGTCGAATTTCTCGATATCGAGAGGCAACGGCAACGGTTTGTGAATTAGGTTCTATTTTCTTATTTTTCCTATTTCCTTCGGAAACAAGAAGTGAACTTAAAACCCAAACATATATTGCACTATACTGTGCTTAACTGTGTTGCATAAATGAGGGTCAAATCATGTAGCTGTATTAAAAAGACCGTTGTGGGCGTTGTCTGCTCATTTTAAGATGTTAACTAATTTTATTAGTCCTCAACATTTGCAGTTTTAGTCAACTTAAGGCAGTATATGAGTGGTGCTCCTAACAGCTAGACGCTCCTGCTAGGCCTAAGCAGGTCTTGTAATGTCTTCAGTATGGTTTGTTGGGTTCTCAAAATTTATTTATCGTCTTTGAGTGTGTCGCGCAGTATTCTGAGAAGTTAGCAGTCCGGCATCACAATATAATTATTGGCTGAGCGATTAGCGAAGCCTATTACTCCACTGATGATCAAAAAGTTTCGCGTCTGTCTGTCTGTCTGTGTGTGTGTTTGTCTGTCGTCACGATAACTCGAGAACGAATTGAGCTAGCGACCTGGGATTTTCAGGGTCGATTTGTGGTATAAAAAGACAGATCGAGTTCGAAGATGAGCACTCTAGCTCAAAAATTGGATTTTAAAAAAATCCGAAACCACAGGTCCCCAAAATGACGTTTTTTAAAAACATTTTTTTACTGATTCCTAAGGGGTAATTCATCAAAGTAGAGCCCGTTGGGCGAAAATTTCGTCCGTTTGGCTCTATCTCTAACCGTTGAGGCGCCAGAGGGAGTTTTCCACACGGAAATGACCCCAAACCATTTCAATGTTTTTTCTCAGATAGTTCATGGTCTCTGATGGGTCAACTCGTCAAAATGAATCCTTGGGGTGCAGGATTTGTGACTTTTGGGGCCGAAGGCCGAAGGCCTATTTACGACCGTGCCTATAAACCGACTCGGGTGTCAGCGCCGCAGGCCTAGGTAGATGTATGCCAGGCGCGTCGCAGCGGAACAGTGTTTCGTGAGATATCGCGAAGCCTGTTACGCGAGACGTGGTCTGGCGTACATCTACCTAGTTTAATTCACACAGCTCAATGTCAATTGCGCATAGTTTTGTGTTGATGCTTAGTTGTGTTACAAGTATTGAATTAATTTTTTCTGTCTGTATTCCTTCTTTAATTAAATGTCACCATAGAAGGCCTTTCAAACATTGTGCATAGTATATTTGGCTACATGTTGTGAGATTGTCAAAAGTGAACCGCTCTCAAATTTATTTTACGTACTCTGCAAAAAAAACGTCGGAATAATGCCTTCAAGTATTACTTGTTTTACTCTGAATAAATTTAATTTTAAAACCGCATACATTGTAATTTCTTTAAAACTGACGGTATTAAGCCAGCGACACAGGTACATTTTATAACTTAAACGTAATATATAATATACAAATATTTCATTGGTATTCTGACCATAAAACGAGACGCGCGCAACTGAGCGAGGTCGGCAACTGAGCGAGGTGGGAGACCCTGCAAGTGAGCGAGGTCGGCGACTGAGCGAGGTTGGCAACTGAGCGAGGTCCGCAACTGAGCGAGGTTCGTCAAGTTAGGGGAGGGCCTCTGGCTCACCCGGAGCGCGACGGTGGCTCGACCTATCGGGAGAGCCGGCAGTCACTGTCGCCCTGAGCACCGCTGCGGCAACGCTGCACAGTGTGTAACGACAGTGGGGCAGTGCACGGAGAAGAATTTTTCCTGCCGAGCACTAGACGGTTGTTTAGTGCGTCGTACTTTGCTCCTGGCACAAAAAAATTAGTTCCCGCCACCAAAATTACTGTGCGTGGCAACAAAATTTTAATTAATGCTCGGCAACAAAACTTTGGTGCCCAGGCACAACTATATAGTGCGTCAGAAACTTTCGGTCTCGGGACAAAATGTTAAGTGCTCAGGCTCAAAAAATTTTCTCAATGTGAGTAACAAAGGGAAGGATTGAGAAATGGGGACAGGGAGAAAACAGCTTCTCCTTGCTTACTAGTTAGCGTGGCTTGGCCGCCCTCTCACCGCCGTTCCGTTACACCTCTTCAACCACGGGTTTATTGATGACAATTCACCTTAGTCATTCAGTCAGAAGACATAATATAAACATTCACGTTTCGTTCTGGACGTGCCATTTTCGAAATACAAAGGTCTGTTACACACTGCCTCGCTTACCTTAAGCTGACAAATGATTAACCTAATGTCGGCAACATACATTTATGCTACGGAAAATTCTCAAACGGTAGTATGTCTAGAATTTGCTTGTCAATATATTGCATTATGTAGTACGTTATAGCTTTTTGGAGTTCTTGGACCAAAGGCGGCAGAGCTTCCGTTGCAGCAACGTTAATAATTTTGTTGAGTTTTTGGTTGGGAAACAAGTTCTCCACATTTACCTGGTTAGTGTGCATTAAACGATCAATTTTAGTAGTGGACTGCTAGGAGTGGTGAAAAGTAATGTTGCCCGGGGTACTTACTTTATTTTTGGTAACCACCACCTTCATGTGGGCCGTCTTAACCGTCAACGGGAACAGAGTGAGGCATAGGTCTGTGTCGACATTGACATTCTGCATCTCAAGCCTGCCAGAGGAAGTACGAATGTGAGGGGCAAAGGGATTGGGGAAGAGGGATAAAAAGCAGCTTTTACTGTAATCGAAGTGTGATACTTTTCACACATTTTCGTGTGATAAAATTTCCTGCCATGATTTATTATTCTTGGGGGTGTGATGAATTTTCATCACAAGATTGTGTGATACTCACTGTAAAATAATGCGATGATTCTGAATTTATCTCGAAACGGTGTGCCGCATATTGCACAAAACTATGATACATCAAAGTGTCGCTCAAATAAGTGATGGTAATCACAAATATATGTAATAAATTTAATATTATACTTTTCCTGCGATGATCATCACAACATCGTGCAATATTTCTGTACCACAGAAAACGTGCAGTTAGTATCACACTCTGATTCACAGCGTTGTAAACTTGTCTACGGCACTTACTTAGCTTTTCCCTTGCGGTGTACCGGAAATGCGGCGTTTTCCACGACAATGTCATAGTTGGTGTGAATCGAGAAGTGCGGCAGGATTGTTTGGAACGTTGCGCACATGCTGCCTATGTTGAGTGAGTAAGATTGCACCTTCAGCTCTCGCACATGCATCACCTGCAGCCCGGTCAGCGACAGTTTGCCGCTGGAGGCGCAGAGCAAAGTTAGCTGCGGTTAAAACCTAGGACCAGAAGTGAAAATGGAACGAAGATGCGAAGATGTGAAAGACACGCTCACGAAAGCCTACGCGGCCGCTTGTCAATGATACTCCAAAGGTGCAATAAAGCAAACCATCGTAAACGGAGGGTACACTGTAAGTTTCTTACATAGAACTTCTCTTTGTAACGTACAAAGGATTTGGATCCTTTGTAATTTGTAACGCAAACAAATTCTTCGTATTACGAAGGGTTCGGCTTTGTAATACGAAGAGCATGCGTCTGTTCCGGTCTGTTCACCAACCAGTGCTCTTTGTAGTACGAAGAAAATCCGTTTGTAATTTGGTGGTTTCAGATCCTTTGTACGGTACACATTTAATTCTCCGTAATGTGAAGACCACTCTTTGTAATGAACGAAGAGTGTCAGGTGGAAACATGGAGAAGGACTATACCTAGAGAACCATTTAGTTGATACAACTAAATCAGGTTGGTAAGAAACAAAATTTAGATCCTAAAACCGACTAGAATTTCGTCGCCTTATTTTTAACTAAATATGGTCGCCCAATCAAATCAAGTCAGCTACACTAAATTACTTTATCGCCACGGATAATAATTTTGGTCTCCAGAGGTAAAATTTCGTGGAAAGAAGAAATATATTGTTGGCTGATTGGCTGAGCGATTAGCGAAGCCTATTACTCCGTCTGGTCGGGAAAAACTTTTTCTGTCTGTCTGTCTGTGTGTGTGTCTGTCTGTCCGCACGATAACTCGAGAACGAATTGAGTGAGCGACCTGGGATTTTCAGGGTCGTTCTGTGTCATAAAAAGACAGATCGAGTTCGAAGATGAGCATTCTAGCTCAAAAATTGGATTTTTAAAAAATCAAAAACCACAGGTCCCAAAAATAACTGTTTTTAAAAATATTTTTTTTCTGGTTTTCTCGGGGGTAACTCATCAAAGTAGAGCCCTTTGGGCAAAAATTTTGTCCGTTTTGCTCTAGCTCCTACCGTTTAGACGCTAGAGGGTATTTGTGACGAAAATAAGCGTAAAAATGTACAACCATGCATGCTCAGTCTAAGTGACGGGGTTGACGGGCCGGAGGCCCGAATCTTTGAGTACATTTTTGCTCTACCCGACTCGGGTGTCAGCGCCGCAGGCCAAGGTAGATGTATGCCAGGCGCGTCGCAGCGTAACAGTGTTTCGTGAGATATCGCGAAGCCTGTTACGCGAGACGTGGTCTGGCGTACATCTACCTTGTTTATTATGGCACTGTATCCAACTGTTATGAAACGGCCATATTGGAACATGGTGAGGATGTAGATAAGAAGAAATTGGAAGCTGTCAGACTCATTGAAGAGAGCGAGAGAAATGCAGCTGTCAAGCGAGCCAAGATGAATGTTGATTTCGATTTACGTAAACGATTTCGCTCATCGTCCAGTAATGACATTGATTCTGCTAGTGGGAGTGGAGTATCTACTGGAAATGAAAGTCCTGTTAGTGATGTAGCCATGAATACAAAAGGTGATGGTGGTGAAATTGTTAATACAGGTGTGAGTGATGGCGCTGTGGATGTGAAAGCTAGTGAGACTGTCACTGAAAACACTGATTCTAAGAAATGAAGAAATTGATCTATGGTTGGTGATGGTCCTTTTTGTTAATATGAAATGTTACATGTAAATGTTAAATTTAATGTTTGTGCCTTTGGTTGTCTTGTGATGCTAGTCATTATGGTGACAGTCAGTTCTTTGAAAAGTCTCTTGTCAATGGATTAATAGCTCGTTGTAGATATTCTAAGTACAAATTGATGACTCCTGTGATCTAATTGTAATGTATGAAATTCATTTTTTTTTTTTTTTTTTTTTTTTTTTTTGTTTTTTTTCTAAGTGGGGTGGGGGTGGGGGGGGATTAAAGTTCTAGCCGGAATTTTGATCATAACCTGACCCCACGCGAGTTGAGATATCGACAAAATTCCTTCGGGGTCATGCGTGGGACCTGAAGGAGCATCGATTAGCGTAGAAAAATCGAAATTCCCAAGGGGTCCCTTTTTAGCCCGCTCTTTTGCTTAAAAGCTATATAAGCGGGCTTATGCCATCGCCTCTGTGTCTGTCTGTC
>NW_026267160.1:99174-121076 GCF_000697945.3 Frankliniella occidentalis | reverse complement strand
ATCAATCTATGTCTGTTTGGTGATACTTAAGTATTACATCCTGATCAAGAAATGAAAGAAAACGAAAGTTATGAAATTTATTTTTTGTCATTTCACTTTCTTAAACGTTTGAATGTCCTAAAATTTAACTCCTCATTTCGTACAAAAAGAAAGAGGGAAACAGGAGGTTTGATGTCTTTATTTTAAACGTATTAATTAAATGCTGCTACTACTGCCAATAAAGAACGCGGTTAGTTTGCACTTTCTTATTCTTTCTATTCTTCTTTAAGAAATAATCTTTAATACTGAAAACGGAACGAAACGCCGTAGGCGAAGCTACTATACCTCCGATGTAGTTTGGTTCTGTGGACTAAACGGTCTTCTGGGTGAATACAGCGAGCTATGCTTGAAGCGCAACATAGTCGCTTGTAGAGGTGTGCGAATCACCCGTTTTCAGAGTCGAATCGAATCGAATCTGAACATTTTACCCCGAATCGAATCGAATCTTACTATTTCGAATGCGAATCGATTCGAATCATTTCCTTACATTCTAGGAGATGCTATAAGCCACAATAATGGGGCAGCCAATAAGTATAGGGGCTCAGATTCTCTCTAAAAACAAAGAGATTGGCAAACCAACCTCTTATTCAATAAAAAACCTTCCCTTTAGTATAAGTTACCAAGCGTGCGCTCCATGTGCACATGTCGTTCCGATTTCGAACTTCAAAATTTTGATGCGTCCGAATTGTTCGAGTTCGAAGTTGGCCCATTCCAAATTGAAGGCCAAAGTAAAAAGTTGTCGGGGTTCGGCCCTACAACGATAGATTTTGACAAGATGTAACCTTTGGTCTTAGTCCGAGGTCTCTGCGACGAAGCGCCAGTGAGCTGATTGGTCTGTTCGAAACGCCTTTTTTGGGCATCAGATGCAAGGCGTCATCTTGGAGCGCTCGCCACGTGCACCCCGCGGTGCCGACAGGAGTGACTCATTGTCGACGTAGGTCCATATGACCCCTACTTCTAGCTCAACCACCAAAATCCGCTGTCGGCCTGCCCCCGTCACATGCAGTGGCCTAAATGCCGCAAAATACAGCACTTAAGATTGCCACAAAAAAATCCAACTTGAGTAAGTGTGGGGTGCGGGGTGCACGTGGCGTTCAAAAATTGAATTTGAATTAGCTTGAATTGGCTTGAAATGAATTTGAATTGGAGTGAATTGGTTGAATTGTTTTTGAATTGGTTTGAATTATTGCGATTTTATTCTACTGAATTAGCGTGAATTGACTTGAATTGGACTGAATTAGTTGAATTACTTTTGAATTAGATCAAATTGGTCTGAATTAGTTTGGATTGGGCAGAATTAGGCTGGGGAGTTATCCACCCCTCGCGAGCGCTCCAAGACGACGCCTTGCATCGGGTGCCCAAAAAGAGCGTTTCGAGCAGACCAATCAGCTCACTGCTCACTTCGTCGCAGAGACCTCGGACTAAGACCAAAGGTTACTTCTAGTCAAAATCTATCGTTTTATGCCCGAACCTCGACAACTTTATTTTTTTGGAATGGCCTATTCGAGGTGCCTTGTTTCGAGATCGAAACGAATCGAATCGAGACAGTTTCGATTCGATTCGAATTAAAACTGTTCGCACACCTCTAGTCGCTTGGTCACCTTGCTCCGACTTTTACCGTCCCTGTAATTCAAAGTGTGATACTTTTCACACATTTTCGAGTGATAAAATGCCCGGAGTGATTCTCTTGATTTATCACTCCTCGGGGAGTGATGAATTTTTATCACAAATATTGTGTAATACTTATCGCAAAATAATGCGATAATTCTGGATTTATTGCAAAACAGTTTGATGCACATTGCACAAAACTATGATACCTCGAAGTATCGCTCAAATAAGTGATTGTTATCACAAATGTAAGCAATGAATTTAATCTTGTACTTTTTCTGCGATGATCATCACAACATCGTGCAATACATATGTATAACAGAAAATGTGCAGTCAGTATCACACTGTGATTTACAGTGGTGTGAACGTACCTACGGCTCGCACACCGTTTACTGTTAAAATTTAACATCAAACGTAAAATGTTGATATAAAACACAACAGTACTGTGTTGTATACTTTCATAGCAGCACATGCTTTTTAAACAACACATTTTGTATTTCAGCATTCAGTAACTTTTGCCGCTTTTCCCAAAATAACAAGCACGCCTGCCCTTCCGCAAACCAGAGTTGCCAGCTCCGCTTCACTCCGCCGGCAACTCCGTTTGATAGGGGCTGGGCCTGCGGCCATTTGCGCGATTTGCTGAAGAACATAACCAAATGATGTGGCGTGCCGTTGGCCCGCTAAAGACCGTCGTCTTTAAAATTTGCCTCTTAGACACGAGAAAGGATTGTAACGGTGAAGCTCCGTGACTACGGCCCACCCTTGTGCTTAGCAAAAGTTTTTTTAGTGGGGGGGGGGGGTAGTTTCTTTTCTATTTTGTGATTTGAGTCCTTCTTCCACAACTTCATGTTCATTGCAGCAATTTTTACCTTATTTTCATCGTAAAAGACCCTCCAGCTCCCAAACGGTTAGAGATAGAGCCAAACGAGGGAAATTTTAGCCAGAAGGAAGAGCCACAACACCCAACAATCAAGTTTTGAAGACTTCCCTCTTTTCCAATTTTTAACCCTGCTCAATACTTTAAATCAAATAATTGAATGATTATCTTTGTGTGCATTCGAATATTTGTTAAAACTTCAGGGGCCGATTAACGCGTTGGCATTTTTCTTTTTCTGCGATGATCATCACAACATCGTGCAATATTTCTGTATCACAGAAAACGAGCAGCCAGTATTCTACTCTGATTTACAGTGGCACAAATTTTGTCACTTATGAAGACTACCCCGCATTTCTGTAAGACACGATACAAGCAAAAGAAAAACAGCGACAGATAGAGGCGAACAAGAAGATAGAAGAAGGAAAGAGTGACATTGACGTCTAGAGACGGCCGGCTCAAAAATTGACTTTTTAAAAAATCAATAACCACAGATAACAAAATATTTCTTTCTTTCAAATTTTTTTTTATGGTCTCCTTATGGGTAACTCGTGAAAGTAGAGTCCCCTGGACGAAAATTACTTAGACCACACGTTACGGGTTGAACCACACCCTCTTTTGGGCTTAAGGGTCCCTAGATTATCTACTATCATTAAAACGTTGATTTTTACATAACAATCTGACAAAATTCGATTTGGTAATGAAAACCGTTATCGAACAGCAGAAGTTTAATGTCCCTAATTTTAGAGTAAGAAGACCCCGACAAATGGTTCGAGTGTCATATTTTGGGCTCGGAAGACCCTGTTCCCCTATACCCTCTCCTTAACTCGTCTCGGGTATCAGCGCCGCAGGCTTAGCTATATGTGCGCCAGGGGCGTCGCAGCGTAACAGTGTTTCGTGAGATGTCACGAAGCCTGTTACGCGAGACGTGGTCTTGCGTACATATAGCTAGTATTAAATCGTGGAAGAAGTTACGACGCCTGCACACCAGAGGGTAGGCAAGCCGCTACAACGGGTGTTTGGTACAGTTAACGCATTTTTGCTATGGCACAATAAAACGTTATGCTCGCTCGCTATTTGGGGCTCGATAGCCCTTCGGTCCGGCCACCATACCGCGCAGGCGTTGTTCCCATATCGACAAGTATGGAAACATCAACATATGTAGGGACGGGTCGATGGCCCGTATCAAACGCCGCCGGCAGGCCAGGCGAGGCCCCCTCCCTACTGGACGAAGTTGACGGGTGGAGCGAAACGGAGCTGGTTTGGTGGAAGAGCGGCAGGCGTGGGTAGGGTATTCCAGGCTATCCAAAACGGAAGTAGGAAAAGAACAAACTCACTGACTTTTCTGTTTCCGTGATGGCTCTGAGCTGATCACGTGTCACGACGGCGTTTCAGGTATGAAAAACCGTCAGGTCAGTTTCGAGCTCGACTCCATGTTTGAGAGGTTAGAATCGGACCAAACTACCATGGCAATTTCTCATACTGAGCGGACGGAAACAGATTAATCGGTGAGTTTGTTCTTTTTCACTTCCGTTCTAGATAGCCTGGAACACCCTATTAGGGAAGGTTCCCCCTGTCGTCTCTAGAGAGCTGCCTGAAAAGTAGGCAATTTGCGACACGAAACCCTTATCTGTAGGCAACCAGCAGTGCACCCCCCCCCCCCCTCTCCCCTGTCAGCCGGACCTTACTCCGCGCCTGAAGAGCGGGCCTCGCTTGTTCCACCTTCACCCGTGAGGACACCCGTGAGGACACCTGCTTCCGTGACGACACCAACACCTTTTGCCAGCGTGCCTTTTCGACTGAGTGGCTCTACACGGTAGAAAAAAGCCCTGGGATTCTCAGGAGTTTTCTGCATTCCCAAGAGGAATTGGGAAAGCCCCAGGGGATGCTCTGGAAACGTGCCTTTTCCCCCAGGGGATGTCCTGGGTTTCCCCGTAGCTCCTCTAGGAATAACTGCTTGTTTCCAGGGCATCCACTATGGGTGCGAACCGGTGCGAACTCTCCCGGGAATCCCAGGACTTGTGTAACGACCACGACCGGGAAATGACCATGAACCAGCAGCTGTTGCTCGGACTGTTCGAGTGACCCGAGCATGCTCCAAAACACCAACAAGAAAAACCTCTACTACTCCAACGGCGACCCCGGTGTCCCCGCTTCATGGTCTGGACGCAACCACAACAGCCCTGTACGTCGTCGTCTCCTACGTGCACTGCCTGCAACAGGACATGCATGTTTCGAGTTACTTGCGTGTCCTGCGGCAGGGTCATGCACTTTGGGTACACGACGGCAGGCTACTGAGACCTGCGCAAGCGCTCCAGCACAATAGAACAACAACCAGAAAGAAGGACGCCAGGGCCTCCTCAAGCAGGCCCAGCGTATGACGAGAGCCACTGCAAAAAACTTCCCTAGATCGAACCTAGGCGTGGCAGTGCCAATGGCAGACCCCGACCGAGCAGCAGTCGAGCACGCGGCTCATACAGGTGATGGACAACGGCCTTTCACCGTCTGGGAAACAAACATGGTGTACTCGGTCGTGCTCTCAGCCGAAACCAGCTCACCGTGTCGAAGCACAGGTTCTTGGATGTAGCGAGTGTGCCCCTTGACCGCCTGCTAACAATTAGATTGATAGCAACATCAAGCATGACGAGTTGTCAAGGCTACACTCGCTGCAACTGCACGAAGGGGTGGGTGGCACCCGGCAGTGCGGCTGCTTAAGGGCTGGACTTGAATGTAATTCCGAGTGCCACGGCAGCACCGGGTGAAAAACAAGTAATTAGAACATTAACAGCATCACACCATGCAACCCCTACTTTCCCACCCCTCCCATCCCATCTCTCGGTCGGTCATTGTCCAACGTCGGTCGGCCCACGTTGACCGGCCATGTACAGGTCAATGTTAGTTGTAGCCGACATCGACCGAAAAGCATTGGCCGATCCTAAGATGGACCGGTCCAGGTTGGGATGGACTGGTCACCGGACCTGGTCCGTAACATCAACACAACATTAAATGACATAGTGCCCGGCTAAAGTTGCACACTGCTTACAGGGGGAAAACGACGTCCTGGTTTTCATGACCTTTTGGAAAAAAACATGACGTCTTATGGAAGAAATGCATGGGAAACGTCATGAAATATCCGTCCAAAAAAATTTACCTTGCAAGCAGTGAGCAACTTCTTGACATTATTTAATATGCAAGATCGAGAGTTGCAAACATTGGTGTGCAAATTTTGCCCACTTGTCTCACTAGTGTAATATAGTGATAACGTATTTAAAATTGATTTTACGTTGACGTCGTCTTTTCTGCACAAGCCCCATGTTTTAGAAAACGAAACGACGTAACAATCCTGCCAGCGAGTTCTCTTTTTATACAGTAACCACTTCTTTAAATCTTGTTTCTAACGGACTATAGGTCAAAGAATTAATAGGAGTGCGTGCGAGTAAGGACGACGACCTTAACGAAACACTCTCATCTCCGTACTTTCTAATAATTTGATGCAACTGAACTACAGCTAAAAGGAATGAGCACCCCCCCATTACCTTAAGCCGCAAGGCTATTCAAAAAATTCGGGAGTCTTCCAAAGTGACTTCCAAATCTAAAACACGAACGACTTTGTACGTCGACCTCTTAAAATACGTGTCTTTACAGAGCTGCCTTGTGTCAGGGCAACGACAAACAGCCTGGGGGTTTGCCTACTTGCTCGAACCGTCCCCGGTGGAACGCGATTACTTTTAGAGCGCCTGTTCAGGAAAATCACGGAAAATTTCCACACCGCAGCACTGATTGGCCACCAAACTTCACAACCACCAAACCTGAAGGGGGGAGATGGAGCGGCAAGGAACACGTCCGACCCCTCCGCTCCGTCCTCCGGCACGCGCCTTATAAGCGCTAGAAAACTTTACGAGAGTTTTCTAGCGGTGCGTGCCTAATAGGCACCCTAAAGGTGTTCGCGTTCGACCGGGGGTACCCCTAATAGAGAATAGACGTCTATAGATGGTGATAGTCTAATGCCCATGTAGGAGTCTAGCAGGTCTGCCTGTGTAGACGTCTCGACAACGATGTTCACAGGATGTCAATTATACGTTTTCTTACATCTTTTTTGACGATCCAGTCTATACCACCAGGTTTGGCACGTGGGGGAGCGGTGCGTTAGTTATTATCGTCCTAACTTCCCCCCGCCGGCCAACAATCACTACTGTGAGCTAGGCCACGCCCCATTCAGGCGCTCCCAGCCCCACAAACAATATACACTCAACACTCAACACTCCTCCAAACCTGGCCTAAAGGTGGCCCAGGCCAGGGCGCTGGGCCGCCGAGGCCTAGACGAGCCTAGACTCCAACGACGTGCACCTCTGGTTGCTGTCTAGCGCTCGTCGAAAGTGAGGGTGATTAGCACGACGCCGCTCACTCGTCCAACAACTGCCTGGTCTCACAAGGGAACTCATAAATGTTAGTCCCCGACGAGGTCCCCGATTTTGTTCCGCCTTGGGGGTTTTGTAGGGTCATCGTCAGCAAAGACGGACGACAACAACGCATAAGGCCGGGAATCTCAGAACAAAAAGTCGTAACTCTGGTTCAAGAACGCAGTAACGCGTTTAATTTGGATCATCCCCGGCCAAACTACCCCCTCGGAATTACAACCCCTGTTTGAATATCGGCCATTTTGGACCCTAAGGGTTGAAGTGAAACCTGCTACACATAGTGAGTGCGGAGTGCGTTGCATACCGTGCGTCCAGGCGTGACAATTTCAGGGAAGGTTCTATTTCTGTCAAACACTTCCGTGGTGGCGAACCCGCCGCACTGTTAAAAAAACTATTGTAAATTAACAACGAAAGTGTAGTTCAGTTTGTTAGCAACACATGTTGTTTTTTAACAACACATGTTGTAAAATAACATTGATAAAAATCTTGGAAACAAAGTTTCTGACCAAAAACAGTCACTTTTGTGATGCTCCTGGGAAAAACAGTTGTAATATTTACGAGTGTGTTGTTTTTGAACGAAATGTGTTGCTAACAAAATTAACCACTCTTTTCTTGTACATTTACAACAAAGTACTACCAAGTAGTTCCTGTGGTGGGCCAGTATAAGCCAAATAACACAAGTATCGCAAGGGGTCAAATGAAAACAACATTTGTAGTTTATTTACAGCTGTATCGTTTAAAAAATTGTTGTTTTTTTACAACATTTTTTTAACAGTGCGTCACCATCTTCAACCCCTTCTTAGGGGGTGGACACCCTCCAGTGTCCCTCGCACCCCGTCAGAAGGGGATGAAGGTTGGGGTCCATGCGCATTTCTTAAAGAACACCCCAAGGGTAGCGGGTTTGCACATTGTCACTTTCAGTGCTCTCCGCACTCACGATGTGTTAGCAGGTTTCAAGTGTCGTATGCTTACCGAACCAGAGTGCTGTCAAATTTCAGGTTAAAGTGAGGAAAAGGTAACGGGTCTTCCAGTCTGAAGATGTAGTCAAAGATGAGCTGGTAGATGTGGTCAAAGATTCCTTTAAGCATAGGCGCATATGCTTGAGCCTGCGATCCCCTTGTGATTCCAGCGCTGCCTCTGTCGTGCGTGGAAGAGAGCTTCACAAGATGCAATGATACTGGTGTGGAGGTGGGACGAAAAATATATAGGTTTCCGGTGGAATTGCCAGGTTGACAAGTTTCTAAATCTTACACTTTGCCAGACGCTGCTCGTGCACTGCAGAGAGGGACGCTGCGGATGAAGCTGCGCCGGAGCCTGTGGAGCCCGCAGCTGCGATCAGCACGGTGATCATCACTGCGACGAGCAGGAGTGGAGCCATTCAGCGGAATTAAACCTTGAGCAGAAAGAACGGAAACTTGGGCTAGGGTATTCAACTTTCTTTGGAGATAAAATCTCCGACGGCAGCTGTCCCGTCGGAAATGGAAACCTTCTACATGGAAATGGTGCTGTGAAAGAATGTGGGAATGCGGGTGTGGCCCACTCACCACATGAGCCCACAAACTGACCAGTCGTATTAAACTTATGCACCTAACAATCTAACTTTGTACCAATATTTAAGAGAAGGTAAACCTACAATTCTCTTTGGACAGTCGGCCTTATTATTAACAGTGCCCGCGCCCGCGCCCGCTCTCAAAATCGTGTCGTATAGTTCAGCCCTTCCCCGCTGGGGCGGCTTTATTAAATTGGGCACGAACTTTTATCAGCAATCTTTTAGTATATAGTCAACATTGAAAACCCCAAAGATTGAACAGATTCGGGAATTTACACTTGAATGAGTCCCCTTGTAAAGGAGACCATAAAAAAGCCAAAAATTCCTACTTTTTGGACCAACACCAGGATTTGCACCAGGCGTTTCGTTGTCAAGGAGTGACCCCTTAGATACCCTGAAATTTGTAGACCTAGCTCACATCCGTCCTTTTACACGGACGACGGACGGACAGGCGGGCGCGAGAGCGGTTGCACAAGCCCGCTTTAATGCTTTTTTAAAAGCAGAAGGGCGGGCTAAAAATATGCAAATACTGCCAAAAAGGTCAAAAATCGCAAGAATTTGCATATTTCCAATTCCTAATGTCCGGATTGATTTGTACTGTTAACAGACAGATTGAGTTTAAAGATGAGCAATCTAGCTATAAATGACCTCGTGTCTGTGTGTGTGTCTGTCTGTCTATTTTCGCTAGAAGTAGATGTGCAAGAGACTTGAAATTTTCAGAGTATCTTATTTAGGTTCACTCCTAGACAACGGAACGCCTACGGCGAAGCCTGGCAACTACCCCTAAGGGAGTAAAGAGGGGTGTCAAAGAAAACAGTGAGAAAATAGTAAGTTGTTCATTTGTACGCGGTTCAACAGTGTTTTGTGTTGGCCTATTCTGTCAGTTCATATTGCGGCATGGCCCCTGCGGTACGGATTGGCATGGAAACCCGCAACACTGCACAAAGGGGTTTGAGCACAGTGTCGATTGTTGGCGCGGTACTAAGGTGATGTGGAATTGCACTACAACAAGTGGTCGCGGCGACCTGACGCTCTGCCCCCACGTGCGGCTCGTGTTGTAGAAACGGGTTCGATTGAAAAGGAAGCTAGGAGAATCTCTTATTATCAAGAATTGCACCAGAATCACCAGAATCTACGCCAACAGCGTATGGCGGTGAGCAGTGGGGTCAGGCTAGTAGAGCTTAGCGCAGCTATGAGAGGCGCGGCCATGCGAGTGGCCACTGTATGTAAGCTTGAATTGTATTTTAATTAGATAGCCAAATAAATGACAAAATAATTTTAAATTTCAATTTAATCTGAGCATGAGCGGTTAGTAAATTTGGTTGTCTTCCTTGTTCAATGTACACAATGACTAGACTAGACGCTACCTGAAATTTAAAATATGCACTATTTAGCCACATTACAAGAGGAATACATTCAAAGAATAAATATACCGAAAGGAGTCCGAAGATCGGGCAGTCCGAATGTCACCCGCGGTACAGTCCGAAACCACATCCCGGACTTGCCGAAATTAGTGCCGAAAAGGAATCTAATCAGCACCCTTATCAAAATATTCTGTACCGAAATCAGTCCGATTTTCGGACAGTCCGAGACGACATCCCGGACCTTGCCGAGAATACTACCGAAAATGTGTCAAATCAGCAAGTTTTCGGACTGTCCGAAGGCCGCGACCGGGCGTCTATCGGACTGTCCGATGCCCGTGCCCGGACGTCTTCCGGACTAGTCCGAATGGTCCAACCGGCTTAAAAAAAGCTGGACGAGCGGGATTCGTTCCCTCACCTGTCGGTCGTCGGGTCCCTTGACCGACGCTCTTACCAACTTTTTTTTTTTTTTTTAACAGTCATGCATGGGCCAGATCGCAGGCTCTTATGCCTTTGATCATTTAGGGACCACACCACCGGGGGGAGGTTGGTGTGGGGGAGGTTTTTATTTCATTTCAATCAAAGAGGCCGAAGCCCATATCATCATCTTTGATGGCTGACTTTTTGTTTTGTGACGTGAGTGGTGATGTTTCTTTTCTTTTGCGTGTTTCAGGTGCTGGGGGTTCGATGCCGGTCCCAACTCGCTGCAGCATTGCTTCCCTCCTTTTGTGCCACCCGAGACACGTCCCTCCGCTGCGGACATGCTCGGTGACATCCTTCACCAGGGTCATCATCTCAAGATTTTCAAGTCCGTTAGCATTCTTTGCCATCACAGTTTCAAAATTGAGGATCTTCTCGAACTGGTCTTGTTGGTGCTCGGTGAATGGCTGGTCTTCTGCTGGAGACTGTGCCACCGGGCTGGCGTCTGAAGTGACGTCACTCGGCTCTGGCTGAGTGCACACAGGCGCGGGGGCCGGACCATTTCTTTCTTCTTTCCTTCTCTTCCTCCTCCTTCTCTTCTTGCTCCCCCTCGGCACCGCATTTCCGGCAGGTTTTGGGTTGGCCGTCGTAGAAGATGAGTGCTTGAATTCCTCGGATGGTGGTGTACGACGGCACATGCTTCTTCAGTTCAATTTTTACAGCCCGGATCCCGTTCTTCACTCCCTTTCCCTCGTAGTTCGTCCACTTCTCACGCAAGACTTCTTGGATGCGTCTGAATGGCGACAGAGCGACATGGACGTGCTCATTGCCGAGCTCGACGGGCAGACGAAACACTCGAAGAACCTTCGCGCCGATCCCTCCCGCGTCCGAAACGATGACTTCCGAGACACGGTTGGGGGCTTGATGCTTGAACTCATAATAATTCTTCTCTAGGATCATGGAAAGAAGTTCGGGGGGACTTGACCTTGACGAAGAATTTGCGGAGTCCGACTTCAAGTTGCAGCGCCTCAACATCTTCAGTCTTCAATTTCAGGTCGCAGAAAACAAAGCGATGGATTTCAGCAGCGGTCACAGCAGGGGCATTCTGGTGAAACACGGCCACGAACGTGTTACGCCTCCAAATTTCTTCACACTCCATGGCCCGAACACGTGGAAACTAGAGGTTAGGTAGCCCCAGCAGACGACGCACAACACGCCGCTGCGCTCCGCTCGACCCGTCCGCTCCCTTGCTGGATATTTAGGGTCCACTGTCCTGTAACAATCGGGGTGATGACCTGGATCTTTGTCGTGCCCTCCTTAAGGCCAATGGCTTTCAGCACGATTTTGGTGCTAGCCCAGTGGCCTAGTGCGTGGGCCGCAGACACAAAGGCATTGCCAGTCTTCTTACCATACTTGGCAAGTAAGACCTTCCCAGTGTATCCTTCTGCCTCGCCCTTCCTGCCTCCAACATGGTGATTCATAGCCCACCAGTTGAGCTTGGTGGCAACTATCACGCCGGCAGAATTGGCGATCTCGTCCTTGGTGACCAACTTGTTGATCTCCTCGGCATGTTCATTACCGTGAGTGACAACATCGGGGTCAGCGGCATCTTGGTCGACAATATCACCATCAAGGGCTGAGCAGAGGCCTCCGGAAATCGCAGCCACAGCACCATTGACGCACATCTTTTGGCCATCTGCGTCGTCCGCGAATGTCTTATGTGCCCATGCAGCTGCTTATGAGCACTTGGCTTCCGTGCTACCATTTTTTAAGACAGGCAGCTTACGCGTGACATCCAGGGACGCATCTGTTCCGGCTGCAATGCCAATGTCAAGGCTTCCATCAACCTTCGGGAGGTTAAGCTTGAGCTCATCCACCATAATGGCTAGGCGCAAAGGTCCTCTAGTAAATCACACAACAACTTTCGTAGCAGGACAGGGGACGAGAGCTGGCGGCAGACTGAGCTACGCTGACGGCTGAGAGGAGACGAAACAGGAGAGCCTCTTTAGCTGGGCTCAGAATCTCTTCCGAGACGAGCGCTGTACACAACGAACAAATCAGCGCATAGTCATGCGGTTTTCGGCAAATGCTTTTGCATCGCACGAAATGTTCTGTTCAGGTCATGATGAACGACCTTCTTGAAATATAAAATATGCCTGTTTAGTTTACTCAAATTTAAAGAGGCAAATTGCCCGCACAAAATAAAATAAAATTTTGTCCGATATTTTTCCTGGCGCTTTCAGTGCTCAGCAGAGAGTTGAATATGTGTAATAGGTGGATTAAACAAATGTTCCATATTTTATTAAAAACATTGTATGAATATAGTTTGCCAATTTTCACAAAAATTGTACAAGTCTTTTGTGTTTAAACAGCTTGAGACCGTCCTGTGACGACCCGGGTTGATAGTCAGACTGTCTTCGGACGGTCCGGACCGGACTACCGGACTTAAGGGACTGTCCGGTAGCATCGGACTTTTTACGGACAGTCCTGGGTGCTGAGGGCTACTTTCGGACAGTCCGGTATCGGACTCGGATTGCTGACTGACTGTCCTGGAACATATTTAGAAGTGTCCTAGACGATCGGACTGCTTTTGGAACAGTCCCGGACGAGTTTCGGAATGATTTCGTTTTATAAGGGCAAGATTCCGGTACAGTCCGAAGTGCGCTGCCCGGGCGCCTTTCGGGCTAGTCTGAACTAGTCCGTGCTCTGGACTGCCCGAAATATGTCCGTCGAGTAGCACAAAAAAAGAAAAGAGCGGGATTCGATCCCCTACCTGCCAGTCTTCTGCTACTTATACTATAATGCTCTTTCCAACTGAGCTAAGCTGACGGCTGAGAGAAGGAGAAGATACCTCAGGAAGGCCTCTTCAGCCAGGCGCAGCAGTCACTTCGAGGTCGAGCACTATACAGAACGAACGACAGTGCATCGTTATGCGGTTTTTGGCTAAGGCTTTCGCATCACAAATACGCTCTGTACAGAGCATGGCGAACTAAATTTTGCAAATTAAAATGCGCCTGTGTTTCATTTACTTAAAATATCGGAATTAAGTTAATGTATGATCCAGCAACAATTTGGTGTACTAGAATGCCAATAAAATGTACCTCGTTCTATACAGTTTGAGAGGCGCTTTTAGTACTGAGGAGATACTCGTTGCTCAAGACATAATGCGTAAAAGGTTGGCGTATGCATTTCATATTTGACTAATATAGCTGCTTGGTTTCAATATTTAGTATAAGAAATATAAAAGTCTTGAACGTGCTCGGCCAGCCCGAGACCATGCCGTGTCGACAGAAGATGATAGTCGGCTCACTCGGACTGTCTTCGGGCTGTCCGGTTACCACCAGACTTATTTCGGACTGTCTTCGGGCTGTCCGGTTACCACCAGACTTATTTCGGACTGTCTTCGGGCAGTCCGGTTGCGACCGGACTCCTTTCGGACTGCCCTAGCTACCTCGGGCTTAAATCGGGCAGCTCGGTCGGACTCGGACTCCTAACGGACTGCCCTGGAATACATCCGGGCCTGTCCGAAGGCAATCGGACAGACTTTGGAACTGCCCAGGACAAGTTTCGGTACAATTTCGTTTCGTAAGGGAGCTGTAAAACCATAAGTGAGGTGAGCTTCAACACAATCTGTGATCTAAATATAGTCTATATTAATGCACGGTCAATCAAAGCAAGAAATACATTAAGTTAAATTGAGACCGCCATGCAACTCCTTGGAAAAGTGGATATATTAGTTATTACTGAAACCTGGCTCAAACCAGGAACAGAAAATCATTATAATATCCCTTCTTATGAAACTGAGCTTCTGTGCAGACCTAACAAGAGAGGAGGAGGTGTAGGTATTTATATTAAAAATGAAATTGAGCATATCAGAGTTTCAGAGGTGCAAAATATACATGACATTAAAAAAAGTATAAAATCACCATTGGAAATGAAAATCTCTACATCTTTGGACTTTACAACCCTCCTGACAATAATTTGGAAAATTTCCATGAGGGATTAATGAATGTAACTAAACCAAATGAGCCAAACACCCTGATTGTAGACTTTAACATAAATGCACTAAGTGATAGTACTGAAAGTGTCATGAACTTAGCGGCCTTAGAAAGCTTTGAACTCTGTAATAAACTTCCAAATAGAATTGGACTGAATGGACGTGGAACCTAATTGATAACGTTTTTGCTAACTTTTATGAAAAGAAGATCTCTATTCACAACATCAATACTGACATCAGTGATCACAACCTACTAGTCATCAGCATTCCGTTCAATGATACCTTAACCAAAGAAGAAAATGATTTACCATTAAATTACAAAAGATTTAGTTATGCCAAGCTATTGCGATACATAAAGACCAATGCTTATGAATCTAGCAATGAGAATGTTGAAGACTACTATGAAGACCTCTTCAAATATTTTAATATTGGGGGACCAGCACATTCTGACTTGGAATCCAAATCCAATCCGTCCTCGGATTCGCCGTCTTTTCAGCCATTTCAGAGCAAGAGGTCGATGTAATTAAAACACGGCGTAGAGAGGAGGACACAGCAAGATACTCAGAAAGGACTGAACCGAATACACTCTTTAAGGGCATGCATTAGATGAATGATGAATGTAAAAAAAGGCAGTGGGCGGATGGCTGTGTGGGGCATGTGCCGCAGACTGCTGGAAAGAAAAGAACACGTTGTGTAAGGTGTTATGTGGCAAAAAAGTGAAGAAAAGACAAGAGCGAAGTAAGACGTAACTGACAGGGTAGCTAGGCTGCTGTAGCTAGATAGCTAGGCATTTTCAGTTGTATGGGATGTAACAGTGTTTAAATTGGCTCATTCTATACATTAAATAGGCACCGCAGAAAGTTCGGTTGACCACCAGAAAGGTTGGTGGCTGTAACATTCTAGAAATTTGCTTCATTTCGCTCGCTGTTTTGGGTACACTCAAGAAAGGGGCGGTAGGCGGGGCCTAGTACAGTGTCGATTGTTGGCGGTACTGAGGTAATGTGGATCTGCACTCCATGCAACAGGTGGTCGCGGCGACATGACGCTCTGGCCCCACGCGCGCGGCGCGTGTGGTAGAAACGGGTTCGTTTAAAAACGTTAAAGCTAACGCTGACGTGAAAGCAGATGACTTTTGGCGATTGGCGTAGAGTTTTTGCTCTTAACTCTGGGCGGCAGAGGCGGTGCCCCAGACAAAGGGAAAACCGGGCATCTGCCGGGCAACTATCGGGCACCTACCGGGCAACTGCCGGGCAACTCCGGGCAACTCCCAGGCAACTTCCGGGCAACACCTGGGCAGCATTCGGGCAACTACCGAGCAACCACCGGGCAACCACCGGGCAACCACCGGGCATCCACGAGGCAACCACTAAGAAAGCCTCGACTGGTGATACTAGCGTGGTGCCCGGGGGCTGTTTGGTTGCTTGGCTCGGCACCACACGGCGTGTGAGGGCAACGGTCGGGCAACCGTCAGCGTGATCCGAACAGCCTTGTGGAGACCGGGGAGGCCACCGTCTCGCCGCTCTGTTGGGCGGGCGGCCTGCGTCGCCCCTGCTGCTGAGGCAACCGCGGCGGGGGTCCGCGTACCCTCGACGGTCTGCTACTCTCTGTGGACCAGCTGGCTGTTCTGTTCATGCATGGTGTTCACTGGGGTGCGACTGGGGCGGGGGTTGGGCATGGGCATGAGCCGCGGAGAGGGGTGGTGGGGGGTGGGTTCAGGCGAAGGGAGCCCCTCGTAGCCCCGCGGCTAGCCCCTGCCGTCACACTTCAAGTTTGTATGACCTCTACGATTAAGGTTGCCCACGCCATGGGGTGCCGGCCCTAGTTATGAGCCCTGAAGTGTCTGCCACCGGGCAACACGCTTGTATCACCAGGCGAGGCTTACTTAGTGGTTGCCTGGTGGTTGCCCGCTGGTTGCTCGGGAGTTGCCCGGAGTTGCCCGGAGTTGCCCGGAGTTGCCCGGAGTTGCCCGGGAGTTGCCCGGAGTTGCCCGGTAGTTGCCCGGTAGGTGCTCGATAGTTGCCTGGCAGATGTCCCGTTTTCCCTTTGTCTGGGGATGAGGCGCGACGGGCACGGCAAAAACGTCAGCTTGGTTTTCAAGCTGAGAATACCAGTTTTCAAGCAGATCGGGTAAAAACAAGCAACCCTCATTTGGCGGCTTGAAAACCAGTACGTTTTCCAAACAGTTCTGCTTGCAATCCTCCAATTCGGCTTGTAATTATTCAAGACGGTCGGTCCGCCTGCTTGGATTTCGAGACGGCGGCCTGAAAAACAAGCAGAACTGCTTGGATCTGATTCCCTCTGCTCGGAATTCAAGCTGCGTCGCAGACCCGCCACGATTTGAACGGACGCAGTTTCGCACTCGTGTACGCTGAGTAGTGGAACAGGGGCGCCATTTGGACATTTTCACCTCATTTTTGTCAAAAAAGGCCCCCCAGCACCCAGACGGTACAAGATAGAACCAAACGGACGGCATTTTCGTCCTTAGGACTCTACTTTCACGAGTTACCCCTTAGGACCCCATGGGTGATTCTCAGAATACGGGCCATTTGGGAGTTTCTAAATTTATTTATTTTTTTGTCGAATTTGCTAGGTTTTTGGGTTGCAATGGTTTTATTTGCCTTCAAATAAGATACGTGTAAAGTGGCGATAGCTCAAATCACGTACTTCTAGTACAATGTTAAAAGACCATATTGTGGTCACGTTCAATCAATGATAAAACTCAAATATTGCCTCCCGCACCTTTTAATTAGTCTTTTGTTTGCTCCACTAGTGTGCCGTACTTATGTATTACATCCAGAGTCATCCCCATTTTATGCGTTTTAGTATGACTAGAACATTGCAATAAATAACTTGTTTTTCGCCCCGACACTGCTCCACAGATGCCCAACCTCATAATTTTCAGTTCTAAATTAACCCCTTACTACATATTTTCTCATTAGGTCATTACGACGCGTTACCTGTAACTAAAAGTTATTAAACAAAGGTCATACCTACAAAAGGGGATACGGAGTTCACAAGTCAGAAGGTACTAATTGAAGCATTACTAATCCGGGTTAGCCACAAAAGAAGCAGCACATCAAAACCTTCCTTTTCATCGAAAGGGGGATGTGATATGACGCAATCGTGCCTGTGTGGAGGCGACACGGTATTCACACTGCAAAAGCGTACCAGCCAACTTTCGAATTTGAAGACAGTTTTTGACGATGACGAAGTAGGAGCTCTGCTGATTGCTTCGGGGAACATTAATAGTCCCTACAGAGTAGTACTGTGGGCGTAGAATTGTTACTCTACCTCTGCCAAGTTTGACGTCAGTGCAAACATTGTGAACTCCGTTACTTTTTGAAAAAGTTAGTGAGAACGACTTTGGTCGTCTCCTGACGAAATATAGAAAAATATTTCCACATCGAAATTCATTCCTTGCGTTCCCTGGATATGTCACTCCCGAAATGCAATGTGCCTTAGACGACTATTCCCTTAAAACTGTCCGGAATTTGGCAAAGTCCGCATGAACTCAGACATTAGGAACGTACTGGAGTTCACATTTTGACCATTTAAACTGCTCTAGTCACCTACTGTTGCAGTATTCTTAGGTTTTTAGTGTTGCACCAGGTAGTATTAGTGCTTTCGAGTATCTAGATGGAATAAAAACCTTTTCAAACCATATCACATAGTTGTGAAGGGCCGCGGAATCTAAACGGCCCGTATTCTGAGAATCACCCCATACAAAATAATTGAAAAAGAAAAAACATTTTGCAACCTGCGGTTTATGATTTTTTTGCAAAGTCAATTTTGGAGCTAGAATGCTCATCTTCGAACTCGATCTGTCTTATTATGATAAAAAACGACCCTGAAATTCCCAGATCGCTCTCTCAATTCCTAACGTGCGGACAGACAGACAGACAAATAGAAAAACAAACAGAATGAAACCTTTCCGGTCAGTGGAGTAATGGGCTTCGCTAATTGCTCAGCCAAAAATTTTGTAGTCAGGAAGCAAATACTTGTAATCCGTAATAACGAAAATTTGTAACCTCGTATGTTAGAAAATTTTGTAATCTTTTTACTGAAAAAACTTCATATCAATGTTACAAAATTTTGCACTGATTTTTTAGCGCGCTCTTTTGCTTAAAGCTATAAGCGGCCTTATGCCATCGCCCCTGTGTCTGTCTGTCTGTCCGTTTCCTAAGAAGGACGTGAGCTTGAGGTTTGAAATTTTCAGGGTATTATTGCTGTCACTTCTTTACAATGAAACGGTTGGTGCAAATCCTGGCAACCGCCCTTGAGTGGGCCTGAGGGGGTAACAAAGAAATAGTGGTTGGTCCAAGAAGTGGTAACAAAATATTTTTTTTATGGTCGCCTAATAGGAACCTTGTGAAAGTAGAGCCCGTAGAGCTTCAATTTCGTCCGTTTCTCTCTATCTCGCACCGTTTAGGCGCTAGTAGGAGTTTCACTCACAAAAGTGGCCCAAAAGTAAATACATCATTTTAAGAAAATATTTGATGGTCTTCAAAGGGGTAAATAGTGAAAGATGAACCCTCTGGGCTAAAATGTCGTCCGTCTGGATTTCACTGTCAACTTAGAAAAGGGAGTTTTTCTTACCAAAGTGGCCGAAACAGAAATATTTTTATTTTTTCAGAAATACACTTTTTTCTGAGAAGTATGCCGTCGGTTCAAAATTTTCTTCTAAGCAGGAGAGTGGGCTTATTTTATGGTGGCACACCATTATAAAACGAGTAAACTTCTATGCAAAAAAACAAAACAAACAAAACAACATTTATTTTGTTATTCGAACACGTTCGAAGTAATTCAGACTATGCCTGGAAGTATATTTAACTTCTTCTAGGTCTAGTCTTAAGTATCTTTTCATAGGTGCGTTATTGGATCAATAAGCTAACATCAATAATTTAGAAGGGATTTGGCATAACTTGCATGTATTCTTCAAACTGCGGCACACACAGCCAAAGATGTTCAGCCAGGGGTCGGCAACGGCCTAGAGAGCGGGCGGGGCAGGGCTCGAGACTCCCCTTCCTGCCCCCTTCCACTGTTTACCCCCACCACCTAACCTGCAGATCCGCCGGTGACCAGTGTTTGAATGCAAGTTTTAACAAATATTGAACCTAATTTGACAAAACCAACTTGTTTTCGGTAACTTCGGTAACTACGGATCTTAAAAATATACCCCACAGCACTCTCATACACGTTTATGTACGATAAATCACAAAAACAAAGTCAAGAAATGGCCCGTCCGACGCGCAACCTATTTGGGGGAATCTTATGTGCGAAAACAAAGCAATGGTTTCGGAAACGGTCTGGAATTATCGACGCCCAAAGGTTTGAAGTGTGCAGTTTCCATATTACTTACCTCAACAAGCTTCTCATTGATTTACAAACAAATAGTTTCTTTCACATCACTCACTGGACGCCAAGCAGCCGGATTTGGAACTTGTGAAAATCCCTTTGAAATCCCTTTTTTATGAAATCCCTCCGAACTCCCTTTTGGCCTCGCCACGCCGTTTTATAGTGAAATCTGAAAATGGTGAAGGAAGGTTCCTAGGCAATTTTTAACATGACAGTCGTGATCACATGGTCGGGAAGTATCCTATGTATGTATAATGTATATGTATATTAGTCGTTAGGTGCAAACTTGTAACTTATCTCTGTCGGTTTCCACGCCTATACTATCCACGGGATTCCGGGGGGATTTTGGAAAGGATTTGGTCTGATACCAAGCGGAATCCCTTGTCCCTGTTTTGACCCGTTTTGGCAAGTTTTCGGGATTTGGGATTAGGGACTAAATCGGGATTTGAAGTTTGGGACTAAAATGGGATTCTTTTTTCTATTAGGGTTTTGATTACGAAGTAGACAGCCAAAGGTACCTGGCAAAAAGATGGTTCCAAGCGGTCCGTCACTCAAACGTTTTCCGATAGAAGATGTATTGCACCGTAAAAATTCAGCCCAAGCTAGGCCCGCTCCCTGCCGGACCGATTTGCCGTTGGAGCGAAGCGCAGCTGGCAACTTGGTTTGGCGGAAGAGCGGGCCTAGCTTGTTTTAGAGTGTAGTAAACATGATTCCAAGCAGAAGGAATCAGATCGAGGGGGAAACGACTGTTAAACTTTGTGTCAGCCGGATTACGGATTACCCGGATTACCCCCAGAGTGTCCTCCGGATTACGTTGCTTTTTCTCTAGGATTACCCCGGATTACCCCCAAATTTTCTCGGATTACCCCCAAATTTCCCCGGATTACCCCGGATTTTTTAGAATTTCCTCGGATTACCCCTGCCGGATTACCTAATGGCTGTCAGCCGGATTACCTTAGTCGTTTCCCCCTCGAATCAGATCCAAGCAGCTCTGCTTGTTTTTCAAGCCGCCGTCTCGAAATCCAAGCAGGCGGACCGACCGTCTTGAATTACAAGCCGCATTGGAGGATTTCAAGCAGAGCTGCTTGGAAAACGTACTGGTTTTCAAGCCGCCAAGTGAGGGTTGCTTCTTTTTACCCGATCTGCTTGAAAACTGGTATTCTCATCTTGAAAATCAAGCTGACGTTTTTGCCGCGGGGCAAAGGGGCAGCTAGGCGTGGCATTGAACGAGGCTTTGAACGTGGCTTTGAACGCGACATTGAGCGCGGCGAGCGTGGCTCGGTGAGCATGGCGCGGCGAGCATGGCGTGGCGTGGCGAGCGGGGCGCGGTTGAGCATGGCGTGG
The DNA here is from genome assembly GCF_000697945.3 of Frankliniella occidentalis. Classification (NCBI taxonomy): domain Eukaryota; kingdom Metazoa; phylum Arthropoda; class Insecta; order Thysanoptera; family Thripidae; genus Frankliniella; species Frankliniella occidentalis. The sequence continues at coordinate 100,111 of NW_026267160.1, read as the reverse complement.
CGAGCGGGGCGCGGGGGCGGGCGCGTCGTAGCCCAGCCGAGCCCAGCGTGGCATAGCGCGGACGGGGTCGTAAATGAGTCGTCAAGCTGCGACCGAAGCATTTACGGCTGTTCATTTGGGCCGACCAGAGCATAGGGCTGCTCAGTGTGAACAGCACTACAGGGCACGGGCGGACGGCGCGGCGTACGGCGGGCCGCGACGCTGCTCGAGCATCGCACTGGGCCAATACAGATACGATTCAACGGCGTTTAAACCAAGCTGCTCGCTTTAACTGACGAACTTTACGCCTTAACTGGCGAAGTTATAACTTTACGAGAGTACAAGCTGACGACAACTGCGTATCATCTGCTAAAAATCGGTATACCCGAGCGCATTTTAAATGAAAATATAATGAATTCGAAGGATGATTACTCGTTGTCCGAGGTATGTACGACCCCCGGAACCATACGCGCCGCGTACTTACGCCCTACGGTCTGAAGGGGGTGGGGCGCACGGTACGGTAGGCTATTCCACAAAACACGAAGTGTTGAAAAGTCGAGTAAGTAATTTGCTATTGCGTGACCGTTCATAATGTAAGATACCACAAAAAATTTGGGCCCGATCGGATACGATTTAGGGGTGGTACACGGGCTTTGAAATTCATAAAAAACGCCTAAAATTGTGTTAGCCCAGCCGAAAATTCCGGTTACGGTTACGGCCAGAATTTACGATTACGGCCGTAATTTGCTACGGTTACGGTCAAAATTTACGATTACGGTCGTAATTTGCTCCGGTTACGGTTAAAATTTACGATTACGATCGTAACCGGAGTCTGATTACGGTTTACACTTACGGTTACGAGTGAGCTTACGAATACGACCGTAACCGTAGCCCGGTTACGGTCAGAAGTTACGGTTACGAGTAATGTGAAACGATTACGATCGTAACCGGAAAATAT
>NW_026267160.1:95405-98428 GCF_000697945.3 Frankliniella occidentalis | reverse complement strand
CCCCCCTCCTCCACCCGCGCGCCCAAGCCAGTGCCTTCTGTCACGCCGGCCGTCGGTTCGTCGTGTCGTAACCTGTCGAGCGCGCCGCTTCCAAACAGTGCCGCATAACCTCAACGCCGACGCTTCGCTGCAGTTTGTTATTGTGCATTCGTGTTTGATCGTGTGTGGATCAAATCGTCATGGGTTCTTATGTGAGGATTAAATCGTCGAGGTCGCGGCCCGCGCCCGTTATCCACTACTTGGGCTTGCAAGAGAGAAGTGTTCTAGAACAACAGCACAAACTTCCGACAGCCCGAGAGGTTCTCTGTGTTTACCTTTACGAGCATCGCCGTTTGGGAAAAACCAAGTACGACTCTGGGTGCGCTGTGTATAGCCAAATTGAGGAAATCTACGGAAGAGCAAGACTGCCTATCCAGGACAAGACTAATATAGTGAAAAAGCTTGACACTTTGTACGAGCGGTATAGGGTTTTGAATAAACTTAGGGGCCGAAAGCTAAAGCCTGCACAAATGAAAACACAGGAAAAAAGGGAAGAGAATTTTTTGAGTGATATAGCAAAGCTTTTCATAGTAGTGAAAAAAGACTTGCTTATAAATGGAAACCCTGTACTACAGGAGGATTTGGAATTTTACAAGAAACAACTCCTGCCGGGTAAGTGTGCACGTTTTTCTGCTGAATGCTCTTTTCGGTGCTTTAAAGATTTCCGATGGTTTTGGTTTGTTTCTTCTCTGTCCTTTCTGCATGATTTCTTCTTCTTCCTAGGACGCATTGGCTATATGGCCGGTGTGGACAGTAAGTTATTGGCGAAAGAGGCGAGGTTTCTTAGGCGCCAGCGTGCTGCTGCCCTCTACAAGCAAAAAGTGTCTACTCCAGAATCTGTGTGCATGCCGTCTACCTCCACAGCGACTCCCGTTCCCTCCGAAGAAATGGCTTGCGACGATCCCGACGATCCCGCCTCAGTTTCAGATGCTGATGAAGATTTTATAGTGAGGACAAAACCGAAGAAAAAGCGTCCAAAGCGACTTACCGATGGGGAATTAGGTTCGACTTTTGACTGGGCGAAACTCAGTCACGGCAAGGTCGTCCACGTCGTCTCGGCTGTTTTAGCCAAAACAGGGAATGACATCAGTGAATACGCATGTAGTCGCTCGTCTATCAGAAGACACAGAATTGAAGAACGGAAGAGTCTTGTTGCGAATTTGAAAAATGAAATGGCCGAAACAGAGTGTCGCTTAAGCCTTCACTGGGATGGAAAAATTATGGAGGACATAGCATCTAAGGTTAAAGTGGATAGGCTGCCAGTCCTTGTGGTGGACATTGACGAAGCCGCTAAGGAACACCTCCTTGGCGCCCCAAAACTAGAACGAGGTAATGCTGAGCAAGAGTTTCAAGCCATTACAAATTTACTATCAGAATGGGCCTTAAAGGCAAGGTACGTAAAATTTATACTACAAAAATATCGGTGCAAATAAAAATCACGATTTATTTCTTATTTTTATTTTTTGTTATAGGGTAGTAGCGTTTGGCTTCGATACAACATCCACTAACTCTGGGAGGCACAGTGGTGTCTGTGCTCGCCTGGAAGGTGACCTAGGCATAAATGCTCTGCACCTGGCTTGTCGCCACCACATTTTCGAAATTGTGCTGAAGGCGGTTTACACTGCGAGTCTAGGGGAAGATAATACTCCAACTATTAGTCTGTGTAAGACTTTTAAAGATAGGTGGGACACCTTCGACCTCACTGAGTGTCAACTAGGAACCGACGATAGGGAAGTCATGCGAGTTCTTCGTGCTGACCTCGACGAATTAATTGTCTTTTACCAATCCCAGCTCCAGGCAAGTCACATTTTCTCGAATTTAGCTGTTTTTAACAGAAGAAAAAAAATCTCATGCTTATTTTTATTTTTAGGTTTTTCAGCCTCGGAGCGATTACAAGAATTTGCTAGTTACTGCTCTGTTGTTTCTGGGTGTAAAACTTCCAGAGGGCGCAAAGCTCTGTCAGCCAGGGGGCACTAATGATACCAGGTGGATGGCAAGGGCCCACTACACTCTTTTGATGTATCTCTTGCGGAGCCAGTTCCCTTTGCAGTCCGCCCAATACCAGAAAAATCTACGCACTCTGTGTATATTTCTTGTCCGGCATTACCTTCCACAATGGTATATGGCTCCATCGGCAAGTAAGGCGGCTGTCAATGACTTACAGTTTCTGAAAGGTCTTACCGCTAACAAGAGTGTTTGGCTTAAACCACTGTGTGAAGTATCCCTTAAAAAATTCACTGGTAAGAGTAAAAAATAAATTAGGGTATTTCTCGAGATATCCCTTTAAGCACCCTCCCCTAGGCCTAGGGCCTAGGTCAATTATTAAAGCTTTTTTTCTTAAAAATATTACAGGTCACTTATGGTACCTTTCGGAGGATTTGGTTGGTCTCTCAATTTTTGATTCGAGGCTCAGCGCCGAGGAGAAGAAAAGAATCGTTCAAGCTATGCGCGACAACCCTGGAAATCCCGATCCACCGAAAAGAATATCGATAAATTTAAAGGCGGTGGCTAAAATGGAGCTAAGTGAATTTGTCTCACAAAATAGCCGGGTTGCACTTGATTCACTCGGCATGCCTCTTAGTTTTCTTGACAAGGAGCCAGAGGAGTGGGATGAATTGCCAGACTACCAAAAGGTAATACCTAAACATTAATTTGTGAAAATTTGCTTTCTCTGTACCCACAGTATCTAATTCAATCTGCACCTTTCAGTGCTGCAAAATAGTGGGCAAACTCCACGTCGTCAATGACATTGCGGAGCGAGGAGTTAAGCTTACCCAGGAGGTCAATAAAATCCTGACAAACGACGAAGAGCAGAAGCAGTGTTTGCTCCAAAGTGTAAAGAAACACAGAGACACGTTTCCTAATGTAAATAAGTCCACTCTAAAAAACATGAAGCGTGAAGTTAGTGATGAATAAAAATTTGAAATAAATGTACTAAATGTACTGTAAACTCTCTAACCTTTACACACAAACGTAGGCTACTG
>NW_026267160.1:93184-95325 GCF_000697945.3 Frankliniella occidentalis | reverse complement strand
GGGGGGGGGTCCACAAGCAGTAGCAAGGCGGCGCCAAGCGCCTGGGTGACTGTAGGTGGACAGCTGGTCCGGGGGCTCTCTGCCGCCCTGAGGCCCAGGGCGCTTCAGGATGGTGCGCAGCCCGTTCTGAGCTACGGTGACGCCACCAAAGGTCCAGGCCTGGTCGTATACACTTCTAACAGTGCCCAATACATCACAAAACCTCAAGTGCAACGAAAATATAACAAAATTTGCGAAAAAGGGCGATTTATAACACCTAACACAATTTTAGGCGTTTTTTATGAATTTCAAAGCCCGTGTACCACCCCTAAATCGTATCCGATCGGGCCCAAATTTTTTGTGGTATCTTACATTATGAACGGTCACGCAATGGCAAATTACTTACTCGACTTTTCAACACTTCGTGTTTTGTGGAATAGCCTAACGGTACGGTCGGGTCCACGGCCGATGGTCAACACGCAACTAGGCACGGTCGCAGGTGGCGGCCTTCAGTGCAGCGGGGCCAGAAAGCAGGGCTTTAATTTGAAATGTTAGCGCGCTAACGTTAAAGCGAAAACGAACTAAATTGACTTAACGCGTTATCGTTAACACGTTTTGACACACGTAACGCGCGAACGATAACGTTAACATTAACTCTTAACGCCAATAACGTTAATCTGACTATCGTAGCTGAGGGAGGTGCCGAGTGCGGGTCGGAGGTGCAGTAAGCAACAATTCTTGCGTAAGGCGGCAAAATTTAATTGTACCACACGGACAGATCCGTTGAAAATGACTTATTTGCATGCCCTCCCGCAGAAAAGTGTTAAGGTTAACGGCGTTAAGCCGACAACCTCAAAAGTAACGTAGCGCGATAACGTTAATGCTCCGGCGTGATTGTAACGCGCTGACGTAACTCGTTAATTTACGTGAACGGCGTTAAATAACGGCGTTATTCGTGAAATTAGCGTAAACAGCCCTGCCTTCACGTCAAACTTTCATCGCAAAGGCGCGTGTGATTCCGGAGGTCGCAAAAACTACGGGCAGCAACCATTACACTCTAAATGTCAAGGGACAATTTTGTCCGTAGATTTGCAACGATTTCGTGCACATCTAGAAACTTCACACAATTTGTCTAGTTTTAGGAACAAAATTGCATCCTTTCTGGATGTGCACGAAATCGTTGCAAATCTACGGACAAAATTGTCCCTTTACATTTAGAGTGTATCCTTAGAATTGACTATATTTTCAATTTAAATGCGTTCTGGCATGATCGAACATCTGCCCCTTCAAAATGAAACGGCCTACCCTGGGTGCCACCTGATGCTATCCACTTTTTTGCCGTCCTTTGCTTGGCCACTCAATGGCTGCGCTGACTCCCTAATCTCCCCCAGCTACGCTTTGCGAATTCCGCCTGCCTCGCAGGCCGTGAGATGCTCGAAGCAACGAACGGGTGTGAGTGCAAGATACGATGTAGTGGCTTACTAAATCGTGGTGCAAGGCATGGCATGAACGAGCACGATTCGTCTGCGTCTACCTCGTGCGCACACCTCTGCTGCCAAGGTCATTACAATTTTCAGCTTCTATTCTTACTTACAGCATATATGGGCATATTTCCACCTTCGGAACACTGGCGCGGGGGAATATCCCTCCCAAACAACGTTAAATGGTCCATGGCCCACTCCCGAGATGCGCAGTCACAACGAAGTGCCCTGCGTGACAGCCATGACGGCCTCGTAAATATAGCGTGCAATCTGATTCTGGAAGTTTCACACGCCATAGAGGTGTCGCTATGTAATACCATAAAAGAGACAGAAAACATAACAAGGCAACTCGCACGCTTGCCTACTAAAACTACAGGGCGTGTCAGGCAAATGTTACTGTTGTCGACAAGGGACGATCTAATATCTAAGCTCAGTAGAAAAGCGCTGTGGATTGTAGTAAAATTCATCAACTATTATATTAATCCCTACACTGTAATTCTAGGTGTCATTCTTTCAAACATTTTCGTGAGATAAAACAGCCTGTGTAAATCTCATGGTGTATCACTCCTGGGTTAGGGTAGTCCAAAATAAGCTTGTTGTTGAAATGTTGGGGGGCATGTTGATCATAGGGTGTCATTTTGTGAGGAAAAAATTAAAAAAAATGTCTGCCCAAAATCGGAT
>NW_026267160.1:82406-92854 GCF_000697945.3 Frankliniella occidentalis | reverse complement strand
GAAAAAATATTTTGAACAAAAATTTTAAGTTTGAAAATGGGGGCTATTAAGGGGGGTTTAGGCCCCCTTCGGGGGGGTCAAATACTATCCGATTTTGGGCAGACATTTTTTTTAATTTTTTTTTCACAAAACGACACCCTATGATCAACATGCCCCCCAACATTTCAACAACAAGCTTATTTTGGACTACCCTACTCCTGGGTACACTGTAAATTAGAGTGTGATACTGACTGCACGTTATCTGTGATGCAAAATTATTACACGATGATGTGATGATCATCGCAGAAAAAGTACAACATTAAATTCATTACCTGTATTTGTGATGACCATCACTTATTTGAGCGATACATTGGTAAGGTATCATAGATTTGTTCAATGTGCATCACAATGTCTTGTAATAGATCCGGAATCATGGCATTATTTTGCAATAAGCATTACATAAAATTTGTGATAAAAATTCATCGCTCCTCCAGGAGTGCTGAATCTTGGGAATCACACAGGGCATTTCATTAAACGAAAATGTGTGAAAAGTAATAATCACACTTTCAATTACGGTATATAGATACAATTTTCATTGCAAATTTTGTATAGTAAGGGAGAGTGGGGCAGTGTGTAACAGGGGCAGTGTGTAACAGACCTCCGTATTTCGAATATGGCACGTCCGGAACCAAATGTGAATGTTCATATTATGTGTTCTGAATGACTACGGTTGTTTGCAATCGAGAACGCCTTGGTTGGAGAGTTGTAACGGTGGTGAGAGGACGGCCAAGTAAGGCTCACCCGATTTTTAAGCAATTTTCATCATATTACGACATGATCTTTTTAGATGAGGTCGTCGGGTTACAAAGAACCCCCGATTTAATGATTTTCTATCGAAGTGGACACCTTAGCACATGTAAAATGGTCGTTGTCACTAACACAACTTCGAGGGTTCTCGGTCTACGAGGTCACATAACAGGCTGTGTACCCTGGGACAGTGTGTAACGTGAACGTCTAGGGTAGTCTAGACAGTACGCATCGTCTTATTCGCTTATCACTGATGTGCCTGTGCCCTAACAGTCTCACTGAGGCCCAAATTTTTGTTTATATTTCAAGTTCACAAAATATATCTATAATTTGTACCAATGTGATCCTTTCAATTGAAAACTAGTAAATTTTAAGAAAATTCCATTTTAACAAAAAAATTAGCTGATATAAACTGTTGTTTTATCAACAGCTATTATAGAAAGGAAGGGGAAGCTGTTTTCTCCCTATCAAGCTGTCTCCAGAGCTCAATCTTCGCCTTTGTTACACACTGCCCCACTGTCATTACGCAATGCCCCGGCGCGGGGCAGTGTGTAACACATGCAGACCCCTTTCCAACAAGCTCTAGGTCTTACGGGAATGCGCCTTGTAATACATCTGAGCAACTTTCATGTTAAGTAAAGGTCCCATCTATTCTTTGGCGCCCGATTTACCCATTTTTTTGATGGATTGACTTTTATAGCCAAATTCCTAAATCTGTTACACACTGCCCCACCCTCCCTTACTTATTGCAAAGTAATGCGATGAATTCGGATTTATTGCAAGACAGTGTGACGCGCATTGCTACATTGCATAAAACTATGATGCCTTAAAGTATCGCACGATTAAGAGATGATCATCTCAAATACAAGCAATAAGTTACTTTTCCTGAGACGATCATCACAGTATCGTGCAATTTATAGTTCCGAGTGCCGGAATATTCCCGGGAATATTCCGGGAATTTGGGAATATTCCGTGGAATATTCCACGGCCCCTAATTGGAATATTCCCTTATTTAAGAGATAAACTCATTAGGTACTTCAAATTTCTTTTGTATGAGTTACGGGCCCGTTTTAATGATAACCCACAACAAAGACCGCTTAATTTGCAATGAAAAATTGGTCGGAAGTACTTCAATTATACCAAGTTGCTGATTCACGCCGCGCACTTCTGAAGTTATGCTGTACTGCACGCACGAGTGTAGGCGGGTTGCCTACCCGCTCGACTCGTAAGGCGCCGTGGACAGGGGCAAGCCCGCCTGCACCCGTGCGTGCAGTACAGGGTACCTACAGTGCGCAGCGTGAATCAGCCATGGTATATTGCGTATTACCCCTACCTCTCAAGTGTGCTCATGACACGCTGTTCTCCCTATGCTCGGCCCACAACGCTCTGTGCCTGCCAAAAGAGCTGGGCCACGAGGAACAACTAAGAGCTGAGTGCAGAGTTGGCCTTCAGCTCAAAGTGAATAGTTTGACCGTCCGATGGGCTTAAAACCACCTGTGGGAACGATCATTCATTTTTTTGGTTATAGTTATAAGTTGCAGATGTCATGAACTTATAACTATAACCATCGTGGTAAGCGCTGCCTCTGCTAGCAATAGCACGACTACCGAGGGGGTGTCTATTCGGGATCCGCCCCCCATACTAAATTTTTAGATGACAAATTTGTAGGATTAATCCTACTCCCATCGATAAGTAGAAAAGAAGAGATTTATAAAAGGTGCTACCAAGAGAAAGAGAATCCAAAATGAAGAGAAATAACTCCGTACACCCAGAAAAATGTTTTCTTATTTCAAGAACATTTTGACCGAAGATCAATTTTACTCTTGACACAAGATGATATTACCTTCCGTTTAAGAAAATTTTTCTTACTTGAAAGAAAAAATCGTCTTGGTAACAAGAAAAAAAAATCTTGGGTCATTTCTAGTACAAATGTATTTGAAACAAGAAATCATTTTTCTGAGTGTAATTCATTAACAGGTCGGAGAGTGACCGAACTACGTCGCCAGTGAAGGCGCCTGTTTTGAAAGTACCCAGGGAGTATAGTTTTACATGAATTAGGGTAAGGGGCCCAGTAGTCGACAGTTTAAGAGCAAGGCTTTTCAAAATTGGCTTCAACGGAGCGTGGGTGTACGGTAGCGTCAAGGAAAAATTCTGGGGGTGTAGTGGAAGGATCAAACTTTATGCCCCATAGGTCAAAAATGGAAATAAATACATTTTTGTACCCAAAAATGTAAACCAAAAAACAATGTGCATTGGCCCAGTAGTCGACACCTTTGGCCCAGTAGTCGACACTGCCTGGCCCAGTAGTCGACACTCTGTCATTTAACCAGGATTGCCGTGTCTGATGGGTCCCTGCAGCCTGGCTAGCCTTCCCCTGCCTCTCGGTCGCCTTTTTGGCCATCAGGGTGTCCTTCTTGGCCCTCTTTGCGAGGTGCTGTTCACCTTCTCCGGCCTTCAGGCGACCTGTTTTGAAATATGGTGAAAAACATTTTTTTCTAGTTCTAAAGAACGTTGTGTTTGGCTACATATCGGAAAATAATTTTCTTAGTGCAATGAGTCTAAAATGAAACAGTTCTGTCGCGTCAAAGCGCACCTAATAATGTATAGGACGACACGATGTGACATACGAAAACCGGGAAGTGCCGGCAATAGCTTCGTAATTAAGCCTTAGTTTGTTCCCTAAAATGTCTTGTGGGCAAGCTGAAGATGTTATCGCACAGCGTATCGACACCTGAGTTATATCCCTATTTAAATTCCACACCGAACCGCATATAGCCGTTCCCGGGATTATGCCCACGGCGGCCCAGGGGGGTAAAAAGTGTCAATTTCCCTCAATGACCAAACCAATGACCCAACTTCGAACCCTTAGAGAGGGGTTGAAGGTGAGACAATGAGTCAGAATGGACTGTGCCGCAAGCTTGGGATATCTTGAAGTACTTTATTCCAGGTATCCTTGTTCAATCCCAGTTTTGCACTCCACCCTAGCGGCCAGCCGGCCGGACTGGCGCGACTGCGTCGGTGCAATTGGGGTTCCAACCCCCCCTCCCCCCTCGACCCTTGTGTCTGCTGACACTTTTCTCGGGCAACCAGGGCACGTTCGCAGAGAAATGCTTTACACAACCGGGGCACTGAAAGCAAGCTCTAGCATTCGGCAAAGTATTGACACCTGGTGCTTTACTGATGTCATCATGATGTATTACGAACTAGAAAATTAAGGACACACGATCCCAACAACATTTCACGTTGACAAAGGGCCCTAGTTGTCGGAATAAGCCCGTATGAAGGTAGCACACACTCAAAATAAAGCAAGTGTCGACTACTGGAACAGATGTCTTTTTCTGGCCCAGTAGTCGACACCGCCATTATTTACGCCCCTGACCGAAATTTTCGAAAACCTAAATGGGGAAAGATAACACATATCTTTGACAACAACACAAACGTCCTCCGGAACCACTCGGGTGAATGGCAGCCTCACAGAACCTTCCGAGCAAACACCTGCCTACTACTCCGGAGCTAAGAAATTATGGCTCGATGTGACGCGACGAGCAGTGTTCTGTGCGAAGCGCTCCCTACCAGCTCCCGGAGGTGGCACAGGGCAATGGGTTCATTGTAATCTCAATAGAGTGCGCCTAAGCCTGGCAAAACGCCCGAGACTAACGTTGACTACTTCGCGGGAATTCGATGGCAAAGTTGAAAGTGTCGACTACTGGTGTACTGTCGACTACTAGGCCCCTTACCCTATGCCTTTTTTGCTTGAAAACTCTATTTTCCCATTATTTTCCCAATTTTCCCAATCTTCCACAGGAAATTCCCGGGAATATTCCCTGACCCAATATTCCCGGGAAATTAGGAACTATATGCAATATTTCAGTATAACATACAAGCTAGGCCCGCTCTTCCGCCAAACCAAGTTGCCAGCTCCGCTTCGCTCCACCGGCGACGCGGTTCGGCAGGGAGCGGGCCTAGCTTTGCCTGCCGGCGGCAGGTTAATATTTTTTATTTTTTTAAATAAAAAAAACGGGCCTTCGGGCCGTCTGAGTGACGGGTCGCTTTTTGCCAGGTACCTTTGCTGTCTACTTCGTAATCAAAACTCAACAAACGAAGCATTCTTTTCATACGCCAAACATCTTTGGCTGTTTGTGCCGCAGTTTGTAGAATACATGCAAGTTATGCCAAATCCCTTCTAAGTTATTGATGTTAGCTTAAAGATCCAATAACACAACTATGAAAAGATATATAAAACTAGACCCAGAAGGAGTTAAATATACTTCTAGGCATAGTCTGAAATGACTCCGAACGTGTCCGCAATGATTTCGATAAATTTCCTGATAGAAAGGAAGCAGCTTTTGAAGTACAACAAAATTACGAAATAAATGTTTTGTTGTTTTTTTTTTGTTCGTTTTTTGCATAAGACTGTACACATTTTATTAATGATGTGCCACTATCAAATAAGCACCCCACTCTTCTGCTTAGATGAAAATTTGGAACTTCTCAGTGTTAGATGCGAGAACAGGCTTCTTGCAATGAGGAGAGCGCCAAGCTCTGTACGTTCAACACACCGTGGGGGAGGTATACATGTTCAAAAGACTGCCATATGGACAGAACATTGGTTCAGAAATATTTCATGATAAATTCTGTCAAATATTTGAAGGAAACCCTGGCACAAAAATTTACATTGACGATATTATAATCTGGGGAACAACAGAAAAAGAACATGATGAGAGGCTTCAGGAAGTCATGCAGAGGGCTAAAGAAAATGGTGTCAAGTTTAATTTGGAGAAGTGCCAAGTCAGTCGAAAGGAAGTAGAATTTTTGGGGCACCATCTTTTCCGCCGCAGGAATAACCCCATCAGATTCAAGGGTGAGAGCAATCAAAGAGATTAAAGCGCCCCACGATATCAAGTCACTTGAAAGATTTCTCAGCATGGTACAATATGTTGCTAGATTCATACCTAACCTCTCAAATGTTGCAGCTCCCCTCAACACACTGAAGAAGGAAAATGTTGAATGGCATTGGGAGAAGGCGTTTCGTTTTCTAGGAGTGAACCTTAAGATACCCTGAAAATTTGAAGTCTCTAGTATATCTCCCTCTAGTGGAACAGACAGACAGACACGAGGTCGTTTGTATAGGCCCGCTAGATAACTTTTCTAAAGCAGAAGGGCGGGCCAAAAAACAAACAGCCAACAGTTCAAAGGTCAGACTGACCGCCCACCACAAAATGTAGGTGATACTCAGCTCTCAGTGAGAAAGACAGGACAGTGTAAAGCTGTTCGTATTGAGAAAAATAATACTAGAGTATTTCTGGCAGAGTCTGCTTGGATTTTCATTAATGAAATGCAACAACTCATGCTTTGTTATCTGTCTGACATGGAGAACATGTGTAAAGAAGCCAGAAATAATTTGCCCACTCCTGTATCTCTGACTAAGATGATTTGTGTTTCAAATTCTAACTATGTTAGAGAAGACAGTTTCATTCAGTGCCACACTCTCTTTCCAAAAATACTCAGATATGAAATGGTTTGTCACCATTCAGAGTATGTGAGAGAGATTCTACAAGCAGCCATACAAAATCAATAATCTTAACCCTTTAAGTCACAGAAAATTTCCCGTGGTAAAATATTATTTTTTAGAGTCTGCCCTGACTAATTTGAGGGTGGCGGATCCATTTTCGGTGGTCCCGACCTCATCCGACTTCCGGTTTAGCGTCTAGAGGTATGTCCTTTATAAAGGACATGTGACTCCAGGGGGTCAACCATGTCAAAAATAATTTCTTAAATATTTGAGGTAGACAACTCACATTTTCTGTGAGTGTGTATCTGTATCCCAAGTGTCTTGGCTGAAAAAGATAGACCTGTGTGAAAAAAAATTCCTCCCTAAAAACATGAATAATAGGCCAGGGTTTTGCATAAACCGTTCCTGTAGCCTTATTTTTGAGATGCCCCTTCCCACCGTAAAAAGTTTATCGTAATAATGTTTAAACTGACGTAATCCCGGAGGAAATCCATGCTAGCCCAAGGATGTGGCTCTCAGGGCCTTAGGAACAGAACGTCATATGTAAGTGACATTGTGACTTCGGGGTAGCGAAATCATATTTTTCGCTTTGCCGGGCACATTTTCACATTTTCCTTGTACATATAGGCATGGGCGCATTCCTAACTGTTACTTATAATAGGCTTAAGCGGTAGAAGTCTGATTTCACCCTAATACTACCATACAGACGCATACAAATAGCAAAAAAAAATGAACGTCATTTGTATAGGACATTGTGACTTCGGCAGCGAAATAGACATATTGAACAACGTTAAGAGGGCGGCTACCAGCAGTCGAGAGTAAGGTGATGGTGGCAAAAGGGTGTCTACAATGCACTTCCCGTGCCCCCTCTCGGGAGTATACCCAGTACAAAGAGAGAGTTTTGTACAACGCCTAACAAACGAAGAGGGACAAAGATGCAACTTTAGGCCTTGAGATGAGCTTCCAGAAGCATTAGAATAATATTTTTTCAGTTTTACAGTCGTTTTAACCGTAAAACTGCGATTAAACACCTCTCTGACAAGAATTCAGAGAAAGCTCAACCCAAGACTCGGGACTCACAATGTCATTCCTATAGTACATTCATTTTCCCGGTTTCCCACGACACCCGGAGGTTCAAAAGAACGGGCGATCCCACAATATCATAGTATTTTAGGTACATATCACCTGGAGTGACATAAATAGGATAGATCCGCAGTGAGGATCAACTAACTTACCGGTGCATCGGCGCGAACAGACCTTCGTTCAGTCACGATGACGCGTTCGACGCCCGCGGAACAATTGAAGTGAAAGCGATCGGCGGGCAGTTTTTGAATCGTATTTGATGATAACAAACACAACAACCACTTATTTTGGCGAAATATGTTGCTTAACGCGGTCATAATTGAAGCTGAGAATTTTGGACAGTTTCAGCCTTTAACTTTCATTTCCTGTCCCATGCACATATTTTCGATCTTTTCCCAGGCCATGAAACGCATCAAACTGATCGCGTGCACGCGGTGTGCGAAGTGACTTTTGGCAGGAAATAGGCAGCACTGGGTGGGGCCAGAAGTTCCGGCGGGGAGTTCAAATCGTTGCGCGCCTGGCGAGGAACGCGTCCGTGCTCCAAAAAATCATTTACGGGGAAAAATGCGCCGTAAAAGGGCTTTCAAAGTGAATGTCATTTTGGTATGACATATGACTTACAGGGTTAAAAGTTCAATTTAAAAGAATCCATAAAAAATAAAAAAAAGGTACTATGAAATCAAAAAAAAATATTTTCTTTTGTTCCTTAGTCACACTCTGAAAGAGTGAAATTCTATCATAGAATCATGGTATCATAGTCAATAGCATGTCCCTTGCCTCAAAATAATTTTCATTTACACTCATCGCTTGCTCAAGTTTTAGTTGCGGGGCTGAGGACTAAACTCCTTCAGCGAGTCAAAAATGATCAAAGGATGACATTCTAAGATTCAAAATGTAATACAAAATCATAGAATGATGCTACTTAGTGTGTCTCTTGCCTCGGAATGATTTTCATTCATCACATCTTTAACACAGATGATAGCTTATGATTTGACTCGAGTTAGTGTGATATCTAGATCAAAATCACTATAAAGTTTTAAAAAATATGAGAAACAGAATCAAAATACATAGCAGAATCAATACTTGATTGTGTTGAGTGTGTGTCTGTATCTCAAATAAATATCAGTGATCAGCATTCAGGAAATCAATTCATCAAACATCCCGTGGCGAATAAGTTCGTAAATGGTTGAAGGACTTCAAAAGATAACAACTATATGAGAACATAAAAAAATTATATTATTTATACTGTTCCTTTAAAAAGTAAGGCTTTAAATGCCTACTATCAAAAGATATATGAATCATTAAAAAAACACAGAAAAAAATCAGATTAAAAAAATGAGATGAAAAATAAAATTCATCACTCGAAATTAAGGAAAAAATGGCTAGTAAGCCATACCGGCACTGCCACATCCGCGACCACTTCCTCCTCCCCTGCCTCCACGGCCCCTCTTGTATGTACCATCCTGTGTGTGAGATTCAGTCTGAAACAAAATGAACAGGCTAGAGCCCCGCAAAGAGCGAGCTACGCGAGCTAAATGCCTACCCCGACCCCCCTCTCACCTGTCGAAGAAGGGGTCTAGCCACGGGGGGGAACTGCAATGGGACAGAGTCCGACGCTTTAGTTGTTGATGTTTCCCCTTGTTCTTGTTGGCCATCCAAATCCTGTCGGGCCACTACCCAAAACGTAAAACTGGTGATTCATCTTACATCACTATTTTTTCCTTTTTTCTTCTAATTTTTGTGTCTAGTAAAATGATGGGGAACGTTGAAAAAGTATGTCTGGGTATGTAGTTTACTAATATTTGAGTCATATGAGATGGAAAGTGAGTTTGAGAATGGGTCTGTTTCAATGTTGCGTGTGTGGTACCACTAGTGTTTTGATGCGGAGGCCAGAGAAGCCGTCGTCAGCCACAAGTCTGAAATTTAGTCGTGTTTGCTGTTATTGTTTCTTTATGGAAATACAGGATTTTTCGGTTCAATGAGTGTAGTATTCTTTCCAATGCTTATTCTATCCTACGATGTTGACGGCGCGCTGCCGTACATAAATTTTCTACATGTTCCATCTAGGTTATGGTCGAGGTTATGGTGCCCTGTTGAGCACATTTTTCTTGGTTATGCTAATATAGATGTAAAGTAACGAAACAAAATAACCAACTCAAAATAAAACAGGTGTGAGGTTCAACTCTAACTCAAATAATGCAGTACAGTTTTTGTCATAAATTAGTTATTTCTTTCAGTCCTTTCACCTGTACGAGAAAAATACGCACTGCGTTCTGCGTTGGTTACAACACAATTTAAAATATCATTGAATAGACCCAGACAGAGCGAATCATTCTAATATTTAAAGTCCCACTTTAAAATTTTGATACGGACAATTTTTAAAAAATAAGAAAAAGAAATACAAAACAGTACACCCGAGCCGAGTCACGGTTGAATTTTCGCGGGGTTGTGGGGAGACAACATTACCCCAACAAAATGTTGCAGTTTGGAGCTTGCTTTATTTGTTGTATTTTGTAGTACCATCCCCAATCTGAGTATTTTATGGGTCTATACTCCTGGGGTCACCTATAGTAATGTTCTGTTTCTTCATTAGTAGGAAAAATTAAATTGTGACTTGGTTTAAATTTTCAAGCTTGCCATGTTGGCCCTAAAGGATCTGGATGGCCCCCCTAGCAGATAGGCAACCCCTGCTTACACTCGAGCACAGCCTTCATAGCACTGTGTTCCCCCCCGTGGGTCTGGCTCGCATAGCTCGCTCTTTGCGGGGCTTTAGAACAGGCATTAGTAACAAGCAGAGTGCACATCACAAGAAAGAAGAAAAACTGATAACTTACAATTGCGCCTTGCGCTTCTGCCCTTTCTGGTTCTGCTGCTGCTGTTGTTGCTGTAGCTGTTGCTCATGCTGCAGGTGGGGGCACTGGTGTAGAGGGTAGTAGTGGTACTGGCTAGGGTGAGGGTAGTACTGGCCCTGTTGCTGAGGGTAGAAGTTGTTGTTGTTGTTGTAGGGGTTGTATGGGGGCAAAAACCCGTATACCGGGGATATGGGGCGGGGGTAAAGGTGGTGGTA
>NW_026267160.1:73950-78611 GCF_000697945.3 Frankliniella occidentalis | reverse complement strand
GGGTTTAAGACAAATTTCTGAAATATTGGACTAAAATTGGCCATAGTAGGTGTCTGCACGGTCGGAGCGGATGCCTCATCGGGCCAAATCGTTCAGAATGGACCCTAGAACAAACGTGCAAAGTATGAAAAGATAGTCATTTCGTGCAGTATTTTTGTTCTAAGCCAACGGACTAATAGAAGAAACACATAGGTCATTACATGTCATGACGACAACGGTAGCGGCAGCAGCGGCAACAGCAACTAGACTTACCTCATCAAGCGCATTGTCATCCCCCGTCCCGTCGTCCACGTGGCGGCTTGGATGGGGTGGGCGGGGCGATACGCCTGAGCGCATGGGTGGGCGGGGGTGGCTCGGCGTAGAGATCCCACCTGGGCATCCCAGGACATCGACATCGACTGTAAAAGACGGTCACAAGCACATATTTATCACAAGTATCCGGCATTACTGCACGCCCCAAAAGGAGCGCGGGGCGCGCTGCAACCATGCACATGCAAGCGTGCGTGCACACACACACACACACACACACACACACACACGCTGTGCGCGAGTCCGTCATCGCGATGCTCAGCATGAGCTGCGCCGCGCCGGGGCGACGAGTAGGTAGATGCGCGACGAGTGAGTCTCACCGCATTTTTGGACTTCGACAGCCGGCCGGCCGGCGGCGGCGGCGTGACGCCAACAAGATTGAACGAGCTAAGTTCATTGGACGGGGAAAAGATGAAGGTTGGGTCAACCCGCAAGCTGGTTCCCCCAACCATCTTTGAGGGTTAATTTTCGTAAAACCAGCTAGTTGGTTGGGTGAACCCAGGAGTTGGTTCCCAGAACCCATCGCGCTCACTAACTTAGTTGGTCAGGAGAACCAACCCGACTCAGTTGCACTATAAAACTCCTGGTTCGTGTTTATCGGTGTACCCTATCCAACACCCTCCAACCTCATTTTTGTAGGTTCTCACAGCCAACCATTTTTCTCCGTGTGAAACGCGAGATTTGAATGGACATCAAACTTGCACGGCTGTTGAGCCCTCAAGTGAACATGTTCACTCTAGCCGGGCCGGTACGGCGGCGTCCTTAGCGCGAGCCAAGCGTCTTCTCAGACCACATCAACTCTGTGAGATTTCGCTATTCACTCGGAGCGGGTTGCGATTTGTGAGCCGTGAAGACGTTGCCGAAAGATTAATTACGTTTTAAGAGATTTGAGGCAACTATGCTGGAGAAATTACTTGCAGAAGTATATAGATAATTTACAAATCTTAATTCACATTTAATTAAATATTTATACATAAAAAGATTTGGGTTGTGTTCTGTGTCTCCTATACTTTGTAAAGTTTTGAAGGGTCTAAGGCATAGTTAATGTGAAGAGGGACGTAGAGACAGTTTGCGAGTGATACTTCTCAATAAGACATGGTTTGAAACTAATGTTTCCAAATTCATTTAGTTCTGTCTCTTCATAGTGAGGTTTTGAATTACCGCGCCGCGCGCGTTCCTCAGCCGAGACGGTCCGAGCCGAGCTCCGAGCCGCGCTCCGAGCCGCGCTTCGAGCCGAGTCTGCCGGAGGGAGGGGGAAGGGGAGGGGGCCTGCGTCGGCCTGCGTAGCTATGGGCTTTGGGGCACGGGCGGACGGTCGCACCACGCGCCCTACAGACTACTGGATGACGTCATGCCTTGTGCCTCTCAGCCTCAGCGCTCCGCACGAGAGTACAAGCAATGACACATCGTTAAGTAAAGTATTATTAATTTCAGTTATGTATGATGTATCATCTGCTAAAAAGATATTGAAGACTGAAAATAGAGCTCCCTTATCCGACGTGGTGTCACATTTCAGCACATTTCTCGAAAATACTGGTCGGATCGCAAAATCGAGCACAGCGCCGGAAAGATAACAAAATTTGCCATCTACTACGTATTTTTTCGGATTTTTACCGTCCATAAATGTGGGCAAGCGATCGTAAAGTACCTTAACCTCAACACTCAAACAGACGCCACAGAAATGCCTCACCTATTTCGGCAACCGGAGGGGGCTTAATAAATTCGTTATTTACCAAGGAAAAGTATATGTAGAAACGGTAGTGTTCTTTCTCGTTTCGAAGATATCTTGACTTATGTTCAAATCTTGTTTGAACCGACGGGGCGTCGGCGCTCTCCGTAGGCGACACTCGCCCGAGCTCGAAGTCGAGATATATCGAGACAGTGCAAGATGGCCGCAGCTACAGCTGTCTGCAAGTTTGTTTACTTCAGAAGCACTCTTGTGTGTTTCTCGTTGTGCACTGGATTTGTTTGCCAATTTGGATTTTTACTGTTAATAACTAAAACCAAACCCAGTTATTTTACGTATTCTCGGAGCATTCGGACCCCCTGCGTAACTCACCAAGTAAGTTCTACCAAGTTTCTTGGCTAAAGGGTCCTGGTTAGACTAACCACATGTCACTTTATTTTTTCTTTTGGTCTGTTTTAGTCATGGCTGAAGTGCCAGAAGCTACAGTACAGCGTAAATGTTTTTTGGAAAGTGATAATTTGTGCAGTGGTGAGCTTCATCCGAGACGGTCTCTATCTGCTGTAGACAGAAGGTTGATCCGTATTAAGAGTGGAGACCCAACTAAAGGTGCTTTTATTTGTGATGTTCACATCAAGAAATATATAAGTTCCTGCAGTTCAAACAACCGCACTTGTTGCAACTGTTTTAAGCTGCACGTAAGTCTTCTTACCTACTATTATAACTAGTTTGAATTGAATGTCAATACTG
The DNA here is from genome assembly GCF_000697945.3 of Frankliniella occidentalis. Lineage (NCBI taxonomy): Eukaryota > Metazoa > Arthropoda > Insecta > Thysanoptera > Thripidae > Frankliniella > Frankliniella occidentalis. The sequence continues at coordinate 75,868 of NW_026267160.1, read as the reverse complement.
TTTTGTATCTTAATTACTATATTTGTTACAGGGTGCGGGTAAAGCTACTGCTTATGAAATCACACTGGAGAACAGAAATCGAGGGATGCCTGTTGGTCTAAAAGGACTGGTACCTGGAAACAAATTGTGTATATCTTGCAAGAAGGTACTGAGCAGTAAACTGAAAATTGACTGCTCTGACTCTGACCTCATTCCCTTGGAATCACCATCTACTACATCAACGGAAAAGGCCTAAGCAGAACAAAAATCATCTGAAAAGACATCTAAAACTACTTTTGAGTCTGCCACTGCCGCGACCGCTGGTAGTGACATTGGTGATACAGAACCTGAATTTCAGGCTCCTAGTGGTCAACACTCCCTTCAAGACTTGAATAAGTGGCTTGTTATTCACAAGAAAGAACCTATTGACTTCCGGAGAATTAAACAAAAAATGTATCGTTTAGAACAGGTTGACAAAATTTTTCAAGTTCTTTGTTTTTTAAGTAGTGAAAATACAGCTAACAACCTAATATCTTTGACAGTAGAACAATCTCAGTTTTGTGAAGAATTACTTGGACAGCTTGTCAACTATGTGACAAATTCCTCCTCTAAAGCTGATGAAGTTCGTGCTTTAAGTGTTCTTCCCCAAAGTGTGTCTGTTCCGAAGATAGAAGCCGTTTTTAATGTTTCAAGAAGTCTTGTTATGAGAACAAAAGAATTAGTGAAAGAAAAGGGCATTCTCTGTACTCCAAACCCCAAACCAGGCAGCAAAAAACTTCCTGATTCAACAATATCAGCTGTTATTGAATTTTATTTCAGACAAGATATTTCCAAAGAGCTGGCAGGGAAAAATGATGTTGTTAGAGTGAGGGAAAATGTCAAGAGAGTTAAAAAAAGGAAGCACTATTTGATGGCTAATATACACTCGTGAGCAAAATTAAAGCGCCACTTTTTTGACAGGGCGTAATTTCAAAGTGTTATTAGGTAGGAGTTTGCCGTTTGGCACGAAGATAGGCTCATATGCTGGCAACAGACCCCTAAAAGCGCAAACCTTGATCTCGAACGGTTCGCGAGCTGTGGGGCCTAACGCATCGCGACACCCCACTTTGCAGTGTGGTTAGGTAACAGAGGTTGCTTTGTGACGCTCCCCTGACCGATTGGGGCGTCGGATCCGGCTGAAAATTTAGGGGAGTACTCTCCTAGGTATAGCCGACATAATGTCGTGTCTAAAAACCGCCCTTGCGAACTTCCAACCCTTTCTAACCACCCCTTAACTGACGAATCATGATTTGATCATTTAAAGACGGCCCCTTGGGTAAAATTGAGTGCCGGTGGTCGCCGTGTGACGTGGGCTCAATGTTTAAATGTCCCCTACCGGCTAGCAGTGATTTTCGCCCCCTGCAACCACCCCAGGCCCACCGATAGCTACCACCCCTCAACCCCACTTTCTGGATTCGCCCCTAAAACGCATGTTTCTGAGTCAAATTTTTCGTGACAATATACTCAGATTGACAGATAACAGGTGTCCACTCCGGGCGAGAAAGCCGCGCCGTTTGCTGGGAGCGTATAGGCGCTCCCTTGCAGAGTGGACACGTAGTGTCTTAGGCCGTAGCGAATTCCACCAGGAAGCAATCGGCGGAGTTGTCTGATTCCTCGCGCCCTTCAAGATGAAGGTCGGGCACACCTTTTGACGGGCGGGCCAAGTCGGCCACCTCACGCGTTCACTCGGTACAACCCCCTGAAGTAGGGGTTGATTTTGATCACCCCGATCACGTTTTGGCTATTCTGCGAGAGTTTCCATGGATTTTTTGCGTGGAATGCCTTCAGTCTTGTCCAGGATGACATTACGAACAAACCCAGACGCTGGAGCAGCCTTCCGAACCCCCCAGGGCCCGTCAAGGGGCCTAACTGCACCAAGCGTTAAAAAGTGCCGTAAATT
>NW_026267160.1:61594-73604 GCF_000697945.3 Frankliniella occidentalis | reverse complement strand
TTAAGGGGTGGTTAGAAAGGGTTGAAAGTTCGCAAGGGCGGTTTTGAGACACGACATTATGTCGGCTATACCTAGGAGAGTACTCCCCTAAATTTTCAGCCGGATCCGACGCCCCAATCGGTCAGGGGAGCGTCACAAAGCAACCACTGTTACCTAACCACACTGCGAAGTGGGGTGTCGCGATGCGTTAGGCCCCACAGCTCGCGTACCGTTCGAGATCAAGGTTTGCGCTTTTAGGGGTCTGTTGCCAACATATGAGCCTATCTTCGTGCCAAACGGCAACCTCCTACCTAATCACACTTCGAAATTACGCCCTGTCAAAAAAGTGGCGCTTTAATTTTGCTCACGAGTGTATGTCATATCCATGATGAATATTTAAAAGCACACCCTGAGAAGAAAATTTCAGAATCAAAATTTGCTGCTCTTCGCCCTAAAAATTGTTCTTTGCCTCAAAGTCTGGAATGCACATTGTATGTGTGTGCACAATTCACGAGAATCCAAAACTCATGTTTAATGGTGCTGAACTGTAAACATTAGGTGGCTGGAAGTGTTGTACTGATCTCCTTTCATATTTTGTGTGTATAGGTCCCACACCTGCTTGTAGGTTGAGGCAGTGCAAGGAATGTCCTGACCAAGAAGTGCTCCGAAATAAGTTGTTGTCTATTTTTGATGAAGCCATCACAACAGATATTGTGTACATCCAAGAAAAGGTGGATTGATGGCAACAAGTAGATCAGCTTCACAGATATCTGCCGTGAATATCGGCACTTCACATCCTTCAGCGGACAAATAGTAAGTATTACGTAGAACTCCACTTTATTTTTTTCTAAGTGCCTTTTTGATCAACGGATTATAAATTTGCGTTGTCCAACATTAATTGCACGTAGTAAAAATCTGTTCTGGTTACAGATCATAGAAGAATTTGAGCGGCGTTACCCGGACATTCGTGCGTACAGACAGACACACTCACAGACAGACGCGAAACTTTTTGATCATCACTGGAGTAATAGGCTTCGCTATCGCTCAGCCAACAAAGCCTTAAAAAGTTATTTACTAGGTAGATGTACGCCAGACAATGTCTCGCGTAACAGGCTTCGCGATATCTCACGAAACACTGTTGCGCTGCGACGCGCCTGGCATACATCTCCGGCCCGTCAACTTCCCGTCACTTCGACTGAGCATGCAGGGTTGTACATTTTTTCGCTTGTTTTCGTCAAAAACTCCCTGTGGCGCCTAAATGGTTAAAGATAGATCCAAACGGACGAATTTTTCGCCCGCAGGGCTCTACTTTGATGAGTTGCCCCTTAGAAATCATTATTAAGATATTTTTAAAAAACATCATTTTGGGGACCTGTGGTTTTTAGCCCGCCCTTCTGCTTTGAAAAAGCTATCCAGCGGGCTTATGCAAACGACCTCGTGTGTGTCTGTCTGTCTGTCTGTTCCACTAGAAGGATATGTGCTAGAGACTTGAAATTTTCAGGGTATCTTAAGGTCCACTCCTAGAGAACGAAACGCCTACGGCAAATCCTGGCAACCACCCCTAAAGGGCTTAAAGGGGGTATCAAAGAAAATGGGGTAGGTCCAAAAAGTCAGAAAATAATATTTTTTTAATGATCTCCTGAGGGGTAACTCGTCAAAGTAGAGCCCTATAGCAAAAAATTTCGTCCGTTTGTCTCTATTGCTAACCGTTTAGGCGCTGGAGGGTCTTTTTTTGACGAAAATAAGCTTAAAATTGCTGTAGTGAACAATAAGTTGTAGAAGAAGGCCCAAAACCGCAAAAGAGGAAAGAAACTCCCTCCCCCCGCCCCAAAAAACGTTTTCTAAGCAGAAGGGTGGGTTGTAGTCGCGGTGCTTCACCGTTACTCCCTTTCTCGTGTCTACGGGGCAAATTTTAAGGACGACGGGCTTTGCGGGCCGGAGGCCCGTTACATCATTTGATTATGTTCTTCAGCAAATCGCGTGACAGAAATGGTCGGGCCGCAGGCCCGACCATCGCCGCCAGCAGGCCAAGCAGGCCCGGCCCCTGCCGAACGGAGTTGCCGGCGCAGCGAAGCGAAGCTGGCAACTTTGTTTGGCGGAAGGGCGGGCCTGCTTGTTTGAAAATCCAATTTTTGAGCTAGCTAGAATGCTCTTCCTCGAACTTGATCTGTCTTTTGATGGCACAAAACGACCATGAAAAACCCAGGTCGCTTGCTCAATAAAGCATTCCGGTAAAGCTGAAATGCAGAAGAATGCAGGGAACAAGAAAACGGAAGTTCCATGTAAAAGCATAGTGATTTCCGTTTTCTTCTTCCTTGCATTCTTCTGCATTTTGGCTTTACCGGAATGCTTTATTTGTTCTCGAGTTATCGTGATGACAGACACACACACACACAGACAGACGCGAAACTTTTTGATCATCACTGGAGTAGGTAATAGACCATTCCACCCGAGCGCTTTTCGACCTCTCGAAGAACAAAAATACCGGAAGTCGGCCAGTATATGGAGCGCTCCTAGCCGTTAAACACGTTAGATTTAAGCGGTTTGTGCCGTAAGAATATATGTTTGACTAAATTTAGGTAGGAGAAGAGTAGATTGTCAGTTACATTGACTACAAACCTCTATGTTGTGTGACACTTTACCTTGGCTTCCGGTATTTTTGTTCTTCGAGAGGTCGAAAAGCACTCGGGCGAAATGGTCTATAGGCTTCGCTAAGCGCTCAGCCAATTATTCGTGCCACAAGGGAAGCTGGGGCCCCATGAGACACTTTTTGTTTTTCGGGCCTGTAGGCCACATTTGTTGAGATATTTAAACTTTTTAATTCGGGATTGAAAGTATTGTTAACTGCCTATCAAATGATACCCAAGTCATATTTTTTGGCTGAGCGATTTGCGAAGCCTATCACTCCAGTGATCAAAAAGTTTCGCGTCTGTCTGTGTGTGTGTCTGTCTGTCTGTCATCACGATAACTCGAGAACGAATTTAGCTAGCGACCTGGAATTTTAAGGGTCGTTTTGTATTATAAAACGACAGATCAAGTCCGAAGAAGGGCATTCTAGCTCAAAAATTGGATTTAAAAGAAAATCAAAAACCACAGGTCCCACAAATAATGTTTTTTTTAAATATATTTTTCTATATTTACAGTTTCCTTAGGGGTAACTCATCAAAGTAGAGGCCTCCGGGCTCTATCTTGAACCAGTTGGGCGCCACAGGGAGTTTTTGACATAAATAAGCGAACAAATTAACGACCCTGCCTGCATGCTTAGTCGAAGTGACGGTAAGTTGACGGGCCGGAGGCCTGTACCTTTTTGTTCTTTTTTGCGATACCCGACTAGAGTGTCAGCGCCGCAGGCCTAGGTAGATGTATGCCAGGCCCGTCGCAGCGCAACAGTGTTTCGTGAGATATCGCGAAGCCTGTAACCATGAGAGAAGGGCGCCCTGGAGAAGAAGCTTAACCCCGGCCGGATCGTGCGCCGCGGGACGGGGGACCAGCCAGTGAGCGCAAATGAAGAGCTACGGCCGTTTGTAAACGTGCGCCAGAATGGCGAAGGACTGACGCGTCGGCTCATGTAACTGTCATACCTGTAAGTTCAAAAGTAAGGGCACAGGGGCCCGCCTAAGGGCGCGCGCGGCCCGCGCCGGGGGCTCCGGCAAGGCTGCCTGGCTGATGGCTGGCCGGCGGAGCGCTGCTGGGCCGGGCGGGCGATGCGCAGTCGACCGCTGCGCTCCCCCTCCACCGGTCTGGCGTACATCTACCTAGTAGTATTAGTACTACTCGTTTTCATCCAGGAATAAAATCGAAAAAACCTTGCAAAGTCACATGGGACCCCAGATACGACCGGGGACCCGTGAGACAATTGTAACTTTCATAGTAAAAGAGGTAAAGGGACAGATCCTGATTTCCATTTTCCCTGACTTCCAGACCAAAATATCCCGTTTTCCCCTGACTTTTCTGAGTGGAAAAGGAGGTCAGTTTAGTAGAAAATGCAGTAAAAACCGGACTTTAAATTAGACTAGTCATCATTGAGTAATAGGGTACTCCGGGGCTCGACTAAACCGGAAAGAGAAGAACAAAAATCGTCCTGCGGGTCGGGCGCGGGAAGGAGCGGCGCAGGGTGGGGGCAGTTCCCCGCTCCTTCCCGCGCCCGACCGGCGAGACGATTTTTGTTCTTCTCTTTCCGGTCTAGCCGAGCCCCCGGAGTACCCTATTGTAACTAGGTAGGATGTACGCCAGACCACGTCTCGCGTAACAGGCTTCGCAATATCTCAGGAAACACTGTCACGCTACGACGGGCCTGGCATAAATCTACCTAGTCCTGCGGCGCTGACACTCTAGTCGGGCAAAAGGGAGAGTCGTAGATAGGCCTTCGGCTCCAAAAGGACACAAATTTTACCCCCAGGATTTTATTTTGACGAGTTGCCCCACTAGAGACCATCAAATATCTGAGAAACAACATAAAAATAGTTAGGGGCCACTTTCTTGTTGAAATCGCCCTCTGGCGACTAAACCGTTAGAGATAGAGCTAAACGAACGAAATTTTCACCTACAGGCCTCTACTTTGTTGAGTTACCCCTTAGGAAACTGTGAATTTGTTTTAAAAAACTTCATTTTGGGGACTTGTGGTTTTTGATTTTTTTTTAAATCCAATTTTTGAGCTAGCATGCTCTTCTTCGAACTTGATCTGTCTTTTTAAGACACAAAACGACCCTGAAAATCCAAGGTCGCTAGCTCAATTCGTTCTCGAGTTATCGTGATGACAGACAGACGCGAAACCTTTTGATCATCACTGGAGTAATAGGCTTCGCTAATCGCATAGCCTATAACTTCAACTGACTTGTATGTTTAGGCGGGCATATGTAGGGTTCGCTAATTTTAACTGCTGGGCGGGTGTCATGGAGACAGTCCTTGTGGTAGTAATCATGGCACGGCTCGCATCGGGTCATCACCTTTGTGCTAGATGGAAACAAACAAGTTGGGGCAGCACACACATATCTATCCTTTTGCCACCCAGAAGTTCAGCATTATTTCGTTCAAGTACTGAGATGAGCTATCCACGTTCTCATCAGGGATTTCAGTTGTAATGTTAATGGTCATTGTTTCCCGTGGTTTGATAAGATTTGATTTGTCCATGTTATCACATTCCTTGTACATATTAGTAAGTGGCTTGTCGTCAGATGTAGGACGAAGTGGTTGTGGTCTGCCAGAGAGGAAAGATTGGTGTTAACAATTGATACGCAACACATTCAGATAAAGCAGAAAAATATAGTTATATATTTTTAAAGAAGTGCCATTACTTAACATCGACTGACCTTGGGACTTGACCTGCTGGTTTATCGTGACATGCCAAGCTGGCGGTATGCATCTTAGAAGCAATGAAAGTCCTCAGGATCTGACTGGACTGGAGGTGCCGCTCGGAGGTAGGCTCCTGGAAAACAGTATTGAGTATGCCCAGGCGCACACAATCACACCACAGTCTGCACCGTTTTGCTGCTTGGGCAGTTTGGGGAGAAAGCATATCTTCCAATTTGACCAGTCAAGTTCAGATTTCATTACTAATTTGTGGTTTTCCTCAAGAAATTGCTTCAAAATCTAAGAAAGAGAAATGGTCTTAAATTAAAATCTGACAGAGAATATGTCATTGATAGCAAATGAAAATAAGTGATGCAAATCTCACCTACACGACTAATACTTCTACATGGCTCAAGATTACCAGCGGTGAGTATTTGATACACTCAGTGCGCGTCTGAGCGATCGAGCGTGCGGGCAAAAAATCTAAGTCCTGCAGTACCGGGCTTGATCACTCCCTCCCTCCGTCCCCCTTCCTCCCTCCCAAGTTCGCCCGATGGCAATTCTCTTAATAAGACACACCCCTTTTTACCCTTTTGCGTGCACTACCGCTGTGATCGCGTGAATGAGTGCATGTGTGTGTGTGTGTGTGTGTGCGGGGGCTGCCCGTGACCTTAACCCCCCCTAAAGAGACGACCTTAATTTACAAACCTGAATAGCTGTTGCAAATCCTCTGGTTTAAATAGCAGCGGCCTTCCGTCGATACTAGTGTACAACAGATCGTCTTCACTTTCGTCCTGTACTGGAGTCCAAATGAGACACCTGCCACAGATAGGGATGTCCTCATCAGCACTCTCACTGCAATTAATTCTCTTACTAACTCATCATAATTTATGAACTCACTGTTGAGTACTGTTCACTATACTAATGTCCTCACCAGGGAACTCATCTAAGTGTTAGTCCCCGATTTTGTTCCGCCTTGGGGGTTTTGTAGAGTGAACGTATACAAAACGATTGGCAATGAAAATTCGTGCCCAATTTCATATTTAATTTTATAGGGGAAATCCACTTTCTCCAAAAATGACTAAAAAAAAGTATTTTTTCTGAAAAATCCAAAAATGATCCACAGCTTGTATGTGTTCAGTTTTAAAAAGTCGATTTAAGGCCAAATACAAATACAAACTCTCGGTCATTTTTGTTTTTTTCAGAAAAAATGCTTTTTTTAGTCATTTCTGGAGAAATTGGATGTCCCCAATAAATACGAATATGAAATTGGGCACGAATTTTCATTGCCAATCGTTTTGTATACGTTCACCCTACAAAACCCCCAAGGCGGAACAAAATCGGGGACTAACACTTAGATGAGTTCCCTTGTCAGTCAAAGCCGGCGCCGCCTCCTGGGATGGAGCAGCCACATTGTCGTCCGGAAAAGCAGTCTGCTGATGGGGATTGCACGCAGTGCCTAGGTCACCATGTTCTGCAAAAAATGAATAAAAAAGGTACAAAATCAAACATAATAACATTTAAACTAAGGTCCGTTTTCTTCAGATCTACACCGAAAACAATGTTTAGTTGTCACAACTAATTTTGTAGTTGATTTGGAGCCAGCGTAAATATCGTTGCTGCGACAGCAAATCGCCTAACGTCTTCAAAACTATTTGCCTATTAGTCCTGTTCTACAACACACATTTTTACCGGTCTTTAACTAATGTGCCTTTGATTCATCCAACCTTTCTTGGGTATGCCTGTCGGAAAAAAATAAGTAAGTAATTTCCATCGTTGAACGACAAAAATTCCTTTTGTTTCCTTTGCATTCCGGTGATAGTGCCTCATAAGGGAAAATATGGCTTAGTGTTTATTTTCTGAGACCTGGTTGACTCAACAATAGTAATTTCAGGACATAAAAGACATTGCAAAAGACACGAAATTCCTCCTCTCTGGAATTGTAAATTCTATCGCTGAAGATTTCGTGCGACCACGCTTGCATGGCCTCTCTATAGCGCTGGTGAGCCTCCCGCCTTGATCTTCTGAGTCGCACCAGCCTGCGCAACCCGTGTTTGATTGGCAAAGCTATGTCCAGTTCATTGATGTGAGCGTAGTCCTCCTCCTGGCGCTCGTTCTCGAACGCACATAAATTTTCCAGAAATTCTTCTTCTGCAACATTTAAAGTCAAGTAATGAGTAACTAACTAGCTATGATACTATAGCTATGTACTATAGCTATGATATTATAGCTATGTACTATAGCTATGTACTACAGGGTGGTCCACAGACTCCTTCCTTTATTTTGCTTATTCTGTACCGCATGCAGGCGTGCGGCCGGGCTTGCCTATTGTAAAGGAACTCGCTACCCCTCGCTCCCCCACCCCACCAGGCAGCCCGGGGTACGTGCGCCCGGAGCCCATGCGCTCGGAGCCTCTGTGCTCGGGGCCGGCGTGCCCGGGGCTTCCACTCCCGGGGCGCCCATGCCCGGGGCTTCCATGCCCGGGGTCCTCGTGCCCGGGGTCAGGAGACTCATCGGGGCTGCCACGCCCGGTTTCTGTCGTCAGCGGGTCCCCCAGCGCCTCAGTCATCGGTCCAGCCCGCCCAGGCCTACGCGCGCCACCGCCCGCCGCCGGACCACCCTGAGCGTGAGCGCGGCATGTGCTGGGCCGCCACCGCGCCTCCCCTTTCGACTGTCCCACCGGGTCACCAAGACACTGTGGACCATGCTGGTCCTGCTCTACAAGTCCTGGTTCCTGTCCTGTCGGTCCTGTCCGACTCCGAACTCCCCAGCCTCCTGTCCTGGTCCTGTGCCCTGTTCTGGTTTCCGGACATCATCGGCCACCTCGATCTTCTCAAGGGAGTTGGGGTGGTGTAAAGGAAGTCGCTACCCCTCTTTCCCCCCTACCCGTTCATTCCCCGCGATCCGACTCTTGTACGCGTGCGCTCCCGGTCACCCATAGCAACGGTCTCCTTGTTGACCGCCCTCCTGTACGCTTGGGCCCTGACTTCCCTGGAATACAGACGTGCCCCAGCACCGTGCGAGTGTGCAACCGGGTCGCACGCCTGCATGCGGTACAGTATAAGCAAAATAAAGGAAGGGGTCTGTGGACCACCCTGTATGGCTATGATACTATAGCTATGTACTAAAACTATGATACTGTAGCTATGGATGGACCCTGGAAACACAAGCTACAGTCGTCTTCACTCTAAAATGGAAGTTTTGATCAAGAAAGAAGGTGTTAAAGTGGAACAACCAATATCAGATGCACTTAGTGAAATTTTGAGTGATAGTAAAATGACTCCAGCTCAGTCTATATTCATGCAGCAGCATATTAAACCTTCTGAATTAGAAAAGTCTTCCAGCATGAGATGGCATCCGACTATGTTGAGATTAGCACTGGCTATCCATTTAACATCACCTTCAGCCTATGAACTACTTCGTGACACGGGAATGGTGAAACTTCTCTCATCCCGTACATTATTTGAATATTCTCATGCCATCCGCATCAAAGAGGGCATTGATGCTGTAGTTATTGAGAAATTGTCTACTAGAGTGACAAAGTTATGTGAAGAAATTAATCCTACCACAAAATTACCAGAGAAGCACAAAAAATATCACATTTTGATGGCTGATGAAATGTATATTTCACAAAATCTGGTCTTCCAAAACTTTTCTGGTAAATTATTCGGCTATACCTCTTTGGATGACATTGATTCTGAAATCAGGAACCTGGATTAAGGTCACCTGGACAACCCTGAAAAAGAGTTGGACCTAGTGATGGCCTCCAAAATAATGGTGTATATGGTCAAAGGTGTAAGTAATGGCCAGAAGGAAGTTGTTGCTACTTATCCCTCTGCTAACTTATCAGCCACACAAATGTATGCATAGACATGGAAAGTAATAGCGCTGGAAAGAAGTGGTACGGTATTGCTGTTGTTGCTTTTGTGTGCGATGGATCTTCTGCTAACAGAGCATTTGTTTAAAAAACATAAGGCATGTGCTACAGATCAAGATCCAAATGATATTGTTTATTTCCCTTGGAACAAGTGTGCAAGAGAAAGAAAACTATTTTTCATTTCTGATGTGCCCCATTTGCTCAAGACCATCAGGAACTGTATGTTGAATTCAAGATGGGACAAGTTGAAAAGCCGGAGAAGGATGGTGAAAAATGGGAAGAGAATTAGTTGGGATGATATTATTAAGCTATATAACCTAAAGCAGGGCAAAACTCTAAGAAAATCATACAAGCTTAATGCTATGAATGTATACCCTGACAGTTGTGCACGTAGGAAGGTCAAGTTTGCCGCACAAGTTCTCAGTAAAACAGTGTGCAAGGATCTTCGTAGTCAGGGTTGGGCAGACGCTTCAGAAACAGCCACATTTATTGAATTAGTGAACGACTGGTTTGGTTGCGTAAACGGAGCCCATTCAAGTATAGGGTACTCCGGGGCTCGGATAGACCGGAAGGAGAAGAACCAAAATCGTCGGGCGCGGGGAGGAACGGGGCAGGGTGGGGGCAGTACCCCGCTCCTCCCCGCGCCCGACCGGCCCGACGATTTTTAGGCCCCCCCAAGGGGGCCTTTCTGCTCGCGTGCGAGTGCTTCTTTTTCTTCCTCCGAATTCATTAAGGTAGCGCGACTTCTGTTGTACAGATTCTAATAAAATTTTATCGAAAAATCAATCCAAAAATTAGATTTCATTTGACTATAGCCTCATTACAATCCTTCTGGCCAATTTTGAGAAAATTAAAGTTAAACATCGAAATTATCACGAAAATCGGCAAAATTCTGTCAAGCCAACAATGGTTCGCACTTCTTGCATTCTTTCTGTTGATCCCTGCGACTTACATTTTCACTTAACAGTACAACGTCTGAGACAAAAATTCAAGACCGAACATTAAGCTTCCGAACGATATGTTCAAAATTTTCGTGCGACGTTCTAGACGAGAACGACAGCAAGCTGAACAATATGCGACATTTACGGTTATTCTTCGTGTCTTGTTTTTAATTTCTAGCGCAGTTAGTATTGATTTAAACAGGGAAGTGTAAGCGAGCCGATTGTGTATCGTTCTTTAAGCTATCGAACAAGCTTTTAATCGATGCCATAAGATATCCCAATCACAACTTCTACCGGTTTAAAATCAAAGCTGCACAGTTTGTTTAGAAATGGGCGTGGCCACGAAAATCCTGGGTAAAGGAGGCGTGGCTTCTAACAATGGTGCCAACCTTTGCAAACGAACTCGCTTCATGTTTTTGGTTAAAATGAATGCTGTCCTCTCCTCACTTTTATGTTCAACCTATCTCTAATACTCTTTTTTAGTGTTTTCATGTGCCCTTTAGAGGTGGTTAAATGACATGTGTTATTTGGATAATTGTAACTATGAGTATAAGTTGGCATTGCTGGGGAATGCCCAAGGAGCAGTTTCTATAAGGCGCTTGCCTCGCGGTTGGGTTTTGTTATTGTGGTGACTTCAGGAAGAGCCACAACACTAACCATCAAGTTTTGACGACTTCCCTCTCTTCTAATTTTCAACGCTCACTCTGTTGAAGTGAATAATTTAATGATTATTTCTTCGTGTGCATATGACTGTTTGTTTAACCTTTAGGGGCCGATTAACGCGTTAGCGTTAGAATTTTTGTTCTTCTCCTTCCGGTCTAGTCGAGCCCCGGGGTACCCTATTGGAAAGCGAGTGAGGAATTAGAATCTTGCTCCGTATACTGTAACCTAAAACTATTAAGTGAAAGTGTCCCTTTTTCATGATTTTTACCTTGCGTGAATCTTTCACATTCTATTTTTAAAAAATTCGGTTTAGAGAGGTTCCTGCTTACAACGAAAATCTGGTGGATATCGCTGTCATTTCAACCTTTTACCTTACTATTATAATGACAAGGATGGACAGAATTTTGATGAAGATCAGTTAAACTAAAAGTGACATAAGCACACAATCAGTTCTACAACGATGCAGTTAAGCTGTTAAGTTAGCGATAATATGAATTTGGACAGAATATACACTCTATATTTTGATTGAAATTGATAATAAACATGAAATATTAAAGTATCAGTTTACCATGTTTAACACTGTACATTTTATGTGCCAGTCTTTGTTTAAAGAAGACCCTCGGGTCGAAGGGTGTTTTGGACCGGCAAGGCCCGTACATAGGCGGGCTTTTCCACCCTGCCGACGTACATGTACCAGCGGGAAACACCGCCCCCGTGTACGTACGGGTATAGAGGCTCCCCGGGCCGGAGGACAAGTCCAGCCCCGTACGTATACGGGGGTCAAGAGACGCGCACATGGCTGGGTATTTGTGTATTTATGTAAAAATTTGGACAAACATGTTTTCTGAGATAAAATGTTTAATTTTAAAAACATTTAACGGAATGTAAAGTCTTGACAAGGCTTGTAAAAATATATGTAAACACTTACATTTATAAAAACACCTATATCTAAGTCAACTTTACGTAAAACGTAAAACATGAACACAAAGTATCACAACTTTTTAGTAAAAAAAAGATAACAAATAAATCAGATGAATCAAGCCTGTGCCGTTGCTAGAGATTTAAACAGTTGAAAGGGGTGAATTACATCAGTGTCTGTGAGGACATGAAATCCTAGTACCGATAAAACTGGCAACAGTTCTGTTGCCAACATTTCCTTTGTAACTACCATCAGGAACTGTAATTCAACATGGGATAAGTTGAAAAGCCGGAGGAGGATGGTGAAAAATGGGAAGAGAATTAGTTGGGATGATATTATTAA
>NW_026267160.1:55351-55714 GCF_000697945.3 Frankliniella occidentalis | reverse complement strand
CATACGTTTTACTGTTAAGTGAAAATGTAAGCCGCAGGGATCAACAGAAAGAATGCTAGAAGTGCGAACCATTGTTGGCTTGGCAGGATTTTGCCGATTTTGGTGATAATTTTGATGTTTAACTTTAATTTTCTCAAAATTGGCCAGAAGGATTTTAATGAGGCTATAGTCAAATGAAATCTAATTTTTGGATTGATTTACATGGGCAGGGTTGTGGCCATGGTACGCGTGTGTTCATGGTCAGAGTGCCCACAGAAATTGATTTACATGGTCAGGGTTGTGGCCATGGTACGTGTGTGTTCATGGCCAGGGTTGTGAACATGAAGACACACATACCATGGCCACAACCCTGGCCATGTAAAT
>NW_026267160.1:54847-55100 GCF_000697945.3 Frankliniella occidentalis | reverse complement strand
TAAAACACAAATTGACCTAGTGCCGTTTCTGAGTACACGCGCAAAGCACCCACTCGAACCTGTGAGGAATTTGACATGAACATTTTTTGAACATAAAAAAGAAAACAGAGTGACAGTACAAACACCGGTAAGGCAAATAAAAGGCAAATCCACAAACAGAAACAAGGATCCATACTAAAAAAAAAAAAAAAGTGTCCTAATTGACCTTGATATTTATTGGGTTTATTCAAAAAATTAGGTCTACTAACGATGG
>NW_026267160.1:38488-48239 GCF_000697945.3 Frankliniella occidentalis | reverse complement strand
CCATGGTCAAAATCTCAATTTGACCATGACAATCATGGTTTTTTTACCCTGGGACCCGTTCTGGCAGGCTGATTTGCGAGTCTAACCAAGACTAACTCCCCTTCTCTAAATTTAGCAAAGGTAGATGGGAGCCCAAGGGAAGATGCCAGGGTTGGGTTAGACTGGGAAAGGATTGTTCTAGGCCTGAAGGATAAGAGTAATTCGTTAGGTGCTTTGTTAGTCGAAGTTGATGGGGGTGTTGTGATGGGTGAACAGGAAAATGTTAACAGCTTGTATCAGATGTGCTGTAGATATCTGTTTTGATGGGGTCAATGCCACCATCCCACCCAGGTCTTCTAAAATTTTATCAAGAGCCCTTTTGGCGATGCCCACTCCTCTTTCTGCTTGTGCATTAGATGCAGGGTGATAAACAGGACTATGTTTGAGCAGAATGTTTAAGGATGTTAAGAGTTTTATGAATTCTGAGGAATCAAAGGGGGGGGGGGGGCGTTGTCTGAAACGATGGCTGTGGGTAAACAACCCCACATGGCAAAGATAGAGAACAAGGTATTGTTAACGGCAGATGCCACGGTTGTTGGCATGATTTGGCCGTGAAGCCATTTAGAATATGCATCACAAAAAATAAAGAATTGATGCTGTTTATAAGAATAAAAATCGATATGAACTCTTTCAAAGGGGTATTTTGCTAGAGTCCAGGGCATGTAATTTAGTTTAAGACTTAAATTGATTTTAGCACAAGGTAATCAGAATAAGCAAAGGTTTTTAATTTCTGAGTTAAGACCAGGCCACCAAAATGTGGGTCTAGCTAACATTTAAGTTATAACAATTCCTGGATGCCCCATATGCAAAATGGCTAAGGCTTGACTTCTCAAAGGTTGAGGGACGATGACTCGGTTGCCCATCACGATGCATTTTTGTTGAATAGAAAGCTCATCTCTTTGCTTATAATAAGTAGTAAGTTCAGCGTGCTTGGGAAAGGGTTTTTTTGCGGCCAACCGTGGAGAGTGCATTCAAAAACTTTGGCAAGGGTAGGATCGGGTAGAGAGTGTTCAGAAATGACATCTACGGGGATAGGGGGTTTGATAGAGATGTTAAGGTAGTTCAATGCTTGCACAAACATATTTTTGGTTCCAATCTCTGATGCAGCAAGTGGAGTAAACGGAACAAATGTCCTATCAGAGAATATAAATAAGTTATAATGCACATCATACCTGTACTCTGATTGCCGAGTACAATCTTGATGTCGGAAAAATTACAGTATAATATTTCCACAAACTTATAGAAGTTTAGAAGAGTTATACATACACAAGTGTAGAGCCTTCTTCTGGAATCCCTGAAAATCGTTGTCTTTATCCTCTTCTGATTGTGGTACCTGAAAAAAATACAGTGCTGGATTATTAAGATAACATAGAAAATACAACTCAGGGACACTACATTATAGAGGCTTACATGCTTTTTCAGATTTTACTGAGTTTTCCAGCTCGATATTTAGCTGCTGCAGCAGCAGAATTAAGGGCTCAACCGGACAAACGCTGCTCCGTTAAGGCATGAGTTATTCATACCAATACGTGCTTCAATCCTTTAGTAGAAAGCACTCCCGCAGTTAACTTTAAGGGCCGCTGGACGGGCCAACTGACGGAGCTGCTATGGTCAGATCGGACTACATGGTGCGGTTGAGGTCCGTAAGCGGTAAAATGTATGATGGGGGTTCCCACGAATGGTCGCGCAGGCCAAGCCTGCGTGGTGCGGGTCTGGCTTGCATGCAAGTCTGCACGTACAGACCTTGGGTTGACTGTAGCCTTGGCCGCCGGCCGCAGGGGATCGCTGCGATCGCTGATCGCCCTGGCTCTGCTCGGACCGCCCGGGCCGGCTCTAGCTCCTAAAATACTAGAGAAAGAGGGTGGGCCAGAGCGAGCTGATTGTAGCTGAAGGTTCAAGCTATCCGTCGCTGTTAATAATTTTCCGATCCGACCCATACAACCCGAACGCCGCTATGGCAAAGATTGCCTGCTCTAGTGTGCAATGTGCATGTCCCGTTTGCGTCCATTTTTGTACGCGGGCCGGGGAGGCGCATGCTCCCTCTACGCCCACCCCCCCTAATTTTTAGAGTTGAGGGGTTGTGCCGAACTACTACAATGATGAACGCATTAAGACTACAAATGAAGTTAAACACATCCCCTAGTGCGTATGTCGAGGTCTACCTTTAACCGCTTGATGCCACTGCTGAAACTAGAAGCACCTTCTTACGCTGCAACAGAACTAAGCCCGCTACTGGTGGCAGAAAATAACAGCAAAGCGGCTGTGGTCACACCTCGCTACATACGACCTCTGTTATAGACGCTGAAAGTGAGGTTTCTTCAGCTCACGCTGGCAGCTCGCACAGAGCAACGTGCGCGTCTTTCCTCAGTATAATTTTGTCGTTTTGATAGAATCTGCAGCCGGGCCCGGTGGCCCAGTTCGCCCGGCTTTTAAAGTCATATATGGAAGAGAGCGCCGCGAATGGAAACAAAATGGTGGAGCGCGGGCAGAGCCCCGTCATCCCTCTCCCCGCAGCCCCCTCGCCCTGCTTCGACCCTTATCTCTATCTCCAATAGCAAGTAGCGTACCACCCACTCACCACCACATATATTTCATTAAGTATGACCTCATGACTCCTATACAATATACTCCCCGCCCGCGCTCAACTCTCCCCTCTTTACGCCTCTCAACTCCCCCTCCTTACTGCCTCGCTTTTCCTCTCTCAGGTACAGTACTTTGCCCTCGCCACCAGGTGCGTACCACTACCCCCCACCCCTTCCCCCCTTTTCCCTCACCTCTCGCCTACCTGCCACCTTGCGCGCAACTCTCTCCACCTCCATTCTAGCCATCACCTGGGAGGCAGGCCTCCCCCCTACTTCCCACGCACGATGGGTGGCCTACCCCTCGGGTGTCTCTCCCGTGTCGTGGGATCGCTGACACGGGTGGCCGAGACGCCCGAGAGGCAGGCCACCTCACCGGACAGCACCTGCAACATATGTTATGATAAATAAATGCCACAGAACGATGATGCTGGGTATTTTTTAGGCGTAATATATGAATAAAACCGAAACTTGATACAGCCCCCCGCCCCAAAGCCGATGGAAGTGCATGCTCTGATATCGCTTGGAATCTGCAGGCTCTTGACAAAATGGGCACCTCGATCAGCAGGATGATGACATTTGTGCTTCCCCCGCTGGAGACCAACATAGCAGAGGACATCCCCGAGCTACCACTCCGCGACAAGAATTGAGAAAAGGCAATGAACGACCTACTTGTAAGAGATAGGGGTGAGTTTAACAAAGTTGTAGGTATTTGTCAGTCTATATAGCACCCATTCACAGAGTGTTTGCCTGTAATTGGACATCTCATGAACTGTGCATGTCTTTGTTCCCAGGTTACGTTCCTCTACGGACTGGGGGGTACAAATGCAAAGGATGTGGTGTACTCCGCACTGTAAAAAAAATCCACCTTAATTTTAATAACACATGTTTTGAAGCAGTTTACAAAACAAATTTGCTCTTAAATTTAAGAACAAAAAATTTCTTAAAATTCAAAACATGTTTTGAAAATTAAGAACGTGTTATGAAACGCCAAAAATGCTTTTCTTTTCCAACCTAACGCAAATCTGGAAAATATTTAGTTCATTCCCCTAGGGGCAGATGTTTACACCAAACTTCCCACATATTGAAGATGCTTACCTTACCTTACCTGGATGGATGCGAACCTCGGACCTTTGGGTTCGGATCCTGACGCCTTAGACCGCGTGGCTGTCGGGACATACCTGTGAGGGGAGCGCTCGCACCCGACCTTATGCGGCGCTCCGTCCAGGGGCATTCCCAGAGTAGCTATGTGCTCGGTCGGACGGCGTATGTTTGTTAACTTGCTTTTTTGACATATGGCAGTGGCATAGCTACATTACGCCTATCTTAATTCGATATGTTGTTCACCCAATACTATATTGAACGCCAAAATTCCATGTACAGTGGTCAACAGCTACATGACTTTTAAGAAGTGTTCTGAATGCTAGTATTAAAAGTAAGAATGGTTGTGACTTTTCAACACAATTTTGTCAAAACTAAGGAAAACTTTTAAATTTAATAAACTTGTTATGAAATTTAATGACCCCTTAGTACAATTGAGAATTTCATCAGAATTCTCATAACCTTGTTTGCAATATTAAGAAAACTTCTTAAATATCATAATCTGTTATTACGTTTAAGAACAACTGATAATGTTATTAAATTTAAGAGCTATTTTGCTCTGAAATTTCAGAATATTTTTTACAGTGCGTGCTGAAGACCCTGCTCACAGACCAATTCGCCTCTTCGAAGAGCATGAGTTTCGGTTTTATTTATATATTACGCCTAAAAATACCCAGCATCATCGTTCTGTGGCATTTATTTATCATATGTTGCAGGTGCTGTCCCGTGAAGTGGCCTACCTCTCGGGCGTCTCGGCCACCCGTGTCAGCGATCCCACGACACGGGAGAGACCCCCGAGGGGTAGGCCACCCATCGTGCGTGGGAAGTAGGGGGGAGGCCTGCCTCCCAGGTGGGTGGGGAGAGTTGCGCGCCAGGTGGCAGGTACGCGAGCGGTGAGGGAAAAAGGGGGGGGGGGGTACGAACCCGGTGGCGAGGGAAAAGTACTGTACCTGAGAGAGGGAGAGCGAGGTAGTAAGGAGGGGGAGTTGAGAGACGTAAAGAGAGGAGAGTTGAGCGCGGGCGGGGAGTATACTGTATAGGAGTCATGAGGTCATACTTAATGAAATATATGTGGTGGTGAGTGGGTACACTACTTGCTATTGGAGATAGAGATAAGGGTCGAAGAAGGGCGAGCGGGCTGCGCGCGGAGAGGGATGACGGTGCTCTGCCCGCGCTGCTCCACCATTTTGTTTCCATTCGCGGCGCTCTATCCCATAAATGACTTTATAAGCCGGGCGAACTGAGCCCGGCTGCAGATTCTATCAAAACGTCTAAATTACACTGAGCGCCGAGAGAAAGGTTTGCTAGTTCCCAGCATAGGTTGATGCGGAAGCCATGCCCGGGCCCCATGCGCGATGGCTCTACCTCGGTCTAGTGTGAATCTCGCATCTGATGCGGGATTCACGCGTACCGGCTGCCCACACCTTGTAAATACCCCATGCTTCGTACGAGCATCTGCAACGCTCGACACTAGCGCAGCCTACGGCCATGCCAAGCATTCCTCGGCTGGCCTAGCTGGCTGGCTGCCTGGCTGCCGGCTGCTGGTCCAGACTCGTCACTCGCACTCGCTCCGGTCCGCACGTCAAAGTCGTCGAGTGTGGAGACTGGTCTTTGCCGTATTTCGCTGTTTTGATCCGCGGTTTGATTAACGTAAGTGCAATAATGAGTGTACGCGATCTTTTGCAAGAGTAGGGTTTACCCGAATTGCTTGAAAAGTTTGCATGTAAATCGCTGAGAGAATGTTTTGTAATTGCATCATCATTGTCGAGTGTTCACTGTGTTGTTTTGGTTTTATGATAGCTGTCGACTTGACCACTTTATTTGAAGTCGACGGAGATTTTCTGGACCACTTGGTACCTGACATTAACCTAAGATGGAGTTTTGTTTGCCAGCGTAAATCGCACAACCAGAAAATTACATCTAAAAAGGCCTCCCCATCCCCGCCGAGCACCGACGGCACCAACAACCACCATTAACTCTCGACCCGGCTCTTCGCTTTCATGTTCATCAGTATTCATGTCCCAGGTAATGTTCACTATTATACTATTCGGTGCCCGCATCGTTGTTATTGTAATTCGAACTCTGAACGGATTTCAAAACGGTTATGAAAGCTTAACGTGACTGTGCCGTGCAGGTTAGAGGTTAGGTTGAGCAGTCCATTTGATATGTATTACATTTTCATTCTAGGACATTTCCAACGAGTCAGCGTCGTCCATCGACTTCCAGTTCTCTCCTCCCGGTTCTTTCACCGAGCTTGTTGAGGAGGTACAGTATCTTTGAACTCGTCTTATCCGAAAGTATATGTTGACATGAAAGTTACTGACTTTGTCTAATTTTTTTCAGAACATTGTTGTGCCACGTAAAAGAGAAAGGGGCCAGGAGCCGAAGCAACATCTCAGCAGTGCCAAGAGGCAGCTTGTGGATGTTGATTCTTACATTCAGACTGCAACAATTGTTTCCCAAAACCTGACCGACGTTTCTAGCATTGTGAGTGCAGAAAGTGGGTATTTAATCTGTCTTATATTATTATACGGATGCTTGACTATAACCTTTCTTTAATTGCAGGATCTGGAGAGTGTATGAAAGGGGACTGTTTGTGGAAGGTGGATAATCCAAACATTTGAAGAAAACAACATTGTTTCAGATGAAGCTAGATCAGATCTCTTTGACATTTTAACATCTACACTGATGAAAATAACTGTCACCTGACGACATACTGCGGGATTGACACCCCTGTTATGTGACAGAAATGTTGTTTTCATTTGAACACTCTCGAAACTTGTGATATTCGGCCCATGTTGGCTCACAACAAAAACTACTACGTATTACTTTGCTGTACATTTACAAGAAAAGAGAAGTTAATTTTGTTAGCAGCACATTTCGTTCCAATACAGGAGACTCGTATTGTTACAACTTTTTTTTTTACAGGAGCAAAACATAGTAACTGCTTTTGGTCGGAAACTTTGTTTCCGAGATTTTCATGAACGTTGCTTTTTTACAGTAACGCCTGTAAAAATCCAGTATGTGCTGCTAACAAAATTAATCACATTTACGCTGTAAATTTACAGCAATTTTTTTAACAGTGTAAGCTGATGAACATAACAATATCGTAAGTTTTTATTTTGACATACACGCCTTCAGTAAAAATTTTAATGTTAATACATAATTATTGATCAAATATCATTTATATTCTGTGCAGTCCTACCCCTGAAGAATATGAAGAAATTGTTAAAGAAGTGCAAAACCTCTTTCCAAATGAAAAGGTAATCTCTATTTTCAGCACTACTTCCATGATGAGACTAAAAATTCTTTACTTTCATTTTCACAGCATGTTTGTGTTTCTTTGTTGAAATAGGATGAGGTGTACTATATGAGCGCCCACTCAAATCAGGTAGCCATCAGAAGCAAGCAAGAGGAAGATTTTATGACAGGTTTCGTAGCAAAAAGGCAAGATATGGCCTCTGTTCAGTGAGCAAGAAAAAGCAAGTAGTTGACACTCCAGCCAGCACTAGCTGTAAGTAACAGTGGGTGTGTCTTCAAATTATTAGACATGACATTTTGCTGTCAACAGTAATGTCAAATTGTTTCTTTTTGCAGGTGACTGGGTTTTGAGTGAAGAGACTGCTCTGTCAGTGGACTTCCTGGCCAAGTGGCAGGAGCCAATCGAAGAAGTTAATCAGCAGTGGGTTGAGCTGCTCCACACCGCCTCCGATGGTTAAAGGAAAAATATGTTTGTGACAGAGTAGCTGAATATCTGCAGTTAATGCCTCACCTCAAGCATCCTGAAAATGGACCAAAACTGGTAAGATTTGCATTTGTAAGTAATAAATATTTAATTTGACCTGAGTGCTCATTGAAATGTTGTTTTATTCTTCACTTATGTGTTGTTTACTCGTTGTTTAGATTGGCATTGACTTTGACCTGTCCACACTCGGGGAAAATAAGATAGATCTCTTGGACATGAAATTGGATGGTTTCATCAAGAATTTGAAAGTTCTAGTGTCTAAGAAAAAAATAACTAGCAAGCAGGACTCTGAAGGCAAGGAAATATTAGCCCTACTGAAGAAAAAAGATACTAATGGTATGTTCTTTGACAAAAATTTTGACATGCAACCTAAATTAACTGTGCTAATTCAATTTTTATACTCATTTTTCGTATTGAGAAACAGAAGCCCTACTGGTAGAAATTTTGCCATCTATGTTAACTTGCAATAGGTTTGTTACCGTTGGAAATGGTTACAATGCCGTTAAAATCAAACTGAGTTTTGTGGAAACACGGTTATCTTTTGTAATTAGAGTCAATGTAAGTTTAATTTTATTTTGGTAGTCACACTTGCATTGTTACAGATAACGAATATAATAACCGACTAATTGTTCTCTTTTTGTTCACAGGCTGCTGGAGATTAAAATCGAAACATTTGCCAGCTCAAGGAGCGTATGGTTAAGGTTGGTGGCAACCTTCAGCCCTTCAAGGCAATTGTTGGTGAACGGCCACACTTCACTGCAATTTATGTTTGTCTGGACTCTCATCTGTTTAAAGTGAAATCCATTCGAGCAGCACTTGACTTGAACTTCAAAACATTTTATTCTCTCAATTGTGATTATCCTGCACAAGGTGAGCACTTATGGCAGTTCATTCAAAGATATGTTTTTGACATCAAAGTGCCCAAGAAACTTCACATCCATGCTGTCACCACATTCATGCAATCCCTTGATGCACTGAAGTAATAATATTCTATGATCAATTCTCCAAAATGTTTTGTTGTTGTGTCTGTACTAAACAGTTTAGTGACACTACCCTTGGACGATCCTGTGTGGCAATTCTATTGTGTAATGGTTTCTATTTTAGACATATTGTCTTGTCCTGCTGTTACCCCCCTGAAATTAAGTTGTTAGAAAATCTCATAGCACAACATCATAAGTTGTATCTAGAATTGTTTCAACAACATTTGAAACCTAAACATCACTATATGATTCATTACCCAATCGATGCCTCCTAACGACAAAGTTCGATCTTCAGCGGCACGGTTACACAAAGTTCTATCTTCAGCGGCCCGGTTACACAAAGTTCGATCTGCGGCGGCCCGGTTACACAAAGTTCGATCTACATTCCGGCGGTTTCTGCCGCGCAGCCTAAATGTATTCATATTCTCGTCAATATTGGAGATAGAAGAAAAGTGAAAACTGCTTCATGTTTGTAAAATATCAAAGAACAACATACTCCAAAGAAAAAATTGAATGCTATCACAACAAGACTGTAGTAGAGGTCTAAACTTGCGGCTTCGGCGAGCGGCGAAAAGCAGATCGAACTTTGTGTAACCGTGCCGCTGCACATCGAACTTTGTGTAACCGTGCCGCTCAAGATCGAACTTTGTGTAACCGTGCCGCTGAAGATCGAACTTTGTCGTTAGGAGGCATCGCAATGTTGTTGAGACTTTTCGGTCCATTAAATAGAATCTGGTGCATGAGATTTGAATCCAAACACCGAGAGGGTAAATCATATGCGAAGGTGACCTCTAAAAGAATAAATTTGCCAAAGCCAATAGCTACTAAACACTAGCTCAAAGTATGTTGTCGATTCATGTCACAATGTGGTCTTCTTCTTCGATTAGACAATCCTACTTTAGATAGTTGTTTAAGAGAGTTGTGAGAATTTCAGTGACTTTAGTGGTGTTGTACATGATTCTTTAAAGTTTTCAAAGAGAGTGAACTGGTTGTCTGTTAACAATACTAAATATTCAGTTGGTATGGTGTTGGTGATAGAGCTAGGAGGGGATTTTCCTGTGTTCGGCAGTATTCACTCTGTGATCATTGATGATCAATCCAAAGACATCCATTTTTTGGTTAGTGAAATGTCTACTGTTTATTTTGATGAACATTTTTATGCCTATGATGTTAATATTGATCATGTTAAGTGGCACATTAAATCTTTAGATGACCTTGTCCCGTATCGACCTTCGGTCGTTCGCAGTTTGACTGGTAAGAATTTTGTTCCAAGTCATCACCTCCTCTAGTGGTGCTATAATTCTATT
>NW_026267160.1:29817-32557 GCF_000697945.3 Frankliniella occidentalis | reverse complement strand
GGGTTCTAGAACTTGTCTCACTATGCTGCAGTTCCTTGTGGAACTTCAGTTCCATGGGGCACTGCAAAAAATTTACAAAGGTTTGCTTCATAACCTAGAAAGAAAACCGTTACTATCTGTTACCACCGTATCCTAGTAGGCACGTTTTGTAATTACGCTTTGTAATTCCGAAGCTATTCTCTCTTTGCAATTACAAGGCTTCCGTTTACTTTGTGTAACTCAAAGCAAATGCTTTGTAGGGTTTTTCTATTGTAGGCATGCGGCCGAGGGAGCTGCGCAAACAACGCTGTTCGAAATAATATTGATATTTGACGGAAATGTCCCGTTACTTTTTCTAGACAAAAATCCGTAAAGCCCACATTATTCAATGTGGTCTAAAAAGGCTTCACGTGCGCATACCGGGCCTAAAATAAGAATTCCGTCGAGGGGGCAATAACTCCCTTTTGAAGTGTACACATGATTCCCGAAATTCTTGATTCCCGGTGATTCCCGTCCGCTCATAATTCTTACATAGGTTTTTCGGGGGGATTTAGTGGTATATAACGCTTATTTCGACTGATTTGTACTTATTTCTCTAGTTTCTGGGCCAAAGTGTCCTCTCTATTCCTGCATCAAATCTGTTCCGGGAACTCTTATGGCAAGCGCATGCACCGAGGAAAAGCCCGGTCGTGCACTTTAGCGCAGAACGGGTACCTCGGGTGAAATGTGAAAGATACAATACTCAAAATGGGCGCCATTTGACGAGAAAAGTACCTCCTTTCTAATGAGAGCGAGCGCGGCGAGCGGGCTGGGTGGTGGGGGAAGCAGTGGGGCTCCAGCGGAGCGGCAGTGGCGCGGCCGCGCGGGCGGCTCTGCACGGCTTCAGTTCAAAGCGATTTGAACGTGAACGGTTAGAGCTAGAGTGAATGTGAAAACAGCACCATCTAGCTGAAGGATGAGCGCACAGCGTTTCCTCGGGGCTGTCATAAAAGTTTCCTACGCGTTTAGAAGATATGACGTGAGATTTTTAAAATTGGACAAGTCAAAATAACAATTTTGTGTTCGACTCGCGTTTTTAGCTAGAAATACATTTTGCGCTCGACGTGTGTTGGTTGAGGCTTACTCCCCGTTCCTTTCCGAACATTTTGACACTCATTCCGTCCACCTAGCGCAAATAGTTTCGACGCTAGAGCCAAAAACGCGGAGCCCTGCATTTAGGCACTTTTTGTTCAATAATTCGAGTTCCCCCCAACCAATTTTAGGGAACTTTGTGGGAGCGTGATCAGCACACTCAACTGCACAAGCAACCGTTTTCAGACCTTTTGTACATTTTTTTCCCCGTCAAAAACCTCGGGGGCCTGGGCTAAGCGAGGCACCGCGACGGCGCAACCAGTGTCGCACGGAACTGCTTTCGCCGAGTATTCTGTGTCACAGGAAACTGTGGTGTTAGTCCAGCACTTCAAGTCAAAAAGAGGCCCTAACCCTGAACAAAAATACGTCAAGCTGGAATTTGGCTTAATCGATGCAGTTTGATGTGCTGAATCACGTCCTGTAAAGTCTACCGACCCAACCCGTGAGCGTTCATCAGAAATTGAACAAAAGGGCCTAAATGCAGGGGTTTGGGGTATTCGCTGTAGCTCCGAAACTATTCGTGCGATTTCAACGGGACTTGTGTCAAAATGTGCGGAATGAAACAAGGAACAAATCCTCTAGTCCACAAAAGTCCCGCACTGCGTCTTTCTAGTCCAAATTTAGACTCAACTGCAAATTTTCGAATTTCGGAATAAGCTTTAAAAACATATCAAGTCATATCTCCGCACTGAGGCGGTAGATTTTAAAATGGCCCAAGCAAACGCTGTGCGCTCAACCTTAAGCTCGACGTCGCTGTTTTCAGATTTTCGACACATTTAACGGTTCAGGTTCTATCCGCCTTGAACTGAACCCGTGCAGAGCCGCCGGAGAGCCTCCGGAGCCGTCCCGCCGGAGCCCGCCGCTGGAGTTGGGGTGGTGGTGGGGGGACCCCAGCGCGCTCTCTCTCCCTCGCCCGCATGCATCAGAGAGAGACGGAGCAGCGCGCGCTCCACCGGCCAGCCGGCTGAAGGAGCGAAAATAAACGTAAAATATCTTATGTTTAGAAAATAGACCGCGTATTTTGCTTTCGTGCATCGGGTAGAAGTGAGTGTCCGCTACACTCCTCTGAAGAGTCTACCAGGCGATCTCGTGCGGGAAGCGTATGCGCGAAGGAAAACCCCAATCATGCACTTCTACCTTTGAGCGCGTGTTGAGAGTGAAAGGTGAAAGGTACGACACTTCGAATAAGCTTAATTAGAAGAGTAAAGTGCCTTCTTCACAGTGGTGTAAAATGCCGCAGCAATAATTTAAAAGTAACAACTAAAATGAGAGCTAAGAAGACTCAAACATATTTATTGGCCTATAAAATTAAGCGCGTTGGTCAAAATGTGGTGAAAGGAGCGCTCAAATCGCAAAATGGTAGAGGAAGTACCCCCCCAAAACCGCATATTGCGCATTGAATCACCGAACACTTGGCGCGATAGCTCAAATGGTGCTCGACAAAACAGACAATTAAAGGTTACGAGTCAGCCGGTTTCTAACGAAAACGTCAGTTTTGTTGTGATTGTCCGTGGGTTTCTCACACTACACCCTCGATGAAGTGTTATTTAGCTAGTTAATGTGCTGTTTTAGGGGGGTACTTCCTCTACCATTTTGCGATTTGAGCGCTCCTTTCACCCCATTTTGACCA
>NW_026267160.1:28418-29206 GCF_000697945.3 Frankliniella occidentalis | reverse complement strand
CGAGCCATGCACTGCCTTCGCTGCCTCGCCCGCCTGGCCGGTGGATGCTGATGACTAAGACTTCAACTTCAAAAAGGGTTATAACGACTGCTTGTTCGTAGCGAACTAGAGCCACCCGTAACTCAGTGGCACGGGAAAATCTGGCCGGGAAACATCCTGACGAGACCTAAAGGCTTTAGCGCACGCGAAGCCTAATAACTCTTAGAAGCTACCGAGCGCGCTGGGTGGTGGGGGAAGCAGCGGGGCTCTAGCGGAGCGGTAGTGGCGTGGCCGTGCGGGCCGCTCTGCACGGCTTCAGTTCAAAGCGATTTGAACGCGAATGGTTAAAGCTACGGTGGATGTGAGAACAGCAGCATGAGCTGAAGTATAGTCGCACAGTGTTTCCACGGGGCTGTCATTAAAGTCCCCCACGCGTTTAGAAGATATGCCGTGAGATGTTTAAAATTGAAAGAGTCGAAATAAAAATTTTGTGTTTGACTCGCGTTTATAGTTCGAAATACATTTTGCGCTCGACTAGTGTTGGTTGGGGCTTATCCCCTCCACCGTGAGCCCGTGTCTGTCTGGCGAGCCGGCTCTGCTAGTGTGCTAACGCACAAATTGTTGTAGTTCTGCCCTGCCTCGGCTGCAGTAGTCGTAAAGGGCGACCTTGGGCGACGGGGCGACGCCGACTGCTCGCGGCCTGTCGCGGCGTTGGCATTCGGCTTGCCCAATCTTCGGACTCCTTTCGGTATAAGACGGTTCTATAAGGGGAGTGTCTCGCATGCGCAGTAGCGTACTCGCCCCCCCCC
>NW_026267160.1:26807-28046 GCF_000697945.3 Frankliniella occidentalis | reverse complement strand
CTGCCGACGATGCGTTCGGCTCCCGCGCCTCATGGAAGAGTTTAAAAACAAAAATGCGGCGAGCATTAGCATCAAATGCGTCTGCTGCAGTTTATGAAATAACTAGTTAATTATTCTCTCTCTGTGCTGGTGTTGTTAACCGGAGTGATCTGACTTGATGGACACGCCAAGACCTTGTCAATAAGTTGCTTACTAACCCGAAAAGCGTCTACTGTTCACACCGTTAAATTTCTGCAAAGCAATGCTTTCCAGACTTGCAAAGGATATCAGTAATAAAGCAGAATTAATCGGCCGGCGCCGCGGTTTAAGGTTCCAGAATGGCCGATTTTCAAAATAGGGTTGCGTCTTTGCGGGGGTGGTTTGGCCGGGGGTTGTCCGATTCGAAAAAAAATTCATAGGCCGTGTACAGGGGACGTCCCCAGAGGATATCGAGCTCGATTTGACGAA
Source organism: Frankliniella occidentalis (assembly GCF_000697945.3). Taxonomy (NCBI): domain Eukaryota; kingdom Metazoa; phylum Arthropoda; class Insecta; order Thysanoptera; family Thripidae; genus Frankliniella; species Frankliniella occidentalis. Next base: position 27,599 of record NW_026267160.1, on the reverse strand, counting down.
CCTCAAAACTCACCCCTTCGAGGGAGTGGGGGTGGGTGTGGAAGAGGGTGGGGTGGGTGTGGAAGAGGGTGGGTTGGTCCGATCGCAATTTTGCTTACGCCGCTCGAAAGAAAACAAAAATCTGGGTCGACTCTCGAAAAATCGTGACTTTCCGAGCACTTAAAGTGCCAATTTTGGAGTTGTTACGGCCGGTTTTTTCACCCTCCTACACTCTAGGGGGTGCACAGCTCGTTAGGGGTGGCCAACGGCTTGCGCACTTCCTGAGCCTCGAGATGAATGATTGGGACGCCTGCATGCCAATTCTTAGCTTTCATACTCAAACAAGCAGGCCCGCCCTTCCGCCAAACGGAGTTGCCGTCTCCACTTCGCTGCGCCGGCAACTCCGTTCGGCAGGGGCCGGGCCTGCTTGGCCTGCCGGCGGCGATGGTCGGGCCTTCGGCCCGACCATTTCAGTCTCTCGATTTCCCAAAGTACATAATCAAATAAATAATCGACGGGTCCTACGAGAAGAATACGATCTCGCCGCGCCGAACCAGACAAGTACGATCTCGCCGCGACAGACCAGAAGAGTACGATCTCGCCGCGACGCTCCAGAAGCGTACGAACTCATTTCGCCGCGGCGCGTGCACTCCGAGCTTTAGACGCCTCTCACTCGTCGCAGGCTTGTTACAGCAGTTTGGGCGATATTCCATTTTAATGACAAAACAATAAGGATTCTCTGGAAACTCAAGTGTCGTACAGTATCACACTTATAAGTGCAGTACCATGGTGTCCTACAGTTATAAGTGTAGG
>NW_026267160.1:23911-25427 GCF_000697945.3 Frankliniella occidentalis | reverse complement strand
AACTGCAGTACACCTTGGACCTACACTTATAACTGTAGGACACCATGGTACTGCACTTATAAGTGTGATACTGTACGACACTTGAGTTTCCAGAGCATATTTTCGTCGAAAAAACACTCTAGCGCCCAAACGGTGCAAGAAAGAGGCAAACGGACGAAATTTTAGCCCGAAGATTCTACTTTCACGAGTTACCCCTTAGGGGACCATAAAAAAATTTTGATTTTCTACTTTTTGGACCAACCCCTATTTATTTGTTACCCCCTTTCACCCCCTGAGGGGTGGTTGCCAGGATTTGCACCAGGCGTTTCGTTGTCCAGGAGTGACCCCTAAGATACCCTGAAATTTGCAGACCCCTAGCTCATCTCCTTCAACTTACACGGACGACGGACAGACGGACGGACGGACACGAGAGCGGTTGCATAAGCCCGCTTTAATGCTTTTTTAAAAGCAGAAGGGCGGGCTAAAAACATAGAATCTTTGTCAGTTTGAAAAATCCACCCGCTAATTTTGATGAGCAGTGTACAGTAATGGTATCAATGAAAAAATGTTAAAGTGAAGAAGGTATATCTCACTTGGTCATATGTTGGCAAACAGTACAAAGAGGAGGGTTGAAGTAAAAAGGATTGTAGGGAACATACCCGTTAATAAGCCGATCATTGATGTTGGCTTCATCGAGAAAAGATTGATTCAATGCTTGCACAATAATAATTTTGGTTCCAATCTCTGATGCAGCAAGTGGAGTAAACGGAACAAATGACCTGTCAGAGAATGTAAATAGGTTACAATGCACTTCATCCATGTACTCTGATTGCCCCGTACAATCTTGATGTAGGAAAAATTACAGTATAATATTTCCACAAACTTGTAGAAGTTTAGAAGAGTTACACATACACAAGTGTAGAGCCTTCTTCTAGAATCCCCGAAAAAATCGTTATCTTTATCCTCTTCTGATTGTGGTACCTGAAAATAATACAGTGCTATTGATTACTGAGCTAACTGGAAACTCGCCCGGGACTGTTCCAAAAGCAGTCCGATCGTCTCGAACACTTCCAAATATGTTCCAGGACAGTCCGTCAGCAATCCGAGTCCGATCACGGACTGTTCGAAAGTAGCCCTCGGCACCCATGACTGTCCGTTAAAAGTCCGATGCTACCGGACAGTCCCTAATAAGTCCGGTAGTCCGGGTTGCAATCTTTCCGACATAGCCTGATTGGCTCCTGTGAGGTATGCATATTGCGCTGAGCTCGGGCTGGCAACCGGCGGGCGGGGCGAGGGAGGGGGCCGGGCTGGTGTTTTATGACAAGGGGGCCGCAAGGCTGGATGTCGCACTCCAGTTTCACTTATCGTCGTTAACTGACGCAGCCCACTCAAATAAACCAAGTTATAGAAAAATAGATCAACTCTAACTATAGAATTCCCCTGATTTTTCTACGATCAGTGAAATTCGAATGGAAGTCGTAGGATAATATGGCGACATAAGCTCTTGTAAAGCGCAAGTCCTAAGCTTGCAAGTCCT